>NC_080195.1:48973184-49276214 GCF_030028045.1 Hippopotamus amphibius kiboko | reverse complement strand
AGGGATAGAAATGCAAGTTCTTCCAAGGAAGACCTGTTTCTTAGGGTCAGAATTCTGAAAATATGTTTCAATCAAGCCAGCTTTCTCTAACACATACACAAAACCAGTTTGGAAATGTCAGAAGAACCCCATCTTGGGCATTTTTCTTTGGAATCTAAGGAGTGCTGTGGCCATGCAGTGTTACAAAAAACTTTTCCTTTGAAAGTCACCCAGTTGTGGAGAATACTCCAAGGGGGAAAACGAATTAACATTTCTCATTTTGAAAAGGAAGTTCTTCCTCCAGGTGGCCACAGCAAAAAAGTTTTGCTACTGTTACAAAGGAACTCAGCCCCCCAATAGACTTTTTTTTTTTTTTTTTTAACTTAAACAACAGAAATTTATTTCCTCGCAGTTCTGGAGGCTGAAAGTCCAAGATCAAAGTGTCACCAGGTTGGGTTTCTTTTGAGATCTCTCTCCTTGGCTTGAAAATGGCCACCTTCTCACTTAGTCCTCACGTGATCTCTCCTCTGACTAGATGACTATTAATAACAAAGACAATCTGACATGGATGGACACGAACAAGACCAAAACAAACAAACCAAACCAGAGGCCCAAGCCTTTAACCCAGGTACTGAGTACCTCAGCAGCTGTAACCTTTCATATTGTCTGCCAAATTCTCACCAGGTAGGCCTCCAACCCAGGACCTGGACAGGATTGCCAAACACTCTAGGCACAGGTACGTTTCTTTGCGAGGTTACTCACCCAAAAGACATCTTCCAACCCAAACCCCGAACTGTTTTTACACTGCAGAAGAAAATTAAGTGCCAGAAGTTTGCAGTGCCTCCCTGGGGAAACGTAGGGATGGTCCCTGGAACAAACGGGCCAGGCAGCTGCTGAGACTTGTCCACAGGCTCTCAATACCAGCAAGGGGCCAACAAACCTTGGGCAAAAACTCCACTTATATGTAACCTTCTGGCTGGCTTGCCAAATTTGTTACCAAACCAGGTTTGTTTTGCCTGTCGCACAGCAAGACAAAATGCTGAGATAACAAGGTTTGCAGCCAACAGAGTTTATTCACAAGGCAGTCAAGAGAGGAGACGGGAGAACAAGTCTCAAATCTTCCTCCGTGAAGGCAAGGGGTTCAGGGTATTTATGGGATGAATAAGAAAGCAGACAGTCTGAAGCATGGGGAGCCTGGGGGAAGGTGACTGGAAAAAGGTGTGGTCATCCACATTCTGTGCAGGTGTTACTGGGTCACAGGGCTCTGTGTGTTCTGAGGGGGGAGTTTTAGCCCTCAGATGTCAAAAGGTCACTGAGAAGATGCTCGCACATGCCCAGCTGAAGGGTTGGTGGTCCCATCCAGTCTTAACCAGCTCAGCTCTATCTAGACACAGCTAACACTGGCTCAGCTGAACTAGACATAGCTAACTCAAGTTTCTGGAAAACTTGGGCAAACATCTTATTGTTTAGACTGCATGAGGCTTGGAGGACATGCAAGTCTTATAGCAACAATTAGAATGACCTTGATTAACAAAGGCAGATTACAGGTGAAATGGAATTAACTGTTTACCCACTGTTTCAGTCCTCCATATCTTTTGATTATTTTTCAATCTTGAGGGAAGAGAGGTTATGACCACTCTGGGTTACTTCCTGCTAAGCAGGATAACCGTAACCAGGGCTTTAGGAATGAAACTGTTAAGCATTCATTGAAAATACTCTTGTTCCCGGTTTCAAGAGTTACAAGTCTTGGTACAGCATTTAGCCAAAATACCCAAATAAAAGGATAAGAAGTATAAATAAACCAAGTTTTAATAATCCTGAATTATAGATCTAATCTCTTGGGGAATCCAAGAAAATTTTCCTGAAAACCAGTCTGGACCCAGTATTTCTGGGGATAGTTATAGCCAGTTGCTGAATTTTATCTATATTGTTTCTATTTCAGCAGAAGCATTAATGTATACCCAAGAGGTATTACCAATACCATAAATCCCACTCTGTTCAGCCAGTATATAATCTAGAGCTATACAGTTCTCTAGGACTACTTTGGCTAGTGAGCCAATTTCCTTTGTAGGCCAGTCACAGTTAAGCATTTTCACTTGCTGTTTCAGCTACCCTTGGGTAAGGTTTCTGACCATGTGATCAGACTCTTCATTGTGGCAAAAGCACGCTATCAATCATGTGCCAAAATCCACCTTCTTGATATCCAAGCAAGTAGGTGGTCCTTTTTATTCTAGAGAACAATTTTAAAGAACTCTTCCAATGTTGGGTCTCATTTGGATTGTGAACAGAAAGGAGGTGACTGAGTATCCCAGTGAACAAATACTGCCTATGTATTTCCCAAGATTGGCAATCGAAACCACAGACCAAGATGTACCCTAAGGGACGCTAAATGCCAGATATATTGTTAAAATTTATGCTATTTTATCTAGGACATGGTCAAGCCAGGGATCCAGGCAACATCCACAAGGAATCGTTTAGTTTGCAAATAGGCAGAGGTGTGTGTAGCCCTTGAGAGTCTGTTTTTTCTTGTTTTACCTTTTTACACATCAAAGTGTCTTTATTAGCAGTTTGGCTGGCACACTTGGATATTAAATATGAAAGGGACATAGCCTGGGAAGAATAGTCCTGTTTCTACAATATCCTGACCAAGTAGAATTTTGACAAACGTAGACACCAGGGTTTTTGTTATGGGGTGGGGAGTGTTTGGTGTTTTTTGTTTGTTTAGGACAGAAGGAGAAGATCAAGTTTTGGCTTAGTCAAGAAAAAAAACAAGGCAGGAAATTCTGTTGATTAGCCTAACCTGGTTACATCCGAGGGCTTTTTATCCTAAGTCGCAGTGATGTTAGGGATGGTCAGAAAATCGGCAGGCACAGCCCAGGAGTCAGCGTGGTTCAATACGGAAAGCGGTTTTGGATGACATACCCAACAGCTAGAGACATTACCTGCTTTTGCCAAAGTTTGGGAAGTTCTCAGCATTGAGCTGTTCCTCCAAGCCTGGGAGATTAGAGACAGCAAGCCTAACAAAAGGGGAAAAAATCACTCTGGTGATCTAACAAGTTATTTAAGTTGCTTTCTGAAGAGTTTTGCTCTGCAAAGTCGCCATCACAGCAATCTTGTGCACCTCCGTTTCTCTCGGGTTCCTTCTGAAAAGGAACTTAAGATCTGTTAAGGGTGCATTTGCCCACTTGGAGAAGCCAGTATCAGGGGCAGAGAACCAGCCAAGGTTTGCCTGATCTCGGTGGTGGCTGTCTTCTGCAGCACGGTTTCCGTTTGCCGTGGCTCTCCTGTAGACGGCGGGGGGGGGGGTGGGGGGGGGGGGGTGGGGGGGGGTGGCGGCTCCGCTGCCCTCTGCAGGGCCAGCTTGAATTGAGTGTGAGGGACCCATGCTTTAATTCCCTTCCGCTTCACCGAGTAGCCCCTCATGAGGTTTGCTCCAGTGAGGATGGAACTTGTTTATTTTCCGAGATTTCAGCGGACTCAGCCTCCAGGACAGAAGCGATACAGGGGAACTTTAACCTGCTAGGAGAAACACGTATAGCAGTTAGAGGAGCTGCCAACGATTGTACATATCCAACAGTGTCTGGTTTCTTGATTCAGATTCCCTCCTGGTCTCCTAAATCATTTCTGGAAAATAGGAAGGGTCTCCCACGCAACATTCCATAGGGACTTACCTGGAGCTTGCTTCTAGGGGCTACCCTCACTCGAAGCAGGGCAACGGGGAAGACCTTATCCCAGGGAATTACAGCTAAAATTTGTCAAGAGACTAGTCTTTTTAAGACTATGATTCATCTTCTGTTTTGCCAGTAGATTAGAAATTACATAGAAGGCTTCACGCTCCAGATGCTTGAGTTACTATAAAGTCCCCTCCATTGTCACCCTGAATGGACACAGTTAACCCAAACCTAGGAATTATTTCTTTTAGTAGGATTTTTACAACCTCAGAAGCTTTTTCAGACCAACAGGGAAATGCTTCTCACTAGCCAGTAAACGTGTCCATAAATACTAATAAGTATCTAAGGTTTCCAGTGGCTCTTAGCATCACAGTGAAGTCAGTCTACCAGTCTTCTCGGGGTCCAGCACCTCCAGTCTCAGCTCCCTTGATTGGCGGTAGCCCAGTTTTAGCGTTATTTTTAGAACATACTATGTATTTCTGTATCACCTTGTGAATTGTCCTTTGCATATTTGCCCCTATAGTGTATTTCTGAATTCACTGCAGGTGGCATCTCTCCCATTGTGGGTCTGCTTATGTATATAATTTAGATCTTCCATAAGGTATTCAGGTACAAGCAGCTTGCCTTGTCTATTCTAGATTTATCCTTCCTTGGTGTACCTCTGTAGTCAGCCTCCTGAGAATGGCCAGGACTCCAGTCAAATCTCCATTCACTATACCTGTCTAAGTCTTCAGGAGACTAGTTTGGTTAGCATCTTGTCAAATCCACATCAGGGGTAAGGGCCAAATTGGGAATCCAGGTGGTTTAGTCCTGCCTACTAGCTTTGCCGTTTGGTCTTCTAGATTATTTCCTCAAACAGTCAGAAAACCTGATTTCTGATGTCCTGCACAGTGGACAATAGCCAATTCTTTTGACTCCATGACAGCTTCTAATAAGTTAAAAATTTCTTTTGCATTTTTAGTTTCCTTCTTTTCTACAGTTAACAGTCCTTTTTCCAAATGGCCCCATGGGCATGGACCATTTGGAATCAGTGAAAATAGTTATTCTCGCATCCTTACCTAGGTACAGGACTCTCATCAGGGCTGTTAAGTTCCACCTTTTGTGCAGAGGTGCCTGGGGAAGGGCTTCAGCTTCCAGTGTCTTTCGATGAGTCAGTACCACATACCCAGCCTTGCACTGCCCCTGGTCCCTAAAGCTGCTTCCATCTGTGAACATCTTGTAAACTTCAGAATTCGCAACCTAAAAGTTGAGAACTATGTTTTACTTGGGGCATTGCTAAGGACATAAGCCCCAGGATCTAGCCTCTTGGATAGCTGAGGGCCTGTACTGCAGAGGTAAGGGAGGAGCCAGGATGTACAGGAGTTTTTGCAGGGGAAAAAAAACAAAAACAAGCCGAGTAGCCGAACATCAAAAGATTAAAGCAACAGACATCACGTTAATGAATTTAGCAGTTTTCTTTGGGAAGATGCAAGAGCCTGGGCTTATTTAAATCTTTCCTTTGATATGCACCGTAACAATGTAGGGCCAGTATCCTGTTTTCCTCCATCGTAAATCCCCTCAGGGTACACTGTCAAGGGTGGCTGACGTAACTTGATGGCTGCAACATTCTTTGTTTACTGATATGGCAGGTGACATTCTTTGTCCAAAAAGAGACTGCTTTCAGAATAACATTAGGATTATCCAATAGTATGGCCCGATATTTTCCCCATCTTCCTGAAGTTAACCAGTATTCTCCCTTCTGTTCTAGGAGGAAAAGTACACAGTGGGGGGTATGCACAGTGAGGGGAATGCACAATAGTAAGTTCTCCTAGTGTTAAAATTCTGCTTCTTATAAAAGATCATATGTAGCTGCTGTGGCCAGCAGGCAAACTGGCCATCTCAGTGACTGTATCTAAATGCTTTGAGAAATATGCAACAGGCCTCCTTACACTCCCCAGGTTCTGAGTTAGGACTCCAAGGCTGATTCCTTGTTTCTGAAGAATAAATAAGTCAAGGGGCTTTATGATATCTGGAAGACCTAAAGCCAGGGCAGTTAGCAGTTTCTTTGATGACCTGGAATGCCCTATGGCATCCCCACTCCAGTTTAGAGGTTCATTGTCTCCTCTTTTAAGACCTTCATAAAGGGGTTTTGCTGAGTCCAAAGTTAGGAATCAGAATGCAGCAGAACCTGGCCATTCCCAGAAATCCCCACAATTGTCTCTTGTTAGTGTCAACTACAATTGGCACTTGCCATTGGCACTCGCCATCTACCTATACAAGGATTAAACCATGTGCTGCTATAGCTGCTGATTTTCACCACTCCCTGAAAGGAGTTCAGGGTGGAGAGCCGAAATGAGGCACTCTGTGCTCTGGGAAAAACTGGCAGAACAGGTCTGCAGCTAGTTAGATACTTTTGGGAGCTGATTTTATGAGCCCAATTCTTGTATCTCCTCATATCTAGAAAAAAAAACAACAACACTAAAATCCTTCATGGTGATTACTGCTCCTTGTGACTAGCAGAAACCGTCTGCAAAAAAAATATGTGCTTGGGCTTCCTAGGTGGCTCAGTGGTTGAGAATCCGCCTGCCAATGCAGGGGACACGGGTTCGATCCCTGCTCCAGGAAGATCCCACATGCCGTGGAGCAACGAAGCCTGTGAGCCACAACTATTGAGCCCACGTGCTGCAACTATTGAAGCCCACGCGCCTAGAGCCCGTGCTCCGCAACAAGAGAAGCCACGGCAATGAGGAGCCCGCGCACCCCAACGAAGAGTAGCCCCCACTCACCGCAACTAAAAAGAAAGCCAGTGCACAGCAAAAAAAGACTCAACACAGCCAATAAAATAATAAATAAATTTATAAAAAAAATAAAATATGTGCTCGATTGCATATACTCCCCCTTCACCAAGATCACATATACACTGACCTTTCCCCTACCTCTTTGGAGCAGATTCTCAGAGCTGTCTGAATGCTGTCTCCTGGGCTGAAGTCCTCATTCTGCCCCAAATAAAACTTAACTCGCGACTCTCACATTGTGCTCTTTTTTTTTTTTAGTTGACAGTTATTATGGCAACCATGAAGAAGGGACCCAGAGTGAACGTCTCTCCTTCACCTGAACTCTACTAGGAACCGGAGCCTTGGTGCCAGCAGAGGCCCCTTGCACCCATCCGCTCCTCAGAGTCCAGATGAATTTGGGTAAGTCTCTCCTGGTTCTCGGATCTCCTGTATTGGTTGATGATCCTGAGTTTTATTTGGTGGTGTAGCAGGTACCTGCCTCCTCTCAGTTGAAAGATATTGGGGGAGGGGGAGCTGGTTGACAGATACCAGAGAAATACCCACCCAGGTGAAAGAAATACCCACCTTGTTGAAAGATACCAGGGGAATACCCACCTAGTTGAAAGATACTGGGGGGGAGAGGGTGGAAGCTTGGTTGAAAGATACCAGGGAATACCCACCCAGGTGAAGGATATGGCAGGCTGCAGGGGGGGTGCTGGTTGAAAGATACCAGGATTTGCTCAGTTATAGGAGACTGAGTGGTCTGTGCTAAGTGGTTAGGTAAGAGGCTGATCTGATGCTTTTCCTCAATTCAGCTGCCTTAATAGAATTTGTTGGGATAAAGGAGAAGATATTACATGAGGGCTTTGCTCCAAAGAAAAGGGATAAGACTCCTCCTGGCCAGTTACAGCTTTCTCAGGTGACTGAGAAATTTATGGGCATGGTGGAGGCAGACTCCTCATACCATGTAGCAGTCCCACAGGGAAACCCTACTCATTAATTAAAACACTTGCTCACCCAGGGGTCGTGGCTAAGAATTGGCCATTCAGTGATCCAAGGACACTTGGTGGTCTTATACTACTGAAGGGGGAAACTGAGACACGTAAGAGGGCTGAAACAACTCTGGGGTGATGCCTAGAGGAGTTAAGCTCACAAGCAGCACACTGACCCACCACATCACACAATCTCACTAGTAAATTTTATCCCTGACAAATTCAACTTTAAAGTGGGAAAGAGCCTCTCAAACACAGAAACAAGGGGCATCAGAAAGCCAGCCTCTGACTAACACTCCAGCCAGGTTTATGTACGTATAAAAACTCATACTTGCAAGTACTACTTAATTGGGGAAATTTGCTAAAGGAGATCTCAACCTAAAATTACCAAATTGGGGTTCTTTTGATATTCTAAAATTAATATTTTTGCACACAGTTAGAAAAAAAGCTAAGAAAAGATCAGACTGAATGGAATGCTTACTTTGGTATCTAGAAGCTTCTAAAAGAGGAAACCATAGAGTAAATTCCTTGCAGGAAACCAACAATTAGTTACTTAAAACTATATCAGACTAACTTTTCAAAACCATTAAAAAGAAAGGAAAGGACATATCTACAAAAATTATGAACCTTCAATTGTGCCATTAAGTATGCAATGCCAGTTGAAGGTAAACCAGCCCCCATTTAATTCCCAACCAGTTGAGAAAGCTAGCTTGAAGGAAAACAAAACAAAACAAAAAACGCATATCTCTTCAGAATTCTGATCGTGAGGAATTCTGACCCTCCTATTAGGAGAACTTGATTTTGTCTCCCTGTACCTTGAGACCAGGGCCCTCAGGAACATTTATCTTATCTAGATCATCTCTAATTCCTGAGATTGAGAAGAAAAACAAACAAATAAACTGAAAGAAGCCTTTTAAAATTTCTTATTCCAACTGTTATTTATAAACTAGTGACTTTTATACTATGATATCTAACGACTAAGTTTAGACAATGCACTTAGACCCCTTGTGTCTGTCTGAATTATATGTATGTCTCAATATGTGTCTGTCTTTGGATAATATTGCTGTGGTTAATTTGTAAGTGAGTTCTATTTAATTGGCTTAAAGAAAACCACTTACAAATCAAACAATGCTAAATACAAGAGAAATTAAGCTAAATAAATTTCAGGTTCACATGAACTGGGAAATATTCAGTATTAAATTAATATCTGGTATTAACATTTAAGTTTGTTGATCTAATTAATATATACATGTTTTTAGAGTTATCAACATTAAGTATAATACTTTTATTGTGCCTAGGTGTAAATAAATAAACTCTTGCTATATCTGTTACAAATTTGTCAACAAGGAAAGTATCTTGATGTGAAGAAATTTTAAAGAAAGAAAATGTAAATGAGATAAGAGCTTTTAGATAAATTCTATTAAGAATAATTATGCTGGGACTTCCCTGGTGGTGCAGTGGTTTAAGAATCCACCTGCCAATTCAGGGAACATGGGTTCGATCCCTGGTTCTGGGAAGATTCCACATGCCATGGAGCAACTAAACCTGTGCGCCACAACTACTGAGCCTGTGCTCTACAGCCCATGAGCCACAACTACTGAAGCCCGCATGCTTAGAGCCCATGTTCCACAAGAGAAGCCACAGCAATGAGAAGCCCATGCACCACAAGGAAGAGTAGACCCCGCTCGCTGCAACTAGAGAAAGCCCACGTGCAGCAATGAAGACCTAATGCAGCTAATAAATTAATTAAATTTTTTTAAAAAAGGAATAATTATGCTTTAGGAATACCTATCTAAAATAGTTCTCTCCAGATTCTGTTAATCTGAAATTCTAGAGTTGTGCTAAATTAAATAGTGGAAGCTTATTGAATAGCTAGGTCATTCCCAAATAAAATAAGATATTGAAACATTAATTTCTGACAACTGGCTTCCTCTTACAGAGAAACTAAAGATAATTTGGACTATTAATTAATATATTTGGTACCACGTTCTCTAAAGAAAGCAAATGTTTTCAGAAATTGTCACTGGTATTTTTGTTCACCAATCTACAGAATGCCAACGTAAAGGACAGTTCATAACTGCTTGCTTCTTAGTTTTCACAAAAAATTAAGATTTTAAGAGCTGAGGATTCTAATTTAAACATGTAACTAAACCTAATAGAAATAATAAAGGAAACATTTCCATATACAGTAGGAAAGTAGGATGTATGTTTTCAGTAAAGAAGGTATGAGGAATGGAATTACACTTTATTAAGGGAAAAGGAAGTAGTTCTGACTCACAGGTGGCTGTTTCTGAATGGGAAAATAAAGTAATGGTTACAGAAAGTGAGAAAAGGCTTGTGCAAAGTGGACCCTGAGCAAAGAGTTTTGTGCGTGGTCAGGATTAAGGTTAAAATAAATTTGAGTAAATGAATTTTACAAGCTGGTACAAAACTTGAGTTTGGCTTTTCTCTCTGTTAAGAGCACAAGTTTTCTTAAAATGTTGAACTGCCTTTGATAACAGATGTTAAGTTTCCTTAACTTTTAAGTGATCTGTTCCATATTTGCCTTTGAAATATTTTATTGTTACTTCAGCTAAGTGAATAACTATTGTTTCACAGTGACCTGTGATCCTATCTGAATGTTCTAAGCCTTTTTGATATTTTTTTTTTTTTGGACAAAAACTTCCTAAATCAAATTCTAATGAAGTCTTTTGATCTCTAGCTAACTTTGGGATGCTTCAAAGGGCCTCTGAAACATCCCAAAGAGAGATATAAACTAGGTTCACTTGGTATGTTAAATTACATGGGAAGCATTGTCAAATGAGTAATAAATCTTCTTAGGTTTTTAGTGTATGATAAATCTTATTAATACAGATATTCTAGAAATTATATGGAGTTCCTAAAATTCTGACATGTCCTGGTAAAATTTTATGAGTCATAATTCTAGTTATTATCTTAAAGTGTTATATGTCACAGCATTAACCAAGTTACTTTGCCAATTGCATTGCATTGTAATCAGATTTTAAACGTGTCTTAAGTCTTTTGTCATTATAGACACTTATGGTTGTATTCTGATGCCTTTGCAAAAATGCTTCCTCTTTAAGATTTATAGAAAGGACTTTTGGATAAATACAAGTTTCTGACTTTCAGACCATAATGCTGAACTGGGTAAGAAACTGAAGAATTGTAATGAAAAACCTGATGGCTTCATAAAGCTATTAACAAAAAGGATTAGTTACATAGGACTGAGTGAACTAGTGAATATGGTTATAAATTTTATGGTTTCTATCTGAAAAATTACTGGTTGAAATCTGTGTTTTCCAGGTATAAGGAAAACCTTCCCCTCAAATTAATTATGACTTACAGTAACTTGGTAAATTATACCTTTACAAGAAGGATTGAAGCATTTATCTTTTCTATCTTCTCCCTCCAGACATTGGGAATGCTTAGATTCCCAGCAGCTTTATCAGATAAATTAGGAAGGCTACCTCACTAACAGGTATAGAAAACTCAAGGTATTTTGGGGACCTTGAAAAGGGAGAGATTCACATAGATCTGTTAGGTAAAATCTGTTATAAACCCTTGGTGTGGCTTTCCTAGCCCTGAGAGTTCTTTTAAAAGTCCAATCTGAGACTCCTTATAAAAGTTTCAGCAAGCAAAAAGCCTGTATGATCAATTATGGTTATATAAATCATCAGGTCAAGTTTATTGAAACCAGAGTGATTTTGCAAACAAATTAGTCTTAATTTGGTTATATTTGGTAGAAATGAGGGCAATTTCAGAGAGGAAAAGATGTTTCAATGAATGTTAAATCCCAGTTTTGTTAATGGAGGTCTGTATTTAGTACGACTCACTTCCCGGATAGTTCCTTGCTGTCATGTTATATTGATGTAAAGTTAAACTGACTTATTAAAAGGACACTCTATGTTTGTTTTTTAACCTATCTTTGGATGAAGATCAGATGCCCCACAACCTGCAACAAGGGGACTGTGTTAAGACATCATTTAAAGGAGCAACTACAACCTAGGTGGAAAGGCCCTCACCAGGTACTCTTAACGAGCTCATGTGCAGCAAAACTAAAGGCATCCACTCTTGGATTCATATTTCCCACTTAAAAAGGGCCCCTTCACCAGACCGGTCTATAGAAAGGACTGCTGACCTCAAACTCACCTCAAAATAATGTTCAAACAGAGGAAACTACACTCACACGAGGACAAGAGGAAGACGACATCAGAAGTAGAGAGCTTACCCAAGATGCTGGACTGATTTGTATGATCATTTATAATGTTTTCTCGACTTCTTGGATCTTTGCATAGAAACCAAATGTTTTTCTATTATGGACTTGATCCTATGCTAATTTAAAAAATCAATCTAATTGTTGGGTTTGCGGTCAATTACCTGTGTCTAGTACTTCTAGGTTACCTTGATGGATTTCTCTACTCCAAGGCTCTAATTGGAGGGCTCTTAGGAAATTTATTTTAGAAGAAAGTTCAGGGGCTTCCCTGGTGGAGCAGTGGTTAACAATCTGCCTGCCAATGCAGGGGACACAGGTTCGATCCCTGGTCCAGGAAGGTCCCACATGCCTCGGAGCAACTGAGCCCGTTTTCACAACTACTGAGCCTGTGCTCTGGAGCCCACATGCCACAACTACTGAAGCCCGTGGGCCTAGAGCCCATGCTCTGCAACAAGAGAAGCCACCACACTGAGAAGCCTGCGGGCTGCAACAAAGGGTAGCCCCTGCTCGCCACAACTAGAGAAAACCTGTGCGTAGCAACCAAGACCCAACGCAGCTCCCCCCAACATCCTCAAAAAAAAAAAAGACCCTTTCTAGAAATTCTGAAGGATCCTCATTCAGTTTTGTTTTAGCTCCTGTACTCTATTAAGGCTTCTTTGTTCTGGCCCCCTCTTCACAATTCTGCAAGAATGCAATCTCGATAATGTTCAGCATTCAAGTCCCAATTCGGGTTCGCTGTTGGTACAGCTACGCTTGTAGCAGCCCATACTGGGTTACCAAGGGTTCCTGTGTGAAGCCCATCTGCCTGCTCCCCAGCTTTATCCAGCACCATTCTATGTTCCTCTGAAGTGCGGAGGGTGTTTAATAGACTTTCAACATATTCCCAAGCTGGGTTGTGGGTTTCAGAAATCGAAAAGACATTTTCCGTTTTCTGTGTGTCATCTCTATAAATTGGCATTTTGTTTTGCTTTGGCTGCACTATGCAGCGTGCAGGATCTTAGTTCCCTGACCAGGAATCGAACCTGTGGCCCCTGCAGTGGAAGCAGGGAGTCTTTACTACTGGACCGCGGGGGAAGTCCCAGCATGTTGTTCTTCTAATTGATTAAACCTGAAGTTGAAAAGGGAGCGTGGACCCAGATCAATGCCACCGGCTGCCCAGTCTCAGCACTTACACCCCAACAAGGATTTGCCTTCATGGTAGGACTGCCCTCCCTATGTCTGGGTAGCTCCCTGGTGGATATGAGGGGGGACCATTCCTATTTCTTGATCCTCAGAAATAGGGGGGTTGGGAGCCTGAGGCTGCGGCTCAGGTGCTGGCAGGGAAGGAGCAGCGGCCCCATCACCTGGAGGTGGAGGAGAAGCAGGAGGACTGTCCACTGAGTTAACGGCACGTTGTCCTCCTTTTCATCAGGATCAAGTAAAACAGGTTTCTTTGCCTTCCCTTCCTATTGGACCATAACCTTATTTTCTTTGCACAAGTTTACTCTGATACAGTGACATAAAAGACTGTACACAAGGTATTTCATCCCACTTTTCTTCCTATTTAGAAAATAAATCTAGTTGCAAAATTGTATTGTAATTTAAGGACTCATTTTCAGGCCATTTTGCTCTTAAACCTAAAGCCATGCAGTGTTACCAAAAAATACTATCTTTTTCTTTTCCATAGATTCATAACTGAAAACTCCCCAATTTTGGAGAATGCAGCCTAGAAGGCTGCAAGAGGGAACAGAATTAACATTTCCGATTTTGAATGGGCTTTACTTCCAGGTGGTCACGGCAACAAAGTCTTTGTACCAGTCCTTGCTATGGTCACCAAGAAGCTCAATCCCCAACAGCCAATTCTTAAAAAGTAAGACAACCCCACATAGACATGGACAAACAAGATCAAGACAAAAGCAAACCAAACCAAACCAAAACCGGGGAGTCCCAAGACTTTATCCCAGGTAAGGGCGGAGGACCTTAGCAGTAACCTTTTACATCGTCTGCCACAATCCTGCCAGGCGGGCCTCAAACCCGTGATCTGGTCAGCCTTGCACAGGCATGTTTCTTTAAGAAGGTTTCTCACCCAAAAGACATCTTCTAAACCTCCAAACCATTTCTTCACTGCAAAACGAAACCAAGTGCTGGAGGTCCGCGGCACCTCCCTGGGGAAATGGGGGTGGGGAGTGGTTCCCTGGCAGGTACTTAGACTTGTCTGCAGGCTCTCAATACTGGCAAATGGCTGACGAATCACGGGCAAAAGCTCTGTTTGGACTTACCTTCTAACTGGCTCACCAAATCTGTTACCGGACCAGGTTCATCTTCCCCGAAGTACAGCAAGCCAAAATGCTGAGACGCCAAGGTTTGCAGCAGAGGATTTACTTGCAAGGCAGCCAACGGAGGAGACAGGAGAACACATTTCAAATCCACCTCCCCAAGGCAAGAGGCAGGGTATTAATATAATAAAGCAGGGCCTTCTGAGGACCAGGGAGTTTGGGGAAAAGTGATTGGAAAAAGGTGCAAGCGTAACTAAGCTACAGGTCCAGGACTGCTACATGTGTCCCCATGTGGCCACTGTTGCAACGAACCCCAGTGAAGTGTCTTTCAATGGTTCATTTTCACTTGTGTTCAGTTTCATTTGACCAAGCCCCTCTGGCTTTATTTCCTGAACCCAAATATAACCCTGAATTTGGTAGGTGCAGCAGCTAGGAATTGCTGAAAAGGGTCCCCTGACTTCCTATCACCTTTCCCTTCCTCTCAGGGGAGGAGGAGTCCTGGACACACATGAAGTTACTTCCCCGAGTGGGCTTACCAGACAGGCCTGCTTCAGTCTCATCTGTTAATTACCAGCTGTGTGGACTTAGGCAAATAACTCAACCTCTCTGTTTCTTCATCGGTGAAATGTGGTGGCCAGGAGGGTTAAAGGAAGTCATGTTTGTAGGGTGCCTATCCCAGGCTCTGGCACACAGAGAGTACCCAATAAATGGCAGCCATCGTTCTTAGCTATCCAAGTCAAATCAGTTCACCTCCTGCCCACATCTCCCCCACTGCCACCTACTTGGATCCTTTAGATAACACAGAAACATATTTGGCTCACCTGTTTTAAAACATCCTCCCCTTGACCCTGCATCTTTTCTGGTTCCATCCTCCATCCCTTGTCCCCTTCACCCCTAGCCCCCTCTCATCTCTCCATCCCTCAGCCTCCTGCACCCTGTCACATCTAAGGTCACCAGTCCAAGGTCACCAGTGTTCTCCCACCTGCTGCTACAATGACACAGTCTTCAGCTGACATTCTCTCCGCAGCAGTGTGCTGTCCCCACTCAGGGGCACTCCCCGCCCCCTGAGGCTCCCTCTGCAGCCCCTCTGCTGTGCTGAGTGCACTGTGCTTCCAACTGGAACCCAGCCCACAGCCCAAGACGCAAATCAGACCAGGACACGTTACCAGTGAGAGTGTTTAATAGTTAAATTATTTAAATAGACTTTTCAATTTCCATGGGAAATCATAATTGTATTCAGTTTTGCAAGAGCAGGGATAAAAAGAGTGCACACCCTTTGGAGGGAATGAAAAGCTAGCACTGCACGTGGTCACCAGTCACTGCCGGGATGGGGAGGACAGGCCAAGGCCAGGGAGGCCATGACCAACAGGGGAAACACAGGAGAAACTCAGCACACACATTACTCAGCTTGGGAGCAAAATGAAACCCAGCACCACTGGCGGGCCATATGGAGGGGGGCGAGGGACTTGAATACAACACCATGGAGAGAGCCAGGCCCTCGCAACAGCGCAAGAGGGGTGATGCAGAATTCAGAGGATGGAGCGGCAAAAGCACAGATAGACTAAGGCTGCCAGTTTTAGGTCCATAAGCTTTGCTTCTCAGAGCTGTGTTTCAAATTGAGGTGGGAGACGGTGTGTGGAAAGGGGAGGGTGGTGCTAGTGTCCAGTGAGAGGTGGTATAGGTGGGCATCAAAGTAACATTTTCCAGATAGCATATAGCTGTTTCCTCACCTCCTTCAAGCTCATGTTGGAGGCGCAAATAGTGCTGCCCTGAGAAGCAATGAAAAGATCTGGGCACAGGACCCAAGGATTCTGTTTGAATATGTCTCTATAATAGTATATCATTTTCCAAATGCCTCCCTCATAGGGTATAAAAAACAGAGCTTTTTCTTGGTATACTTGACTGCCCCCTCCCCGCAAAACAAAAATCAGACAAAACGAAACTTCTGCTAGCTTTGCCACATGGACTGTGACGCTGGTCTCTACTCTTTTCTGTCTGGTTTGCAGGTGGAGAGCAAGGCCACTGCTCTTTCCTTGCCTGAGGGCTGAACATTACATCCCCAGGTCTGAGGGACCATCTCCAGAGACAGCCACCGGCACCCTGCCCAAGAGAGAAAGCCAGGCAGGTGAGGCTTCCTCACACCCCCACGCCAGCTGAGCTCTCAGAGCTGCAGGAGGTGCCTCTCCACAGGCAGCAGATGCTGACAACTCAGGGAGCGGAAGGGTGGAGGGTGGCCTAGCTGTCCACTGTAGTTGAGGCTGCTTCCCTTGATTCCAACCCAGCCTGAGATGGGAAAGAAACTTTTGTTTTCTTTTCATTCTTTTGCATTTTAATTAGGGGAAGTGATGAGTGTGTGTGGTTGTGTGTGTGTGTGTGTGTGTGCGACAGAGAGAGAGAGAAAGAGACAGAGAGAGGGTAAAATGTGCATGCATCTTCCTACATATGGTACCCAAAAAGGACACGCTCACTGCTCTGGTTGGACCTGGGAAAATCTGAAGTGAGGGAAACAGGCGTCCTGAATGAGGCCAGTTCCACAGCATACACACACACACACACACACACACACACACACACACACACTCTCTCTCTCTCTCTCTCTCTCCAGTACATACATCGACATCCGTACAGTACAAATGAGCACAAACGCCCTGCTGTGCACAGCTATTTTCTAATATAGAGAATTTACAAAATATAGAATTTGGTATATTTGTTAAATCTCCAAGGTTTTCAATAATACAAAATAAAAAATACAAAAAGACAAGTTGGGACCCCCGCCCTCCCTCCCTCTCCGGTGGCATCCTCGTTTGCTTGTGGGTCTCTTACACGCATACAACTAGCGTAGTCTAAAGAAGGGCACAGAAACGCGTTTTGTTTTATTTAATAAATATTTTCTTTTTCTCAGAACCACCACCGCTTGCACCGGGTCCTCTGGCCTCCCCCTCGCAGTGAGTCCTGCCCCCTCCAGGGGCAGCGGCCGTGTGGGTGGGGGGCTTGTGGGAGGGGCCCGCGATGAAGGCCACGGTCGCTCCGAAGCCAGCGCTCCCGCCGAGGGCCGCCCGCCCCGCGAGTGTGGAGGCTCCCGGAGAAGAGCGGGCCCGGCCGACCCCGGCGCCGCCGCCGCCGTCCCAGCCCCGAGCCCCCGGCCTCCTGCAGCGCCGCCCCGCCCGCGCGCGGCCCCCGTCGGGAAACCCGAGGTCCTGAGCGGGCGCGGCGGCGGCGGCGGCCACGGGGGAGGCATCTTTGGTCAGCGTGGGGCTCGCAGGACGCGGGCACCCCGGGGCCCGGGCCGGGGACCGCCCGCCGAGGCGGACGCTGCCTCTGGAGTCCGAGCTTGACATCTCGGGGCGGCCCCGGCGGCTGCTAACTGGGCGGAGGCCCCGCGTTGAGGAAGTAGGTCATCATCTCGCCTTTGCCCTTGACCTTGACCACACCCCGGCACTCCAGCTGGTACGTGTTGGCGGCCAGCACCTGGTACATGTCTGTGGTGACCTGGGAGGCAAACGAGGAGAGAGGACAGGCCGTCCGTGACCTGAGCCCCGCCTGCCCCCGACTCGGAAGGGTGGGCGGCGCGGCCCAGGGTGGGGCTTGGGAAACGGCGGGGGCACGGCAGCGCTCGCCCCTGCTGGCCCTCCTCCCCCAGGAGAGCCGCCGGGGCTCACAGCAGCCTGGCTCCCCACGGCCAGTGCCCAAGGGTTTGCCGGTGTCGCACTCCTGAGTGACCAGAAAGGTCTGGAAACTGGTGTTTCACCACTGTCTGAGAACCACGGCTGATCTCTTTTCATCTTTCTATGAGGTAAGAACTACGCTCTCAGGCTCAGAAAACGTAAGTCGTTTGCCTCATGTGCCGTGGCTAATAGATGCTAGAGCCGGGCTTCACTTCCCATCCTACTGCGTCTCTGCTTTTGGAACAAAGAGGAGAACTCGCGGGTGGTTTCCACGATGACACCACACCCCTGCATGGCCAGGGGCCAGAGCAGGGGCGACAGGAGCAGCAGGACCAGTGCCGCACCACAAGGTGGTCCAAGAGCCATTTCCGAGTACAGCCAGCGCCCCCTGCCAGCGCCCCCAGCACACACCTGCTGTGGGCCGGGAAGGAGGGGCAGCGTATTCCATGAAAGAGAAGCCCTGTGCAAAGGTTAGTCCTTCACTGACTGAGTCCCTCACACCTGGCTGTAGATGCTTGAGCAGCTCTGCAGACACTCATCCTCTCTTCCCATCTCCCCTGAGGACCCCCACTCCCATCTTGCTGTCCCTCCCCAACGCTTTGGCACAGGGATGAAGATGAGAGAAGGCCATCTGGCCAGGCCCCTCAGGCAGCACCTAGAGGCCGGCCAGGGCTGTGCTAGGGTCAGCCGCTTTGTTCAGAGGCCCCGCAGGGAGAGAGCTTAGGGGACGGTTAAGCGGTGTCAGGGTGAGCGAGGACCTTAAGAATGGCCCAGTCTGCACTTGGGAAAACCGAGGCTGTGGAGGCTAAATGACCTGCCACAGACTCACGGGTACTTAGAGATGCCGGACGGCAGCCCAGTCCAGGGCCTCTCTGTGTCAGACTGGAGCAGAAAGGATCAAGGAAGGCCTGAGAAAAACAAAGAGAAGCAGCTGAAGAGCGGCAGGCCTGTGAATCACGAGCACCAGCTCGCAGAGGATGAAGAGAGGAGAAAGTCCCTGGGTCTCTGGCTGGGCCCCTTGGCTGCTGAGGCTGGTGGGGACACCATCTCGGGACCAGCAGCCTCATCTGGCTCTCAGAACCAGGCCCCGAGCGCTGTGGGTGCCATTTGGCAAGACCCTGCTCCTTGCGGCCACCTCGTGTGCGCTCTGTGAGCCTGCCTGTGGCATTAGCAGTCCTGGCTTGGCAGCCGCAGCGGGCGGCCCTTGTCCCCCCAGTTCCTCCTGTGGCCAGTAGAGGGCTTTGCACAGGCTAGAAGATCTGTCCATGGTGCCGAGGGCCTGAAACACAATTGTGTTCTCCAAGCTTCCAAGACATCAGTGCCAACTACCCCATCACCCTCAAATTTGGCTGCAGCAATTCTGACTGGGCACCGTGGGCAGCCTGCCAGAAGACCGCTTGGCATCACACAGAGGCCCCCATGTGGGCGCGGTGGCTGGTGGGCGCTCCTGCACTCACCTGGATGCGGTCGGGCACACCGGTGCTGTCCATGCGGCTGGCAACGTTCACTGTGTTGCCCCAGATGTCGTACTGAGGCTTGCGGGCCCCGATCACCCCCGCCACTACGGGGCCGATATTGAGCCCTGCAGGAGACAGACGTCAGAATGCTCATCGGGGTTCAGACGAACCCTTGCCCTGCCCGCCCTCGCTACCATTCCTCCCTCTACCTCAGGCAGGTTCTCCCCCCGACTCTTGGCCCGAAGGCACCCAGGGCTCTCGCGGCCTGAGGCTGTGCCTAACCCCGCAGCTGCCACTGCTCCACTCCTACCTCATGCGTGCTACCCAAGACCACAGGAGCTCGTTCACACAGCTGCTGCCACTGTGTCCACAGAACTCAGGCAACGCTCAGCTCCTGCCTACTAGACCTCTGCTAGCCTGCCCTCTTCAAGGTTTCCCATGACCTCCTGCATTGTCCAATTGCCTTTCCTTAATCACCCGTCTCTCGCTGGCATTTAAGTTTTCACCTTCAATTCAGACTCAACATACTAGACTCATGGTTTTCTTCTTCCTCACTCCTCTGTTTGTTTCAGGGGCACCACCATTCTCATTCTTAGAACCCAGCTCCTAACCACCTCCCTGCCCCCAGAGTCTCCTCTCTCCAGGTAATCCTCCGCCGGGCGTCTGAGCCAGGGCAGTGATGCCACAGCGACCAACACCGGGAAGCAACCTACCGCCGTCTGCGTGGGCCCTCCCTCTCCGTCTCTCTCCTACACTTCTGCTCCAGTCTGTCTGCCTTCCCGGTCCCGCCCAAGACAACACTGAGCAACCCTGCCCCTGAGCCTCGCCGTGCTGGTCTCCACCTCAAGTGTCCTTCCTCCTCCACTCCTGGCGAGGTCCTTCCCGGACACATCTGCCTCAACTGGCTTTCTCTAGACATTCCCTGCCCCATCTCCAAGCCCCAGGGTGCTCCGTCCTATTACATAAACTGTGTCTCACACTGGGCCTTATTAAACCTCATTGTTGCTTAACTATTTCTTGTGTGTGAGCTGCAGGACCACAAACACAGCAGAAGCTCCCACATGCACCCCTTGGCCACTAAGTCAGAAATGTCATCAGTTCTCAAAACTCTTCCCTCTGTGACCGTCGTCTTTGGTACCATCAAGCCACATGTAGCTTTTTACCCCACGTGCTATTCCCAGGCTGGACTGTCGCCCTCACTGGCCAAAAGCCACACTCCCCAGGGAAGATGTCCCTGAGTCTGTAGGACGAGCTCTGCCACACAAGGCTCCCAGCCACCTGCCCAGCTGCTTGTCTGCCTGCCACTCAGTCCCCAGTCCTGGTCCAGTGGAGGAGCTGGGGCCGCTCACAGAAACAAAGACACATCAGGAGAAAAGTGCAGATCGATGGGGTGAGGGAGATGGGCGGAAAGGAAAATAAGAATGGCAGCATCACAGGAGACCAAGAGTGACCGTAACACAGAAGCACAGGCCGCTGTCAGTTAGAGCAGCTCCTCGGCGGCCTCCGGTCTGGCCTCCCAGTGGCCAATGCAAAACGGAAACCGGTCCAGTCCACAAGCACATGCCCGCGGGCCCACTCGGCCGGCTCCTCAGGGAGAGCCCAGTTCCTGACCCTCGGGCCAGATCAGAAGGTCTCCTGAGGACATTCATGATCACAATTATTGATTGTTAGGAAGGCAGTATTTCAGTCTAATGTGCTAATTTTGAGAACAGAAATACCAGTATTTTTGTTGGTGAATCACTGTTCCCTTTTTAAAAAAATCTGAATCATTTTTGGCCTGAGATATTTCTTGGGGCGGGGGGTGATAGTGCACGAAAATTTTGACAAGAACAAAGGCCTGCTCTTTCGGAAAGCATGCTTTAGCTCACTGCCCTCAAAAGGAGGAGAGAGCAACGCTCCACAAAGCAGTTTCTTCCAAAAACGTGACTCTTACTCTGAAAGCCTGGGCATCCTTGGCAAGATGCGGGCTGAGGACAAAACAAACCTTAAACCTTATCGAGCAACACAGTCAGAGCTGTGATTCTGAGATTTTGTTTTGTGGATACACTAGGGGGCAAATAGGCAAGTGTGCTGATGTACCTGGGTGTTCCCTGCACTACTCTTTCAGCTCTTCCGTAGAGTTGAAACGTATCAGAATAAGAGACTGGGGTAATAAAACAACAAAGGTGAACACAAAAAGGGTGTACAGCACCGGGAATAATAGGCAATATTATATAACTTTAAATGGAGTATAATCTATAAAAATAGAGTCACTCTATTGTACTCCCGCAACTAATACAATATTGTAAACCACCTATACTTCAATTAAGAAATAAAATGATAAAATAAATGAAAAAAATGGAAAAAATTATATAGGGTTTTGGTTCAAAGATTTTCTGAACAAGTAGAATATGGCTCTGCCTGTTTTGAAACTGGCCCAGGGCCCCTGCTCAGAACTCCCCCCTCTCTCCTGCAGCGGCCCTGCCCCCAGGACACCACAGCATCTGCAAAGCTCCTCAAAGCCACCCAGACAGGGCCAAGGCATTTGGCGAAGAAGAAATCCAGGGAAGATACGTGGACTTGACGTATCTCCACATCCTCACCATTTCGTTCCCCAGTTTGTGTAGACCAGAAAGACTTTCACAGCGCCTAGAAGATCTTGTTTGTATGCACACAGAAACCACTTGGAACTCAGCAATAATCTCTTTCTGAGTCCCCACCTCTCCCACTGGGGGGCCCTGTGCCCTTGGCACACAGCATCCCCCACAAAGCCTTTCTGGCAGGCACCGTGAGTGGGAGAGGCGGGAACTCAGGAAAAGGGTGCCCCGTGCTCACCAGCAGGCAGAGGAGGCACCTCTAGGCCCTGGGAGCACTCTGCTGTACCTGAGGTGGGGGCCTACCCCACCCCTCTGGCTTGGACCAGGTCACGGAGGCGGGATGGGAGATGGCGGGCGGGGAGTCCGACAAGCCCTCGGCACTCGGGGCCAGGCTCACCAATCTTCATCTGGAAGTTGTTGAAGGAGTGCTCGTTGATGTACTTCATTTGGTCCATCAGCTTCATGGCAAAGTCGGCCAGAGCTTTGATGTGGGTCTTGCCCACCTTGTCGTAGGTGGAGTCGTTGAGGCCTGAGGCGGCCATGTAGGTGCTGCCAATGGTCTTGATCTTCTCCAGCTGCCTGAAGCGATCCTCACTGATGATCTGCACAGAAGGAGGCCAAACCTGGGTCACCCCAAAGTTGGGCGCTGAGGGTCTGCGGGCAAGTGCAGCAGCACAGCCCCTCAAGTCTCCCCAGTTCACACAGTGGGGCCCGTCTCCATCCCCAACTCAGTGCGGGGCCTGGACGCTCCCGGACAGGCCTCCTCCAGCACTTACCCACTGGCTGTCCAGCGGCCGTGGGCTGTGAGCCCAGCCCCATACAGGAGCCCCTGGGGCCAGGTGACCGGTCGCCTCTGGGGCTCTCTCCCCCAACAGGGACTGGCAGCTGTCTTCCCCTTTGCTGGCTTAGGTCTCCACCCCTCCCAGGGAGACCTCCGCATCATTGTCCCAGGCGACAACCAACTCCAGGTACCCCACTGCCCGGGGGTCTCGGGGGCTGCTTCTGACACTGCCCAGTCCCGGCTCCATCATCCCTCCCCTCGTTGCGCTCTGAGCCCCAGCCCGTCTTCCTGCAGGGCTTGCCCCCCTCACACCCACTGCACAGGGAGCTCCCAGCACTGAGACCGCTCTACTGGGCATCGTATCCCCAGGGCCTGGCACACACTAGGTGCTCGACAAGGCAGTAATAAACAAATGAAGAAAATGTCTTTGTTTCTGCCTCTGCTGTTCAGGGCTTTGCCTCTTTGTCCTGCCTCCTCCTTTAGCCTGGGAATTCCTCCTCCCTTGGACTCGCAAAGGCTGAGTCCCAGCCTGGGTCCCTGTACGGCCCTAGGTGACAGGAGAACAGTGCGTGATGGGGGTGGCAGGTGGGTCAGCCAGGCGGGGCCTCAACGTGGCAGCCGAGGCGCACAAGACAGAATTCAAACAGCTGGGCTGAAACCCCAGCTCTGCCACCTACAGGCAGTGACCCCAGGCAAGACACTGAACATCTGTGGGCCTCAGCCTCCCCACTGTGATGTGGTGATCGGGAGGAAGTACGTGCAGGTGCCTGTGACAGTGTCTGGGAAACGGGCAGCACTCCTGACGCCTCTGCTCACGTCTGGTGATGGGAAAGCGGGGGTCGGGGCCAGGCCGCACCTCGTCAAAGTCGGCGATGATCTCGTTGAGCAGCCGCAGACACTCGACGCCCTCATTATTGGCCTCCAGCTCCACGTAGAACTCGGAGAAGTTGGCGATGGAGGCGAACATGACGGCCACGCACTCGCACGACTGATAGTAGAGCTCGTCATTGCGCCGCTCGCGGGCCAGGAAATGCGCGGCCACGTCCTTGGGTAGAATGTTGTGCAGCAGCCGGCGGTTGTAGGCCTGCAGCTCCTCCATCTCCTCCTTCTCCTCGGTGGCCTGGGACACAGGACCCGGTCAGAGGGAGGGCAAGCATCGCGCCGCTTAGAAAAAGGCAGTGCAGCCGGCCCACGTGCCTGTGCGGCCGCAAGACTTCAGAAAGTGCCAGCTGTGCACCCTTGCTGCTGCCTCTACTTCCAGGTTTTCTATAAAGAGCATCTATCACTTTGCCCATCAGAAAAGAGAGATCTGTAAGTAGCTAATCTCCCTGCCTGCCTCTTGGAAAGCGACGCCTGTGAGAACACTGATCCTGAAGGAGGAAACCCCGAGTGGAAACAGGTCCTGGAGGAGAGGCTGGAAGGATCCTGTCTGGCCCAGATGAGGAGCAGGCAGGAGGGTAAAGAGATGGTCCAAACCCACACCCAAATGGCCTTTCAGCCACCCAGATGCTCCTCAGCTTTCCATTTTCCTCTTCATATCAGGAAACGCAATCGGACAGGCAGTTTGATAAAAATCACTTTAAGGAAAGCCGCTTGAAGCCCTGCCTGGTCTCCCTGGTTCCCCAAGAGCTGACTCATCCCAGGGCCAGATGCAACTGGCAGGGCCTGGAGGTGCAGGTGCCCCGAGGTTGCCACCTGGGCAGGACAGGGACATCACTGATGACGGGTTCTCCCCTAGCTGGGGGTCCTGGGTCTGGGACAAGCTCACTCTCCAAAATAAAGGGACAGTGCAGAGCCCCTGGGTCAAGAGGCCAACAGCAGCCCACAGGCTGAAGCACTAGAGGTAGTCCTGCGCCTCGGCGTGCAAGGAGCCAGGTGACCAGTGTGTTCCGGGACGCGGGGGTACAGACTGGAGTCTGCTGGCTTCCCTCCCCTCAACGGCAAACAGAATGGCCCCTTGAGCTGGGCTGACCGTGTTGCTAAGGCGGGCAGGCAAAGGACCATTAGCAGGGCTGTTTAAAATATTTAGCCAGCCTGCCTGGGCCACAAGGATGGAGGTCACACCTGAGGAAGTTCCTGGACCCTCAGGTGCCAAGGGGTCCAGAGGGTATGTGCTGTCTTCCTGCCAGGTGACCTCTGCTCCTGTGAGGTGGGACACTTTGACCACCACCCTCCCCATAAATAAGGGCCACCTGCCCCTACTCTGGAACAGGCTGGAGTGAGAATGCCTGCACTCCTCACTGGCTGTCCCACGGAGGAGCCCCAGCTGGTCCATCTGCCTCCGCAAATGCACCGGGCTGCCTCCCCTCCTGCTTCCACTGCCCACTGAGACCACATGCCTGGGGACCCAGGAGCACCTCAGCCCCTTTGATCAGCCCTTAGGTGGCAGAAATGTGACACGTGCCTTCCCAGAGAGCATCTGCCCAGTGTGTCAGGCTGGGGGTGGGGACACCGGGAGCACGGCCGCTGCTGGGAACAGACGCCAAGCACAGAGGCCTGGCCACATCTGGGGAACTCTGCCCAAGACAGGCTGGGCAGCTGCCAGCACAGCCAGCTGCTTCTAGGGCTGGACTCTGCCCAGGCAGGACAGCACAGGGGTCCACAGATGCTTGCTGGTCCTAATAAGGCCAGTGCTGTGGGAGGGGACAAGAATGGGCTCTTCTGAGAACTGAGGCCCAGAGGAGGGGCCCTTGCAGGTAACGGTGTGTTGCCTGTGCAGGTGCTTCAGGGAAGCGAAGAGCCCCAGGCGTCCCCCCTCCTCGTCAGCACTGCACCCATCCACCAGGACGTCCAACAGCTAAACGGGCTGCTGGGTGCGACTGGGGGTGGGGCCACGGACCGTCCCTCACCCCTCCCAAGGACCTGTGTTCGGGTTATTGTTAATCCCTCCCCAAAGCCCTGGAGCACAAGGGGAGGTGGAGGGATGTGGAAGCACTGTGAGCCTGTCAGCTTCAGCGGAGAGAGGCCAACACGCCTGGTGGGCAGAGACGTGCTCACCCCCACACTCACACGTGTGTGCGTGGCTTCGTAATTGTTTTCAAAATGGAGATTGGGTAGCCACTTCCCTTCCGATGTTCCCTTCCTGCCTGCCCTCGTGCGGAGCCCTTGGTTCCTGAAGAAGTAAGTGATCAGAGGAAGGGGTGCCACAGGCAGTGTGCCCAGCATGCAAGGAAGCAGGGCCGTGAGGAGGGCAGGGGGCACGGTGGGGCAGAGAAGGGGGCTGGGGGGCTTGGGAGGTCGGTTCCATCGAGCACACGAGTAAATGTGTGGAAGGACTGGAAGGGGAGGTTCTCGCGGTCAGAGGTGATATTTGCGTGCACGGAAGGGAGAAGGTTAGAAAGAAGCATGTTGCCTTGGAAATGGGGGCGCTGCTATAAACTCATGGTTTTAAATATCAACAGACAGATATTGGAGTCACTTCCATCCACATGTATGTGTGTACATGTATCTGTTTCTATGTTTCTATGTACCTACGTACACTTCCTAGCTTTGTCCACAGAGAGAACCTAGAACAGTGGGCACACGGAGTGCCCTGATCTGGGTTTCCAAATACCATTCTCCACTAAAAAGAACTGGGTCGCTTTGAAGGGAAAGTACATGATGAGTCCCAGACGTCTTCTTGTGTCAGAAAGTAAGAAAATGCTCAAAGAAGGATGGAGACGGGTCAAAGAACACGGAAGCCAACCTGAAGACACACTGACCAAAGCCAGGACAACTGAGGCATTAAATGATGAGAGGAGCAGCGTAGACTCCATTGAATTCCATAGGAATCTATGAGTCTATGCTGATATAGATTAAGGGATGACCGAGTAAATGAGAGGGGGAGAAGGAGAGCTGTGCCTTACAGGAGAAAGCTGATTAACAAACGCAGAAGGAATGACAGACACAGGTCATCACTACCTGGCAGGTAGGAGTCAGCAATGGATGCTGAGGCCGGTGGGTGAGGTTAGCTGAAGATCAGAACACTGGTGTAACACCAGAGTATCCTTCCACAAAAAGCTAACTGAGTACAAAGGGGAAGATGGGGACCTGACACTGCAGAAATCTGGCAGACGCCCTCTTGAGTGGGGGATCAAGGTTAACGTCACCAGGGGTGGGACAGGCCGACACAGAGGAGTCCCCAGGGTGATGCTCTGAGACGTGCACAGTGTCATTTCCATGGTTTTCCTCCAAGAAGGTGTGGCCTGAGTCTGGACACGGGAACCATCAGGGCCCTAGACTGAGGGTCACAGAACAAGGACCTCTTTAACGCTGGCAAACACCGAGAGGCAAAGAAAGACAGGAGACATTATAACTAAATGCACAGGGTACACTGGATAGGGTCCTGGGCCAGAACGGGGACAGGTGACAAAACGTGAACGGCTCTGTGAGGGGGATGGTATTGGGGGTGGACAGTGTTGATTTCCTGCCTGGGAGTTCTCATGGGGCTAACGCAGGGGTTGTCCCTGCTTTGGGGAGGGAGACACTGCAGAATTTAGGTGGGTGTCAGAAAAGAGAGGGGCGGGGTGATGGAGCAAATATAGACAAACGGCTGGTGGGGTTCTTCACACTGTTCTTTTAACTTTTCTGTCCGTTTAAAATCATTTTTTTAAAACTTCCTCCCATAAAAGAAAATAAAAATGGGGGGCGGGTGCCTGGGTGTGGGGTGGGAAGTCAGGGAGGAAAGAGAAAGAAGTGGAAATAACCTGTTTTTGTAGCCACATGTGGAGAGAAACACTAATAATACAAGTGCCTCTCATCAGCTGGGTCTCTAAACCTCCCCAAATCCTCAGCACAGCTTGGAGGTGGGGAGGGGAGGATGGGGCGTTGGGCTGCAGTCAGGGGTGCTGGAGGCAATGGGAGTGCTTTAGGCACATGCCGGGCGGGCCTCAGACCAAGAGGACTGCAGGAAGTCTTGTCCTCGTCCCCAACACACCCCTGCTGCCCCGGCTGCTTCGGGCCCGGGACGTTCACCCTGGCTGAGAGCTGGGAGGCGTCAGCGCTCTGGGAGACACAGGCACCCCACCTCGTGGCTCATCCAGGTCTTCTGGGGCTGCGAGAAAGCTGCCGTCGCCTGGGCGCCGGGGAGCCAGGGTGGGGGCTGCGGGGAGGCTCCAGGCTTCCTGCTCAGCCCGGCACGTGGCCTCGGCTTGACCCTGTGCCCTCAGGAGCTGGAAGAGGCCCCGGTGTGGGGGTGAAGGGGCGGCAGGTCAGGAGTCAGAGTGGCAGGCTCCCCCTCCCTGGCCTCCACCCCTTTTCGGGGGCCCCTGCGATACAGCCGAGTCACACAACAGCAGCCATCCTGGGAGGGGCCTCCCGGGGGCTCAGAGGGGAGGTGGGGGGGTTGAGCAGAGGCGTGGATGGACATTGGCCCGGCCCCCCAGAGCCTGGTCAGCCCCCAGGACAGAGCTGGGGGCCTCCCGGGAGCTTCCCCAAGGAGAGGGGCGTGCGTGATCAGGGAGGAGGCTGGGAGGCACCCTGAGAAGAGCAGGCGCTGGGTACCCCCGAGGCCCCTGCCAGCCCAGGGCTTATGAGGGGCACTCCGCATGGGAAACAGGCTCCCCCAACCCCAAGGCATCCCCACCGGAGACCTTAGTCGGGACCTCAGCCAGACATCACGCAAAACACCCGACGGCAGGGGCAGCCAGATGCCCCCATCTTCCCTCCCCACCCAGTGAAAACCCAGGGCTTCCTGCTCCAGCCTGAAGACTAATTTCAACGTTACTAGGAAGCGGAGGATGAGGCCGCCTGAACAAGCTGCAGATGAGCGGGAGAAGTGGTCTGCGCACAGGGCGAGGCCAGGGAGGCAAAGAGGCCAGGCTAAGCTACGCCCTGCGAGCGGCTGAGCTGGAGCGACAGGTCTGAGCCCCGCCCCCACTCCTACCTAACACCAGTCCTTCTCACGTGCGTGCCCGTGGCTGCCCTCTCCTGCACCTTTTCAGGTGGTCCAGCAGGTAGTAAGGGGCCACAGGGGCTGCCGCTGGCACCCAGGCAGCCTGTGCGTGGCCCAGCCGCACCCCTCCCCCAGGCGGACACAATCAGGGCACGGGGCACGCAGCCTGGAGACGCAGGGCTGGCTGGGTTTCCGCCTCCCCTGGGCACCCGGCACCCAGCGCCTCTGCCCCTGCCTGGGTCGGGGCACAGCCACCCGGCTGGTCTTCCTGTTGACGATCTTCGCTGCCCTTTCCAGCCATCTTCCCCTGGAAGAGTCTTCCAGCCCAGTCCTGGACACATGGAGGCCTGCTCAGGAGCCTCTGGCGCCCCAGGACCGTGTGCCCCTACTCCTCTCCTCTCCTCTCCGCTCTGCTCCTCTCCTCCTGCCACTCTTTCCCCCCAGTGCTCCTGACTCCTTGCCGCCCCCGCCACAAACTGGGCCTGTCCACGCCTCCCCTCGGTCCCGGCATCTGGACGCCCACAGTCTTTGCGACTTAATAGCCTATCTCACGGGCCCATCAGAGTCCCAGCACTGGGCCCTGTCGAGGGTGGGTCTGTCTGCAGCTCCAGGGTTTTGCCTCTTGGCCCCAGAGAGCGGGGAGCACACTTGCTGGGACACGGGGCGCCGGTGGGCAGCTGGCATGAGGCCTGAGCGGAAGCCAGGCCCGGCCCAGCCCAGGGGAGGGACGGCTCACTCGCGCCGTGCCGTGAGGCCCGTGTGCGCCCCACCCCTCGCCCCCGCCCCGGGCCACCCACCTGCAGTTTCCAGAGGAAGTCGAGGCGCGCGGTGGACTCCACCTGCTGGGCGTGCAGGTACAGGGCCAGCACAAAGACCGAGATGATGATGGGCGTCACCACCTTGAGCGCCACCTTGGTCGCGTGCTCGGGGCTGCAGGCGGGAGGCAGACGCCCCGGCATCATGCCCGGCTCCGAGGCTCTTCTCCCGTCCTCCCACCCCAGGTTCCCTCTCCTGCTCTAACTCTGCCTGAGGTGGGCCTCCTCCAGGAGGGCTTGGCGGGCAGCCCCATCCCAGCCCCTGCGCACCCCGCAGCTCAGCAGACATCACCCCTCTCCTGATGCTTCCTCGCCCCCGTCACTGGGGCGCTTCCCTCCGGTTACATCAGGGGACGCACGAGGCCCTCGTAAAAGGCAGCGTGTACATCCCACATCTTTCTCAGTTGACAAGACGGGTTGTAAAACGGGAGCCAGACGGGCCATACTGACCATATCTGGGCAATCTTGGGCAAGTCTCTTAACCTCTCTGAACCTCAGTTTCCTAATCTGTAAAACGAGATCACAAGACCCACATTTCAAGATTGTGGCAAGAATGAAAGATACTGTATGCGAACGCCTTGTACAGCATCTGACAAACAGTAGGAACTGCTAAACTGGGAGCTATTACTGAGTATATTTCTGTTAACATTATTAACACTCCTAATAAAAACAGCTGTCCCAAACCCTGCTCCTGTCCCAGCAAAGAGCCAACCCTGGAAGCTGCCTAGACTCCCTGCCTAGCAGCAGCCCCAAGGCAGGGCCTACCCGACAAACCCTGCAGGCCTCGCCTCCGCTCTTCCCCTCCGGGGGCAGAAGGGGCACCTGTTCTCCTGCACCGGGGTCTCACGCACAGCCCTGGGGAGAGCTTGGGGCCTGTGGAACGACCTGTGGGTCCTGATGGCCTTGGTCACCTAGTCTGTAAATCATCCTGGGGTAGTGGAGATCATAAAAGAAGGGCACCTACCCAGTGAGGCCCCCTTGGTACTTAGAGAGGCGAGGGCTTCCTCCTTCATCACCCACCTTGCCAGCAAGGCCCCCTCCTCCCTAGGCACTGCTGCTTTCTCTGCTGGGCTGGTGGCCTGGGCTGGTGGCCCCTGGCTGCTTGGTGCCAAGGGCAGGTAGGGGCCATACCAGGGAACTTGAAGAAAGAGCTTCAACTCACCACTGGGAGGTCCCGTTGTTGCTGAAGTCTCTGTGAACAGGAGTTGGGGGGTGCTGTTCAGGGCTGCTCTCTGCATGGATAGCCTCCACGCCTGCTCTCTGCCCCCCCCCACTGTGCCCCTACACCCAGCTCTGCCTCCCATGCCTCATACCTCTGCCCCGCCCCACTGTGCCCCCTACACCCAGCTCTGCTTCCCATGCCTCATACCTCTGCCCCCACTACTACTGCTCCTCTGCCAGCCCCTGGCACCCCCCGCCTCCCAATCCAAGGACACTTTCAGGATGGGAGGCTTACAGAAAGCTCAGCCCCAATTAGCCTCCGGTCACCACGACCACAAATCACCCAGCCCTTACCTGGGACCCCGGGCCCTCCAGTACCTCCACCTGGGCACAAGCCTGTCCCCTCTCCCACCCCAGCCAGTCGCTGCCACCCAGAGGAGGAGACACACTACTGTCCAGTGGGATAGCCACTAGCTACATGTGGCTACTGAGCATGAAGTGTGGCTGGTACAGGTGAAAGTGTGTAAAATATCTACTAGGTTTTGAAGAATTAGTGTGGATAATCGTCAAATATTTCATTAATAATTTTAAACTGACTACATAAGAAAGTAATATTCTGAATATAGTGGTTAAAAACACATTATTAAAATTAATTGCATGTTTTGTCTCTTTAACATAGCTACTAGAAAATTTTAAATGACATCTGGGGCTTGCATGATTTACCTAGGGGACAGTGCTGCCCTAGAGCCATGCCAGGGTCTCCCAACCCAGAAAGGACCTTCACTCTCTGCAGCTGCTTCAGCAGGAGGAGTGGAGGGGCTGCGGGGAGAGGCCGGGCGGGAGAGAAAGAGGAGGCAAAGTTCCCCGCTCCCACGCTCATCCACGGGTAGCAGGGACGACCTCCTCCCCTGCTGTCCCCACGGGACTGCAGCCTGCACCACTCCCGATGCTACAGTGTCTCCCCCCATCTGCCCACAGCTCTGCACAGCTGTGGAGCAGTTCTTTCTTGCATCTGACTTAGATCCTTCACTACATCTTCATTTTCTCAGGTGACACTCTCTGCACAAGAAGGTAACATTTCGGACACTGGAGTTATTGCCTGTTTTATCCATGACTGTATCTCCACTGCCAAGCTCGGTGCCTGGAACAGGGTAGGCTCTTGATAGACATTTTTGAATGAATGGATAGACGGAGGAATGGATCCCTTCCTCTAACACAGAAAAAGCACAGTTTGCTGCATTTTCTCAGGGTACACAGACCTGATGTGTCCTGATGTGTGTGTGTTGGGGGGACGGTAATGGGAAGAAAAAGGTACTACATACCAGGCACTTTATACATATTTTACTACTATAGATATTATTCCCATTTTACTGGAGAAAAATAATGAGGTTGAAGAAAAATAGCCAAATATATGTTTCAGGCTGAGATTCAAACTCAATTCGACCCCAAATCAAAGCTCTTTCCCCTCACCGAGCCACCCCCCTTGGAAACCTGACATCTGTCACTATACGACCAGGCTGACTGTCAGCTAGACAGCCAGGGGCACAACCCCCATGCCTGTCACCTCGTGGCTGTGGGACCTAACTGCTCACCATCACAGCCAGGAGCCTTTGAGCAGTGCACAAACTACCCAACTGCCCATGGTGGCCCTGTCTGCTTGACTGAGTTGCTGTGAGGACGAAAGGGATAACGTATGTCCAGCTGCTTGGCTTGAGGCAGGACAAGTGCCTATGAACACCAAAGGCTGTTCCTTTGCTCCCACACACCTTGCTTTCCAGTTCTGTTGGACCTTGACCTGACTCTGGGCCTGAGGCCGCAAGGGCAGTTGGGTAAAAATAGCTCATCAAAGGCTGCCCCGGACAGATGAGGAACAATTCACTGAGGCCTGAGGTCAGGACTGAGTAGAAAACCGGAGGCAGAAGGACAGGACCTAGTAGCCCTGAGGCCACCCTCCCCACCGGGGGAAGGATGGAGGGAAAGAAACAAGACACCATGCTGCTTTGCGCAGGTGGTCAGAGCTGGGAGCAACAGGTCCCTCCCCGGACAAACCCCCTGCCGCCTGCTGCGCTTCCTGCCTCTCGTCAGTGTCCCAGACCGCGAGCCGGGGAGCCGGGTGTGAGAGGCGGGGGCCACCTACATGGCGTTGGCGGTGACCAGCAGGTCGGCATTGTCAAAGAGCGTGACTCCGGGCACCTCGACGACGAACACGTAGATGAGCTCGATGGCCAGCATGAGCACCAGCTTCCCGATGCAGCTGATCTGCAGGAACACGGAGCAGGCCAGCAGGCTGAGCAGCACGCTGTAAGTGAAGTACTGCGGAGAGAGGGCGCGGCTTCAGCGCCCCGGGCCCCGCCCCCCAACATCCCTCCAGTCTGAGCTGGTGAACCTGGGTCTGCGGGTGTTTCTGCAGATGCAAACTTGTACTGTGGTGTGAATGGCCCTGGGATGAAACCAGGAGGTGGGGCTGCAGGCTGAGTGGAAGCGATACCAGCAGTGATGCCCAACGGTCAGAGCAGGGCTCCAGGCTCAGGCAGACTTGCGTTTCAGCCCTGCTTCATGATGGACTGTCTGTGTGACTCAGGTCATTTAGTCAACCGCTCTGAGCCTCAGCTTCCCCGTATGCAAAACCTCCTGTCTCAAGGGCTCACTATGATGACTACACGGTACGAAGCCCCCTGCACCACGCGTGGCACCTCCACAAGCGTGGGAGCGCGGGCCCCAGCCCCTGATTTGCAACTTTACACCCAAAGTCATGAAAACTGAAAGTGTTTTCATAACTGACGCGGTGGCAACACCTGAACGGACCTTATTTGGTGGCCACACTGACCTACTGATGTGAGGTGAATTGTCATCTTTACACTGTCTGCTGTGACCATCTATACATTTTGCTGCAGGAATATTTCTGTGTTTCATTACTAGGTGCTGACCACACTGCACCGGAGTGTGAGGCAACCGTTTAAAATCTGAAAAATTCCAAAGTCCAGAACATCCGACCCGAAAGGCTTCAGATGAGGGATTACGCCCCTCCCTGTACATTAGGGAAACCCTTCCTGGTCTCAGAGCCTCCGTTTCTTTCTCGGACAACTGATGGGCCAAACCAGACAATCTCAGAGGTCAACGTCTGCTCTGTTGTCCCGATACTAATCCTAGACATATCAGCATCTATTATTTTGCTCTTTTAAATTTATCATCGTTATTTCTGCATCAGGCAAAGCGACTCACCATTCTCTGCCTCTGCCTTCGGCTGCAGGCCAAATATTGCTGGCTGGCCGCGGGGTAGCCCCTGGGTTGGACCTTCTGCCTCCCTAGGCCTTTAGGAATCCAGACAGGGACGGCAGAGGCCCCCGGTGATTGGAAGGAGTAGGGACCAGCCTCAGCTCACCAGCAGGAAAGGGGCAGAGGGAGAGGTAGGGAGGACACCCCCAGATACCATCAGCCCCAAGCACAGCAGTCCTGTCCCTGGGGCATGGGGAGGGGACTGCAAGCACCAGCCTGGATTCCCATTCAGACCCTGGACCCAGACATCCAGGAGGCCAAGGCTCAACGCTGGTGTCCACCTCGGGGTCTGTGAGGCGTTGCTGAATCAGAACGACACTAGTGGGATGGGGTCAGCCCAAGGGGTCTGTAGCTCGTAAGGCCTGGGACCTGCGGGCCTGAAACTGATCGGGCTGGTGAGAGCTGAAGGCTGTGACCGACCACCTGCCGCCAACGAGGAACCAGAACAGGCCCTGCCGCCACGGCTCTGCTCCCACTCTCCCACGCAGCAACCACCAAGGGGCAGGTGCGAGGCCAAAACCAGCCTCTGCTTCTCAGCAAACCGCCCTCAGGCAGCAGCGCCTGTGGGCTCTCGGCCAGATGGGAGAGGGAAGGGAGGTGGGGCGCGGGGGGCGGGCGCGGGAGCACAGCTGCCAGGGCAGAGGAACCAGAGGTGTAGGTGAGCACCGGCGCAGGTGAGCCCTGCCCCTCACTGCTTCCCGTGCCCCATCTGTACGGGCAGTCGGATCAGGCCCATCCTCCGGGGTGGAGGAGGGGGGCCCGCACTGTGCCAGCCCCCCGGGGCCCTCCCGTCACCCTTGTTAGGAGTCATGGGCCCTTTGGGAACTGGAGGAAAGCACAGGCTTTCTCCCTAGAAAAGGGCAGAAACGGCCATCATCTTACAGGTTTCACGCAAGCCCTGGCGGGGGGCCGGGTTGTGGGAATCTCCTGATGCTCAGAGCGGATGCCCTGAGCTGGGAGCCTGGCCCTGCCGCCCATGGCAAACCTGCTCCCCGAGGAAGCACAGCAGGGTGAACCAAGCACCCCGTGCACCACAGGCGCTTCAAGCACGCTGCTCTCTTAAGGTTCTCACCCGTTTCTAAACCCAGGAACCTGTAGGTACATCATTTCTTTTTGGGGTGACAAAAATGTTGTTAAGATTGGATTCGGATGATGGCTGCACACGTTTGTGAATACACTAAAAACTAATGAATTATAATTTGAATGGGTGAACTTGGTGGCAGTGCTGGCTTGGGACTGGGTTCCCTTTGCGCCCCTCTACTCTCTGACCCACAGCAGAGGGGTCAGGCAGGTCTTCCTGAAGCACTGTCAGGTATGCTGCCGGGGCTGAGTATTCAGAAATAGCTCTGCCTTCAGGGTAAGAGCAAGAATTCCAAAGCCAGGTGGCCTGGGTGGGAACTCTGGCTCTGCCACTTACCAGCTGTGTGACTTTAGGCAAGTTACTTAACCTCTCTGAGCCTCCATTTTATCCGTATAAAGGAGGTAATAATAGTATCTTTGTCATAGGGTTGCTGTGAGGATTAAATGAGTAAATGTGAAGCACTTAGCAAACAACAGCTATGCTATTATTGTTGTTACTGTTATACTAAGGAGGTTGGCCTTATTCACTGGTGTCTGGCACAAGGAGTAAGAGAGACTGGGGGAGAAGGAGGTCTCTGGAATGGAAGTGAGCTTGGGGGCCCCTGACTGTCCGTCAGTAGCCAAGGGCAGAGAGGGCTGGGGTGGCAGGTCCCCCCCCCGGATTCAGCCCCTCCCTGCCCAGTACCTCGGGGAAGTTGCAGTTGGGCCAGGAACTGCTGCAGAAGCCCCGCTCGTCACCCAGGCTGTAGTTGACGGCAGACTCCACCACGTGGCACGCGTGGACCTGGATGGTGCTGATGTTGTGCTCCTCTGCCAGGCAGCCAAACAGGTCCTTAGAGTTGCACGTGAACTGTGGGGAGGAAAGGGTCAGCGCGTGGGGGCCGGGCCAGGCCAGGGCAGCCCAGCTCCACGGGCAGCCAGTGCCCGTCCCCCTCGTCTCGGGTGCAGCCTGACACTGACCAGGGCAGGAGAGGAGCCTGGAAGAGGCTGAGGGACGGGCAAGATTTGCCCAGCTACCCAGCGCAGGGCTCGTAAACCTCCCTTGGGGCGCACTTTCCCACGTCTTTCTGGCCCCTCCAGCCTTGAGACCGAGGACTACAGGCTGTGTGAGAGGCTTCAGGAGCTGAATCTGATCCCAGACCCGAGGTGAGACCCAAATAAGAATCTCCAGGGAGAGAGAACTGCAGGGCCTGGGGAGACGTCTCCTCCCAGCCCATGCTTGTGGGGGGCAGGGCTCCGCTGGGGTTCACCCAAAGGGCTGGGGAGGCGCTGGGGAGGTGGAGCCACCCACCATGTTGACAAAAGCCGACAGGAACACCAGGGTGATGGTGAGTACCCCCACCAGGGTGCTGTTCATCTTGGACCGCACGATCTTCCTGGAGAGGGTCTGCAGTGCGGCCGGGAAGAGCTGTCGCAGGGGCAGGGGCAGAGGGAGAGATGGAACAGGATTCAGGGCACTCCACACATCGCCACAGAGGAGCTCGGTGCAGGCCTCCCCCGCTCTGTCTCTCCCCAGCAGAACCACCGGGGCTTTCCTGAGCCCCTCCCCGTGGGCAAGCCTCCAGCTTCGCGCCATCGTACCCCTGCTTCCAGGCCAGGAGGGGGTCCACCTGGGGAGCTCACAGGTGAGAGAGGCAGGACGAAAGGAAAGATGCGACCTTCACCCCAACAGGGAAGCAGAAGAGAAAGCACATGTATCCGCTGTGTGAGTCCTGGACCACTTGGAGTTGCAATCAGGGAGGGGAGGGCTGGCAGTGAAGGAGTCACAGAGGGACTCAGAACTTTCCCAGGGAGGGTCAAGCTTCAGGGAGAAGGTAGGGAGCTGTGGGTCTGAGGGCTCGGAGAGAACCTGGGGTCTGGAGGAAGGGGATGGGCTCGTGAGAAGCAGGCAGAGCCGCGTGTGAGTGGAGGGCAGGGCCCGGTGATGTGAGTCAAGTGAGCTTTTTTTCCGCAGGATGCCCATGGACTGCCATTTCCCTCACCTAATCCTCCCTGTATTTCCTTCAACTAGACAAACCATATGTCCACTCAAAGACCCGCTGCGGTTTTGGTAATTAAATGACTGGGTCTACCAAATTTGATACACTTGGCCTTGGCCACCATGTCCTCGTCATCTCCCAAGCAACCCAGACTGAAAAAGAAGCTGGCAGACCCAGAGAAGCAGCGTGGGGGGTTCATGTTTCCCCTCGCCTACCCACCTAATGCCTCCTGGTAAGGACGGTCTGCAAGCATCTCAGGTCATCCTCAGGGCAGAGGAAGGTGGGGGGAATTGCACTGGGCCAGAGCCTGGAGGCCTGGGTTCTGGGAGTGGCTTTTCCTGTGTGACCCTGAGCACGGCTGCACATTCTGGCCAAACGTGTCAGACTGCAAGTCTTATCCACCCTCAGATACAGAGCATTTCTGTAGCTGGTCACACGGACAGCTAGGTAGGCAGGTGACCACAGCGAAGTGACCACTGTGTGACTGCATAGTCCCAGTGTGGAGAGGACTGGTTTGTGTGCTACAATGTTTAAGGCCAGCAAGCGCCAGGCCCTTGGTCCAGTGTTCTGCGGCTGTGACCCAAACTCACTACATGCAGGGCGTCCACGTGGGCCCATCAGGCTGCCCCCGGGGCTCTGGGAAGCCAACAGAAAAGGCTGGAGCTTGTGCTGCTTGCAGTGCCGCGAGCAATAATGTCTCTTGTCTCTGACCCAGGAGTCTCGAGGCATCTGCCAGTATCTATGAGACAGCAACAAGCTGACTTCTTAGCTTGTAAGCTGGGTAAAACCGGATCTCAGACCCTTCACAGTTCTTGACGCCAGGAAAGCGCCCTGCTTACCCCTCAGGCTCGGGCTTTGGGCTGGATATGAATGTAGGGAAGCAGTATATCTTTTCCACCCCAAATCCTCCTCCACCCTTCCAACAAGGCCATCTCCTGTTCAGCAGAGGGAAAAAAGGGACACAGAGAAGGACTGCAGCAGCGGCAGGGGCCTGCAAGCCATTCAGGCTCTAGGCTGAGTGATGAAGACCTTGGACTCCATGTCCCCAGGAGGGGTGTTTCTCAGGTGTGTTCCTGCATCATCAAATCTGTGGCATTTTTCTGAAAAAACACTTCCTTCTGGGGTACTAAAGGAGGCACTCTGACTGAACCCCCTAACATGGCAGAAGAAAACCTATGTGTGCTCTGGAGAACATAAGCTTGGATTAAAATATTGCTTCAATAGACATAGAGATCAATGGAATCGAGTGAGAGTCCAGAAAGAAATCCTTACCTTTATGACTGATTTTGACAAGGTAGCCAAGAAAACTGAATGGGGAAAGCATAGTATTTTCAACAAACGGTGGCTGAGACAATTGTATATCTACATGCAAAAGAATGAAGTTGGAGCTTACCTCACACCATATACAAAAATTAACTTGAAATGGGTCAGAGACCTAAATGTAGGAGCTAAAACTATAAAACTCCTAAAAGGAAATATATAAGAAAATCTTTGTGACTGGATTAGGCAATGGTTTCTTAGACACGATATCAAAAGCACAAGCAAAAAGGAAAAAATAGATTAAGTTGAACCTCATCAAAATTTCAAAATTGCGTGCTTCAAATAACACCATCAAGAAGGAAAAAAGGTGTCGGTGAGGATGTGGAGAAATTGGGACTTTTGTTTGTTGCTGGTAGTTACGTAAAATGATGCAGTTGCTATAGAAAGCAGTATGACGATTCCTTAAAAAATTAAACACAGAATTACCATATGATCCAGCAATTCAACTTCTGAGTATATACCCAAAAGAACAGAAAGCAGGGGCTGGAGCAGATACTGGCACCCTCATGTTTATAGCAGCATTATTCACGATAGCAAAAAGGTTAAAGCAACTCTAGTGTCCAGCTGTGGATGAATGGATAAACAAAATGTGGTATACATACATGATGGAATATTATTCAGCCTTGAACAGGAATGAAATTCTGACACATGCTACAGTATGGATGGCACCCTGAAGACATTATGAAAGAAGCCAGTCACAAATACTATATGATTCCACTTTCATGAGGTACCCAGACTAGTGAAATTCATAGAGACAGAAAGCAGAATGGTGGTTGCCAGGGGTGAGGGCAGAATGGGAAGTTATTGTTTAATGAGCAGAAAACTTCAGTATGGGAAGATACAGAAAGTTCTGGAGATGGTTGGTGGTGATGGTTGTACAATAATATGAATGTACTTAATGCCACTCTACTGTAAACTTAAAAATAGTTAAAATAAAAAATTTATAATATAGTTTACTATAAATTAAAAATGATTATAAAAAGGAAAAAGAAAAAACCCACAGAATGGGAGAAAATTGTTGCAAACCATGTATCTAATTAGGGTCTTGTAACCAGAATATACACAGAACTCTTACAACTCAACAATAAAAAACAAATAACCCAATTAAAAAATGGACAAACAGGGAGTACCCTGGTGGCCTAGTGGTTAGGATTCCAGGCTTTCACTGCTGTGGCCCGGGTTCAATCCCTGATTGGGGAACTGAGATCACACAAGCCGCACTGCGTGGCCAGAAAAGAAAAAAAGCACAAACAATATGAACAGACATTTCTCCAAAGAATCTATACAAATGGCCAATAAGGACATGGAAAGATATTTGACATCACTGTCATCAGGGAAATGCAAAAATCAAAAACAGAAAAACCACTTTGCATCCACCAGGATGGCTATAATCAAAAAGTCAGATAATAACAAGTGCTGGTGAGGATGTAGAGACACTGGAACCCTTGTGCACTGCTGGTGGGAATGTAAAATCATGCGGCCGCTTTGGAAAACAGCTTTGCAGTTCCTCACGTTAAACACAGAATTACCATATGACCCAACAATTATACTCTTAGGTACATACCCAAGAGAACGGAAAACATAAGTCCATATAAAACATTGTACACAAATGTTCATAGCACCATTATTAATAGCAGCCTGAAAGTGGAAACTACCCAGATGTCTATCAACTGATGAAGGGATAAACAAAACACGGTATAGCTACACAGTGGTTATTTGGCCACAGAAAGGAATAAAATGCTGTCACATGGTACAACAGGAACAAACCTTGAAATATGCTAAGTGAAAGAAGCCAATCTCAAAAGGCCACACAGTACATGATTCCATTTATACAAAATGTCGGGAACAGGCAAATTGACAGAAACAGGAAGTAGATTTGAGGTTGCTAGGAGCTGTGGGGAACAGGGAAAGAGGAGTGACTGCTGACAGGTATGGGGTTTCTTTTGGGGATAATGACAGTGTTCCAGAATTAAATAGTGGTGATAGTTGCAGAACTTTATGAATATACTAAAAACTACTGAAGTATAATTTCATGACTTTTACAAAGGTGAATTTTATGGTATGTGAATTATATATCAATAAAGCATTCATTAAAAAAAAAAATCCTGCTCAGCCTCTTACTGTGTGATCCTGGAGAAGTCATCAAGGGCTCTGAGTTTCCTTACTGGTAAACAGGGAACATCTACCTTCCAGGGTGGTAGATATTCCGGGGTGGTTATGAAGGCCCAATGAAATGATGCATTTGAAAGTGCTTTGAAAGCTGTTAAATTCAATAGAAAATTTAGTTAATATCTGCATTTTAAAGAGCTATGTCGCCAATAAGAACAAAAGTCCTTGTTTCTCATCAAAGGCATTTTCGGTTTCACAGCTGTGGAAGGTGTCTCAGCACTAGTGTGAAGATCTTGCTCTGAAATGGCATGACAGATGGTTTCTAATCTCTGCCTGCTTAAAATGTTGCCATTTCATCCCCGCACCCCCCATGTTGCTTAAGCCATTTCAGTTCTGATCACCCTAGCCATCAATTGAAGGGCTTTGGTCGTCACCAGTGTAATGACTGATTTAGACAAAAGTTATGAGTAGATGCTAAAGCCTTTGTAGAAGGTGGTTGGGGAACAGCGTGCACACAGGCTTCCTGGTGAACCGAGAACCAGGAGCCCCACAGGGGCCACCCAGAGGCCAAGAGAAGAACTGCAGGCTATTAAATAAAACTCAATCTGGAATACTAGAGCCCTTACATCTAATGAATGATTGCCTCAGTGCACTGCTTTTTACAAACCAATTTCCCTTGTCATCCTCTCAAAAGATCTGCTCTTGACTTAAAGTCTCAGCAGGAACCCAGGAATTGCTGCTTTTTTGAAAAAGTAGATTTGACATCCTGCCCTGGCAATGGTTTATAGAGTATCTCATCTCCTGTATAAAAAGTTCACCTGTATGTTTGACCCCAAATCCCACTTTTACTAACACCGGTGTGGACAATAAAATTCTTCACCTGGAGTAGAACCCCCTTGCGGGGCTGCTCTACAGCTGCAAAAAAATCCTGGAGGGCATTTTTCTGACAGGATAATTGTGTCTGTGCAAGCCAATTGCTCAATGCCTGTTCAGCATCAGAACTCAGAAAAAGAATCAATTTAAAAAAAATCCCAACCTCAATCTGATTAATTCAAATCAATATAACTTGAAAAATGGGAATGGTGGCCCAATTAATAAACAATGACTGGGGTGAGGGACAGTTTTGATCCTGGCCTCTCTGAAAGTCTCCAGGCAAATCAATGACCTCCCTGGGGTCCTGGCTCCCTGTCTGTGATGCAGGGCCAGGGTATTTATTGCAGGAATGGAAGAAGGTGATGAAATCTGACAGCAAAAAGTTTAAGAAAACAGACTTTCTGACAAGGAGCTAATAAAAGAAGCAGTGGCTCCTGCTTCAGAAAAAAATTTTAAAAGATATGAAAACTTCAGGACAAGATGGACAGATGCTGACCAGTAGTAGACACTGACTACTGCTCTTATCACCTGGCCTTTCAGGGGTCAACTGGACATATTAACAAAGGGAGTGTCCTGGAGGGGAAGGATTGTGGCCTCTGGAGTCAAGAACCATCTGGGTTTAAACCCCAGTTAGGATGAACTGGGAGATTGGGATTGCCATATACGCATTATTAATAAGAAAAAAATATCAAATTGTATACTTAAAAAAAAGAATCAGGATCTAAATGAAATAAAATAAAATAAAATAAACCCCAGCTATACCACTTCTTAGCTCCGGGAACTAGGGAAAGCTGTCTAACCACTTGAGGCCTCGTTTTCCTCATCTGCAAAGTGGATATAATAAAAGCCACCTTAAAGGTTTGGGAAATGTTGGTCAAGGCGGCATGGCTGGGATCGGGACCCGAGATAGCCTGACGTCAAAGCCACAGAGGGAACCTAAGATCTGCTTCCTAAAGGGTTCTCCACCCCCAAACGAACCTGTGCCCAGCAGCAACACATCCTCTTCTAGTAGACAAAGTGTGACCCCGCACATCTGGAAAGGTGAGTGTGGGAATTCTGAATTCATCACAGGACAGAAGCCTGCTGGGACGTGAGAGGTACTGGTAGTGGAGTAAGATCCTATTTTAGAAGCTGTGGACGGCAGTCAGGGTGGAGTGATAGGAAGGAGAGCCGGCAAGGTGGGACTTAGCTACATTCAGGCTTTGGGGAGAGGAGAGGAGGCTTGTAGGTGACCGCACAGAGCAGACAAGGGCCTAGAGGAAGCTCTGGTCAGAGTTCCCAGGAGCTCAGACAATCAGGTCCATGGAGTCAGTGGGATGCAAGCCAAGACGGAACCAGCAGCCCGGAAGATGAAAGAGATTTAAACACACACACACACACACACACACACACACACACACACACACACACACACACACACACACACACACACACACAGGCTCTGTAGTTGAGTACTCTTTCTGGGCCTATCTGTACCCAACTCCCAAACTGCAGGAAAGCCGCGTCTGGCCTTTCGAGTGAGAACATGCTAATAAGCCACTGGAGAGAAAGGGACCAGATCAAGTGTGGGGACAGAAGGGAGCCACCTCTCCCATCCACTTGGGTGGTGGCGGCAAAAGTAGCCGCAGTGTCGTGGGCAGGCCTAGGCTGCTTCACAGGATGACGGGGCAGAAGCCACGGGCAGGCGGATGGGACAGGCACCGCTGGCCAAAGAGGGAAGGGGCTGCGCTCCAGAGACGTGAGTGAGCTCACCGTCCCTGGAGGGGACCCAGCAGAGGCTGGCCCGCCCCTCGCAGGGTTATCCCAAAGAGGTTCCAGTCTCAGGTGGGTGTCTGGGCTGCCTCACTGCTCAGGCCCCACCCAATCTGAGATTCCCTGAGTCTGTGGACCACGTGTGACAGCAAGGAGGGATTTAGCGTGGTTTTCTCTGATGAAAGCAGCTCTGGAGCCCAGATTAGCACCAATGCCAAAGGAAGGAAGCAGTGGTATGTGCAGATGCTCAGAGTGGCCGGCTACGGCAGCTTCACCAGAAGGATGCGCTCAGGGGACGACCCTTAGGACAGGTATCCCAGAGACAGAGGGGCTCCGGAGGGCGGCTGATGCTCAGAGAAGCGAGACCAGGACTTCGGGACAAGATGAAGACCAAGGCACCAAATTGGCCTCACGGAGAAGTCTAGGTGTGTGTGTGGCCTGGACCAAGCTGTGTCAGAAAAAGATCACGCAGGCCCAAGATGAAAAAGCAGAGTCCTCTGTGAGCAGCACATTTCAGAAAAGCTTGCCAACAGGAAGGACCTGGAAATGGCTTCCTGACAGCTAAGATGACTACGGCGACTAGCTCAGACTACACTTTCTTCACGTGTCTCTCTTCCATAGGTTAAAATATGGGTGATTTAAGAAAGCAAGTCCAGGTTGTTTTGGGGAAATGGAAAAGTAAGTGAAACAGAGAAAGAGACCGTGTCTGACAGAACCACCTGGCTTTGGATCTGCGGAGCCCAGGGCAGGTGGGGGGTGATTTAGGAACCGCCATCTCTCATCGGAAAGCCACTAGCCATGACGTCTGAGAAATTGTGGAAATAAGATAAAAAATGTGAGTCCTGGCAGATCTTTTCACAGGGAAAAACAGAATGACACCGAAAATTCCAGTCCAGTCAGTCTCACAGCAGTACCTGAAATGAAAAGGTGATACAATCAACTCTCAGTCCGTCGGCCTGCAGGAAGTGTGACGTGGGGAGGAGGGCCAGGCCACCCTGCGGCAGAGATGCCAAAAGGGAGAATGACCCCTTTCACATCGTGCTATGCAGTTAATCCACGATGCAAAGAGGAAAGAAGTCTGATTAGTAACTGGAAGAGGAGTTCATGCTACACACAGTTGCTCAGGTTGGGGTCTACTTTCCAGAAAGTGGATAAACGCTAAGTAGACGGCTTATCAGAGGCTGTGAGAGAAGAACGCAGCCAGGACCCCACGGTGGGTATTAGAGTCTATTCGACAACACTTGGCCCAGAGCAGCAGGTTTCAGGCTTGATAAGTCACAAAGCACTTCTTTTTCTAAACAAACTCTTTACGGAAGCTCTACATCTGCAAGATGGAAGAAGCAGGCTCCCCTGGGGGAAGGGGGTGGGGAGGTGGGGGATGGGGGGAGGTGGGGGATGGGGGGAGGTGGGGGATGGGGGGAGGTGGGGGATGGGGGGACGTAGGCGTTCCATCCACCGGCCTCCCCCTGAGGAAACGGAGGCCTTAGAGCCGTCGGAAAAGTCACTGGGCTGGATGAAGGAACTGAGAACAAGCTTATTGATTGTGATACTGATTACGAAAAGAGGTAGATTTCACAGAACACAAGGAGGCAGGAATAACTGTTATAAATAATCTCTGACAGTGGCAAAGAGCATTCACTAGACCAAAGAACTAACTCAAAGCAGCCAGTGCAGAGGGGGAACTGGGTCCGTCCCCTCTCCTCCCCCTCTGCCTCCTCCTCCTCCCTCACCAGCAGATACGCACGCGAATCAGGATACACACAGCACATGAATTCAGTACAGCGCAGGTTTACCAAGGCAGCCAAGAGAAAAGAGAGAAAGCTAGGTTCCAGTTCAAAAACTGTAAACCGCAGATAGCTTTGATTCTGATTTGAACAGGCGGATTAAGTGCCTCAAATGAACAAACAATGACTTTGCCTCAGTTTATAACTTAAGAAAAGATTCTTTTCGAGCGTTCAGCAAAAGGATGTTTCAGAGGCCCTTTTAGCTATGGTATGCTTTTTTTAGGTTGTTTTATTGTGGTAACATATATATATAATATAAAGTTTACCAGTTGAACATTTTAAGTGTGCAATTCAGTGGCATGAATTACCTGCACCATGTTGTGAAGGCATCACTGCTGCTTATTTCCAAAACCCTTTCATCCCTCCAAACAGAAACTGTACCCAATAAACAATAACTCTCGGACTTCCTAGGTGGTGCAGTGGTAAAGAATCCGCCTGCCAATGCAGGGGACACGGGTTCGAGCTCTGCCCTGGGAAGATTCCACATGCCATGGAGCAACTAAGCCTGAGCGCCACAACTATTGAGCCTGTGCTCTAGAGTCCGTGAGCCACAACTATTGAGCCCATGTGCCGCAACTATGGAAGCCCATGCGCCTAGAGCCCGTGCTCCAAAACAAGAGAAGCCACTACAATGAGGAGCCTGTGCACCACAATGAAGAGTAGCCCCCGCTCGCAGCAACTAGAGAAAGCCCGTGTGCAGCAACGAAGACCCTACGCAGCCAATAAATAAAATAAATAAATAAATAAATTTATAAAAAAAAATAATAATAACTCTCCACTCCCCCTCCCAGTGCCCTTGTTACCCTCTAGTCTACTTTTTGCCTCTATGAATTTATCTATTCTAGACATTTCATATAAGTGGAATCATACAATATATGCTCTTTTGTGTCTGGCTCCTTTCACTTAGTGTAATGTCTTCAAGGTTCACCCCTGTTGTAGCATGTGTCAGAACCTCGGTCCTTTTTATGGTAGAACAATATTCCATTGTCTGGATATAGCACTTTTGTTTATTCGTTCATCTGCTAATGGATACCTGGGTTGTTTCTGTCTTTTGGCTCCTGTGAATATATGGTGTGCTTTTATAGCCACGAGATGAAGAAAGTGGGACTGTCCACTGGGGGAAAAGCAGGCTGGGGGGCTTGACAACGGCAAGACCAAAAGGCAAGAGGGACTGAACGCAGAGCAGGAGGGAGGCCGCAGCCTCGAGGAAGGAGCTGGTGGAGAGGCAGGAAGCCAGGATGAACCCCTGCGATGCAGCAAAGCAACTGGCTGAGCACACAGCCCAACGTGCCCAGCGGCCCCGGCCAGCCCCAGTCCTCTCTGGGCACCCACTTCTGCACCTGCTCAGGGGCAGGGCTGCAGCACACCAGATGGTTCTAAGGTCCTTCCGGTTCTGACCATCAGTCCACTAAGATCTTGACCATCACGTGATTACACAGTCAACAGCCTAATGACGGACCCTGTTTGGGATGAAGCAAGAAAGGGGACTTTGGAGGTGACAAAGGTCCAAGCTCCAGGAAGGAGAGTATGGTGCCCACTGTAGAGGGCACGGGGAGGGGTGACAGGGCCTGAGCCTCCCAGGGGCTTGGCTCCAAGTGAGTGTCAGGGCGGAGCAGAGAAATGGTTATAGCAGAAGCAACAGAGGGCTTGTCTCTGCTGGGACAGGAAAGCGTCTAGAACCAGGCTGGCCCCATCAGGGAATTCTTTTTGTTTGTTTGTTTTTAATGTGGCCGACTTTTAAAGTCTTTGTCGAATTTTTGTTACAATATCGATTCTGTTTTATGTTGCGTTTTTTTTGGCCGCAAGGCATGTGGGACCTCAGCTCCCCAACCAGGGATTGAACCCGCACCCCCAGCACTGGAAGACGAAGTTCCAACCACTGGACCGCCAGGGAAGTCCCGGGGGAGTTCTCAAACCAGTGGGGAAGGAACTGAGGAAGATGCCTGGGGGGCAAGGCAAACAGGAACCTGAGTGATTTCTACAACAGACCCTAATGACCTGTGGTCAGGTCCCCTTGACGCACACAGCGTGGATGGGGACACAGCAGGCCTAAAAGGTGGCGAGGGAGAAAACACAGAACAAGGTCTCACGCCCATAGTGCTAGTTGTGTGGCCTTGTCTGATGAGCAGCTCAAATGCCATCATCTCTACTAGAGGTGCCGCATCCAGGGCACACTGAACATGGAAGGCGGATCTCTTTCGCACTCATTCTTTCAGCAAATGTGTATTGACCACTGCTCTGTGCCAGGCATTGTGCTGGGTGCCCATCCTTCAGCCCACCTGATACCCAGGGGACAGACGGGAGAGGCAGCAACAGTGTCTTCCTGCAGAGATTCGCAAAGGCCAACGGAAACGGCCAGTTCAAGTAAGGCTCCCCAGACAAACTAGGCCCCCTGCAATCTGGCTTGCTGCCAATGCCAGTCAAGAGTTGTGACCCAGCATCAGGCGTCTGGACCCCAGGCGTGACTCTCCAGCTCCCGGGAGCGGCCCTATCGGTGGGCTGGGAAGAGAGAGCAGAAGGCGGCTGGGGTTCAAATACACGCTAGACTCACCTTCACGCAGGAGTAGATCACAGACACGAACACCACCAAGGTCAGCAGCAGGAGACAGGTCAGGTAGAAACTCAACATGAACACGGAGCTGGAAGGAGAGAGCAGGTGGGGGGCTCCAGGGCTCTGCGAGGCCCCACGAAGGAAGCCAAACTTGCTCCGTTTCGCCTGCACCCCCTGCCCAGTCTCGGGTGCCTGGCCCCTGGCTCACTGAGGAGGGATTCCTGAGCCTTGTGAAACCCATTCAGGACCCTCGTCCATAACGGTCTGGCTCCTGCCCTTCCTCCCGGAGCTGTCACTTTCTCAGGGGAGCACAGCCCACAGGGGAGCCAGTGGAGAACCGGGTGACACCTGCTCAATATTTTGCCTAATTCTTAGCAATCCACAGACTCGCTTCATTTAGCCTGGAAGGACTCACTTTAAAAGTCACCTGGTTGTTCCCTCCAGGAAGTCACGTATGGCTTGACAAGTAACTGTGAAGGCTGAACACTGATTTCATCAATGACCGTCATGTATAGAAACACATTAGTCAACAGCACAACCAGCTACTCTGAGAAACAGCAGTGACATGTGCCTTTGGAGGGCACAGTCCCTAAACACTGTCCCCTCCCCACTGCCAGGCCCCACACATCCTGCTCGGTTTCCCCTCTTCCCACCCAGCTCAACAACAACCATAAAAGCTGTACGGGTCCCCCGCCGCCCTCCTCACAGAGGCAGATCACAGGTGAGCGCGACGGGCGCCAAGCGCCAGTACGCCTGGCGGAAAGACGTGCAGGTGCCTCTCCTTCAGGGCCTGCCGTCCCGAGGCACAGCGCTCCCCCCCGGCCACGGGAGGCCCCAGAAACCCCTCCTCCCTTTGAGGGAGCGAGGTGGCCTGACACGGCGGGTGTTGTCGGCAGGTTAAAGGCAGGTGGAGGACACGAGAAGGCAGGGGACCACCTCCAGGGAGGGGTCTTTGTTCCAGGCCACCCCAGAAGCCAGCACTTAGCTGCCTTACACAAATAGGCCAAGGGGAGAAAACTCTCTTCGGAGGGAAAGACCTTTAAAGTAGCTTCTGAGGCTTCCCCGGAGAGAGGACGGCCAGAGAACAACCTCCGTCCACGCCTTGGCAGCTTGGAGCTGTGGCCAGAGGAGGAAGTGAAGCCACTGCAGGCTGAGCCGGGAACTGGACAAGCTGGCCCGAAGCCACACTGCCGAAAGGGAGACGCAGCAAAGAGGTAGGATTATGCCCCCAAGTGCAGGGGCCTCTCAGCTGCAATGGGACAGGACGTGCCGGCTGCTTATACCCACAGCTCCATTTCACTACTGAAAATGGGTCCTATGCCAATAAAGACCCACGTCCCCCAGCTCTGCGTGGCCTCGGTGCAGGGCCCACAGGCACCAGCTGCGTAACCAGGGTGCAGCTGCCCGCCGGTGTCTGGTTTTCCCCTGTGGTATCCCGACAGGGTCACATGGATGGAGCCCATCTATCTGCTGCCTCAACAGCAGACACAAATGCAAGGGCCATCTCTTCTACAACAAGCACCATGAAAAATAAAAGGCATTGAGTAGTGAGACACGGCGACATGTGCCTCCTGATATAATGCAGAGAAGGACACATCACTTCTGTGGGATTCTTGTCAAAAATGCATAACCTCCATCTAATCATGAGAAAACATCAAATAAACCCAAATTGAGAGATTCTACACATTAACTAGCTAGTACTCTTCAAAAGTGCCAAGGCCATGAGAGAGAAGAAAAGTCCAAGGGCACTAAGGAGATACAGCAGCTAAAGCCAATGCGGGGTCCTGGCCCAGCTCCTGGAACACAAAAAGGCCATTTGGGGGAACTGATGAAATCAGAATACAGCCTGTAGATTAGTTCATAGTAGCACTGCAGTGTTGATTTCATGCCTTTGACTACTGTACCGCAGTTACATAAGTTGTCGACAATGGCGGGAACTGGATGAAGGATGCAGAGAAACTCTCTGTAGTACTTTTATAACCTTTCAAGTCTATAATTATTTCAAAATGAAAAACAGAAGGCGTTGGGGTGAGGAGACTCTTCTAGATTAAGTTAGCTTTATGATGCATAACCAAATGCAAGCAGTGGGTCTTGAGTAGATCCTGGCTATGAAGAAACCAAGAGTAGAAGATGTTTAGGTGCACAATTTGGGAGATTTGATCATAGACTTGGTATTAGATGATTATAGAGGAACTGGGCTCAGTTTTGTTTGGTATAGAAGGCATTGTGGTTAAGAAGCGAAATGTCCTTAAAACAGGTATATATTGATGTGTTTAGGGGCAAAATGTCGCTGTGTCTAAAATTTATCTTAAAAAATCAGAATGCATGTGAAACTAATTAACTAAAATTTAAAAAATCAGACAAAAAATAGATGAAACAAAATTTGCAAAATATTAACAATTGTTCTCTCTAGGGGATGGGTGTTGCCCATATTAATCACTTTACTCTTCTGTATGTTTGAAATATTGCATAATAAAACGTAAAAACTATGTATATACACATATACATGTGCGCGCACACACACACACACACACACACACACACACATGCGTGGAGTGGTCATCCTTCTCACTCAGCTGCGACCCTACTGGGAATGACTATCTAACAAACATGTCATGTCCAACAGCCTCCTTCAGAGGGGTCCCCTTGGAAGCCATAGGCCTCTCTCTCAGCGACACGAGTCCGCAGAAGAGTTCAGGAACACCTCTTTGATAAAAGTCTTCAGAATCTGAAACCCATTCTTTGAAATATCTAGAGTAGCATAAAACCCTTATTTTTTGAAGATGTATTGATTTTCTGCAAGAACCGAAGGTCACGCAGAAACAAGCCTGGTGAACACTTTGGGTGATTCAATGGGCAACAGTGGTCTGTGTTAAAATGAGATGAGAGGATAAAGTGGAGAGAAGGGGTCTCCCATGCGCTGGGCAGTGCCCAGGCAGAAGTTTTCCACCTGCAATGAACACATCACCTCCGAAAAACAGAGGAGGCAGACTCCTGCCCTCCCAGCCCCACTGAGGACAAGTCTGGAAACTTCTCTCCCTACCTGAGCCCCTTCAGCTCAGACTCCCACCTCTGCTCTCCTACACGACCTCCCCTCCCACCCCTGGAGCCCCTGCAGCCAGAGAAGGGGGCCCGGGAGGGATGCAGTACTTACTGGGGCAGGATGGTGACCTGGACAAAGCCTCCCCTCCCACTCTGGGAGCCCCTGCAGCCACAGGAGGGGCCCAGGAGGGATGTGGTACTTACTGGGGCACGATGGTGATCTGGACAAAGGCTCCCCTCCCACCCCGGGAGCCCCTGCAGCCACAGGAGGGGCCCAGGAGGGATGTAGTACTTACTGGGGCACGATGGTGATCTGGACGAAGCAGATGAAGAGGAAGACGAGCGAGGCACATGCCACATAGGCACCGAATCGGTCGTCTACCTGCTTGGAGTACTGAGAGGAAACAGGCAGGGTGAAGGGGTGGAGGCACCTGGCCCCATCTGCTCCAGCCCCCTCCACCCCAGACACACCTGGGACAGCCCACTCCCAAGACCTGGAGGACCTGGCCAAGAACCAGCACGAGCCTTAGCTCTCTAGAAACCAGTGCACTCACCACCCGGCGGTGCCTGTTGAACTGTGTCCTGTTAGAAACGCTGCAGGCTGGGTCACCATGAGAGTAAGTCATAGTGATCGTGGCTCCCATTCCCGAGCGCCAGCTACGTGCTAGGCCACGTGCCGGGGCATGCACGCATCCCTGCACACCCTTACAAGAGCCCCAGGACACAGGCGCAGGACTACTGCTGCCTCTACTTCAGAGATGAGCCAGCTGAGGATCAGAGAGGTCACTCGACGCGTTCAGAGTCACAGAGCTCATCTCCGAGGCCCTGACTCCCAGCCCCCGCCCTTCCCACAACACCAACCAGCGGCACAAATGGCCATGCTGACAGGGTCACCCAGAGAGGGTAATCCAGGAGTCGGTTCCCTTTCTGCTGGTAAACAGACAACGTTCCCTCCCCGTAATGTCCCCTGCTGATCAGCGGTGCCTCGCTTGACCACGGCATGAGTTCACAGGAGCCCGTGTTCACCGAACACAAGGGAGACCCTGTGACATGTAGCAAAGACCCTGCACCAGGGTCTCGTTCTGGCTCTGTCACTACTTCACTGGGTGGCCTAGAGCAAGTCACCCAACTACTCTGAGCTTTATTTTCTCAGTCACGATTTAAGGAGATAGGACAAAGAGCGCTTGGCTGCCCTGCCAATGCTAATACTTTGAGTTCCCAGTGTACCAAAGGCAGCTGGCTGGTCCATTGGTAATTATAATAACAACAATAACAATAATACAAATAGCAATGTTTATTGAACATCTACTATGTGGCAGATACTGTTTCATGTGTTTTACATACATGGACTTGTTTTATCCTCACCATGACACTATAAGGCAGCTATGTTACACATCCCCATTTTCAGATCAACTGGATGATGGATGATGTCTTAGAGGGCCTGGACGGGGAGGGTGGGGGGGGGAGTCGAGGGAGGGAGGGAATACGGGGATATGTGTATAAAAACAGATGACTGACCTCGGTGTACCTCAAAAACTGGTACAAGAGTGTAAAGCAATTATATTCCAATAAAAAAAAAATCCCCATTTTCCAGGTGAGGAAACCGAGGAACAAAGGAATTAAGATTTATCCTTTTCCACCAAGGAAGTCTCCCTAAAACCCCCACTTCCTGGGTAGGGCAGCCTCAGAGCTGGGGAAATGAGGGGACAAGAAGGAGCTCTTTCCAGGGTGATGGAGACAGAGGAGGGAGCCGTCCTGTTGCCTCCTTCCCCTCCCCTTGGTCCTGGTTCTGCTCAGGGGTGGGGGTGGGGGGTAGTCCCACCCACGGTGCTGTACCTTCTTCTCTAAGTCGGGCTCCCTGAAGGTCAAGAGGAACTTGCGAACGTGCTCAGATCGCAGCCTATCGATGCTCCTGGCGTCAATGGCGCGGCCCAGAAATTCATCCACTTCATCCTCAGGGTTCACACTTTCCTGGGCGTTCCTGGGGAGCAAGGCGTGCAGACACGAGACAGGCTGGCCACCGGGGGGCGCTGCTGGGGGGGCTGGCTCCCAGCCACCCCGAAACCATCAGAGGGGCTTGATCAGCCCGAATAAGGGATGGGGAAGATGGGACGGACACCAGGACGGCCCAAAGCCCGAGCGCGCACATGCGCAGAAAGCTGCCCAGGTCAGCCCTGCGAGCTGACAGGCTTTTCTAACTCTATTGATATATTATACGGTGATATGAATAACTATCAAAGGTCTGTTTTTCCCCTACAGGTAACAGTCTCTGCTCTCACTCTCAGGCTGTACCGTCATCCTGAACTGGAGGCAAGACCTCTGCCGCAGGGCCTGGGAGCCACCCGGCAGCTCCGGCCCGGCCCAGGGGACTCTCCGGGAGGCAGGTTTCGTGATGTCTGGATGCTGAACTAATCACCCTACTCCTAGAGGGAAGCCGAGGTCTCCAGCGGGAATTCTCACAGTCCCCGCGACCGGGGCGTGGAGGAGAGACAAGGGCACGCTCCCTCAGGGCGCTGGGACGGGGCCAGGCGCTGGCAACCAGCGCGCAAGGCCTGCACCTCCCCGGGAGCCGCCCGTGTGCGCCCGTGTGCACACGCATGTGTCGAGTGTGTGTGTAGCCGTGTGCGCACGTTTGTGTGTGTGTGGAGGGGAGATCATACATGGGTGAAGCCCAGGCCCAGCCTCTCTTCTGGGGGCGCGGGCTGCCGGGCTGCTCTCCTCGCAGGTGCGATGGGCTCCGCCCACTCCCAGCCAAAACTGCGGGTGCTGGGCTGCTCGTCCGCGCAGCACGGACACCGAGTTCCGGGCAGATCTGGAGAGACCCCCCCCGGCCAAGGCGGCAGGAGTGAAGGAGGGCGTGTCACTCACTTGTCCTTGGGGTCTTCGAAGCCCTAAAAGAGAGGCACAGAGAGAGGAGGAGAGGAGGATGAGGACAGAGGGGACGAAGACGGGGCGGCTGCAGCCCACCCTCTCTGCACAGTCCAGCAGGGAGCCTGGACACAGGGCGCAGTGGCTCAGTCGTCCCCTCCTCCCTTCATCTGGCAGATGCAGCGGGGTTTGGGACAGGCTCCGTGCTAGATGCTGGGGGTGCACTGTGATTTCACGTCATCCACTGGCAGAACCCCTGCATCTAAGCTCCTGCTGTCCCCACACCGAACTCCATGTCATTCCCCAAATCTCCCCTTACCCGCCTCCAGGACCCTGGGCTTGGTGGGACCCCTCCCAGTTCTGCCACTTACTCAGATGGAAATAAGAGGAACTGCTACAGTGATCGATCCACACACACCTGCCGAGCATGGTAAGATCTCCTGGGAGTTCAGAAGTTTCGAGTGTTAGGAAACTAAACTCTGGTTGCCTGCCACAGCTTCTCTGGTATCTGAGAACCAATGTGTCCTTACAAGGCTGAAGCCCGCGGGGGACCCAGGAGGTGAGGAACCTGCCTGCCCCAGTGTGACAGCTGTTCTGATGCTCACACACACAGGGCAGGGGTGAGGGCGGGAGGGGCCCTCACTGGTTGCCAAACTCAAGGCCCTACCTAGAGTTCATCTATAAAGGACAGAAGTGTGTCAGGGTCTGACCAACTGCGGCAGAACGGAGGGAAGGGCTGGGGTCTGGGAGGCAGTGGGGGAGGCACAGGCGCCCCAGGACAGACAGCTTCAGGTCGCCATGGCGAGGACAGAGGGTGACCTCTTGGCCCTGGGGCCCAGTCCAGAACACACTGCTGGGCAGATGGGGCTTGGAAAACACTGGGGGAACCCAAACCCCAAGTGAACACATGTCTCCTCATTCCTACCAAGGAGGGGGACTTACATTGCCCTCCATGAGCCGGAGTCACCAGGCTCTGAAACAGACCCCCTTGCGTGCTGACATGCCGTCCAGTCTCCTCATCGGCTCAGGGCTCTCAGGGGCCTCGGCAGCCCCTAGTGCCATGTCCAAGTGCCCACCTATGGATTCTGGGCTCCTCCCAGGCTGCCCAGGGGCTGTCTTCCTTTCTCCTTGTCCTCTGGGAGTCACCAAGCCCTCTGTCCGGGCTGCAGGGCCCCACCCACCTCACTGTCCCCACTCAAGGCTGCAGAAGGGGGGGTCACCCATGCGCGTACCCCATTTGGGGGCAGGCAGGACCCCCAGGGCACAAGCTCCAGCAGGCCTCAGAGAATCTGGGCAGCCCAGCTCCCCACAGACCACGGAGAGGGGCCCGCCCACACATGTTCCCACCAGGGCCGGCAGCGATTTTACTTGGAGCACATCAAAGCCGTGTTATGCCAATGCTGGCCTCTACAGCTCAAACCTATACCTGAATGTTTCTAATAAACCTGTGTCTCACTTTCTCCAGTGCTCTTTTGGGGGTTTGCAGGGGCTGGTGCTGGGGCCGGGTCTGCTCTTGGCAACCTAGGTGCTGGCTTGGGGTGGTGAACTGACCGCAGGCAGGAAACACTTTGGTGGATAAAGCATGGCAAAGGGCCTTTAAGAACATGGGCAGCAGACTGGGACCCATCCCCTCAAGCCGCTTACTAGCTCTAGGACAACAGTCCTCGGCCTGGCAGGACTCTCAGACGGGTCCCTGCGGCTGTGCCCCAGCACTTCTGGGGAGCAGCTCAGCTCAGTTCTTCTGTTTGGTCCCCGAGTACTCTCCCCCTGACCTACAGCAAGAGCAGAGGCCATGGCCCCTCTGCTGGTCCACACTGAAGTGCAGACTGCAGTCTGCATGCATGTCCTGGTGAGGCTGCTGGTCTTCCCCAGGGCAAATGGGCCCAGCCTGCTGCCTCTGGAGAAAGTCCAGCTTCCCTGGGCCTGCTTAGGTGAGCAGAAGTCCATGCATGTTCCCCCGTTGACCTTTTTATTAACAAATAACCTTAGAGACCTTACAACACTCATGCCTAAACCAGCACAGCTCATCGCTACATCTTAAAAGCTAAGTAAAAGTTGGAACAAGATTTAAAGAAATAAACTGCTGGGACTTCCCTGGTGGTGCAGTGGTTAAGAATCTGCCTGCCAATGCAGGGGACACGGGTTCGATCCCTGGTCCGGGAAGATCCCACATACCACAGAACAACTAAGTCCATGCACCACAACTATGGAGCCTGTGCTCTAGAGTCCGTGAGGCACAATTACTGAAGCCCTCGCGCCTAGACCCCGTGCTCCGCAATAAGAGAAGCCACCGCAATGAGAAGTCCGTGCACCACAACAAAGAGAAGCCCCCACTCACCGCAACTAGAGAAAGCCTGCATGCAGCAACAAAGACCCAAAGTAGCTAATAAATAAATATACAAATTTATAAAAAAGGAAGGAAGGAAGGAAGCAACTGCTGACTACAAGTTAGTACCCTCTAACTGCTCTCAGTCACTGCTTAATCCAATTCCCACCCCTCCATTCCTTCTTCAGTGGGAGTCAGGATAGAAGCTCTCTTTTTGCATATCTCAAGGGTTTCTGGGCACGTTTAACACCAAAAGCCAACAGTGCCTGGTGGGCCGCCAGTCCCTGTCCCATCCCCAGCCTGGACACTGACTGGGCGGGCAGGAGCCCAGGAGCCCAGGAGTTGGTTCTTTGATGCTGGCCCCTTGGGTGACTTTGCCCAGCAAGGACGGGGATGCAAGCCTCTTCTCTCTCTCTCTACAGGGGTGTCCCTGACCCTTTTCTTCTGCTCGTGTTCCATTCCCTCCCTGCTGGGTGAAGCAATTAACACCATGGAAGAGCCTTTCTAGCAGACAGTCTCCCCTGAGACTGTTTGCCCAATTACAGCCCTTCTGCTAATTCTTTCAAAGTTTCTTGTCCTAACAATGATCAATGTGTGTGCCAAATTGGTGCTTATAGTCCAAACTGCCTCATTTGAGACTCTGAAATAACTAGAGTCCACTTATATCAAATATCACTAAAGAAAAAAACTTCCCAAAGATTTTAAACAGAGAGCGTACCAGCAGGCACCTTTCTTTCCTGCTGGTGGTTCTTCCTCTCCACCTCCAGTCCTGCCCCATCTTTTTCTTCCCTACTCTCCATCATTTTCTGCTCCTCCCCCACCATCTGCCTCTTACCCTCTCTGTCCTCCCTCTCCGGTCTTCCTGTTCCCATCCTTCTCTTTCCTCCCACCTGGATGAGAGCCTCCCTCTTTGCATCCTGCTTTCAGTCTCCCCACTTTCCTCTCACCCGCTCTCTCACCTCTTGGCTGTCCTGGTCATGTGGGTACAGAGTCCACAGGAGATGATGAAAGCACTAGGGTGAGAACAGGGAGGGTCCAGCAACCGCTCTTTGCTTTGGGGAGGGGCCTGGAGGGAGCAAGAGTGGTGCCTGGAGCCCTGGGTGGCACTGACCAGGTCTGGGACATCCAAGTTCAAAGCCCTGGGGGAAGGCTGGTCTCTCCCACTCTGTCCCTTATAACCTTGGTGTCCTGCAAATGGCAATCTTCACTTTTCACTGCTGTACATTTTCCTTAAACCTTTGTCACCTGCTACTTGCTAGCTGGCAAGAAGCAAAATGACTGGCCCCTAGCCTGTCCCCTTCCTCAGACCTCTGGATCTGTCTGCCGACTCAGCTGGACTCCCATGGAATCTCTAATCCCTGCCGCTGCAACTTAAACCCAGTCTGACCCACAGACCCCCAACATGGGGCTCCTAGTGTGGGCATGATCCTCTCCCCTTCCTCTACCTGGATCTGTGAGAACTAAGTACCCGTGCATGCGCGCGCGCACACACACACAGCTTCCCGCACCCTCACCCATCCCTCCCTCAGAGTGGGCAACTCCTGCCTGGGTACCAGGCTGCCCTTGAGCTGAGGCATGTGCTCAGATGTAGAAGCCAAGATCTCAGATAAAAAGAAAGAAAACACTGCTCCTGCAGACGGACTTCTTGTTATCCTCTTCCTCTTCCTCCAACCGTCTAAAGTCTTCTTTCTGGCATTACTGATGGAACCCAGGCAGCGCATCCTGAATCAGCCTGTCCCTGGTGTGTGCAGGGCGGCTGAGGGTGTCTGCCCCCCGAAGCAGGCAGGGGCCCTTGGGATGGAGGCAGCACCCCTACCACAGCCCCTGCTCACTCAGCCCGCGTGCTCCCGCAGGAAGACGTATCAGCAGGGTGTCTCTCAGCACAGAGGGTGAAGGACCATCGCCTGGCGCTTGCCAAAAAGCATTGGGATGGTTTCTAAGCAACTGAGCCAGAAGATGTGCTTCAACTGCCTGGGAAATGCACCAGATGCTGGAAGGTGTCTGACCAGCTGGTGGCCACCCAACTCCCCGGGGCTCCCCAGACGGTGCCAAGAGACCCCTGGAGGCTCTATTCGGACCCTGAGTCCAGACAGACGGGTCTGCTTCCAGCCTCCACCAGCAAGCTCTGCAACAGGGGAGGGAGGAAGGGGCGCCACTGCTCTGCTCCAAAGCCAAATTCGGCATGCCCAGAGATGCTAGGGCTCACGGAGAAAGCCCGGGGCTGGAAGTTAGGTGCTCTGTCTCCTGGTCCAAAGTCAGTGTGAGCCCCCTTTCATCATCTTCTTCTGTGTCTCTCCAGGTTCCCTGGCCCAGTCCTCACCCCCATAGAAGAGTCCAGGCCCGGAGAGCGCAGCCCACACACGGCCCCGCCAGCCACTCACCATCCGCTTCATCTCCTTGGACACCTGATTGCCGCCCAGGTGGTTGTAGAAGGGGCGCTCGGCCCCCCAGGGTGGTGGGTTGTGCCCAATCGAGTTGGTTCTCTGGCGATTCATCTTGGCAATCATAGCCTTCTCTTCTTTCTGGGAGAGCAACACAGATGCATCAGCCTGTGAGCAGGGCCCGTCAGGTGAGCCCAAGTAGGGAGTTTCTCATTCCTCCCAGGTGCCTGGCCAGGGGCCCCTCCCTTCTCTGCATAGCCTGGAGCCCAGCGGTCTGCCAAGATCCTAGAGCTCACCCAAGAAAGCACCCTAAATCCCTCCAAACTCCCCACCAGCCCTGGCTGGGAGCTGCGAGCCTCAGGTAGGAGCAGCAGAACAGGAGGACTAGGTTTGTCTTGTTAGAAAGCCAAGGTGCATGGGAACATCCGTCACTGAAACAGAATCTTAGAGCCTGGGTCTGAAAGTGCCTAGGGGTGATGGAGGGAGAGAACACCTGAGATTCCAATTTCTATCCCCAAACAGGCATGTTCTAGCACAGCGGACAGTAGGACAGGCCCTGCTGCTCAGAAGGCAGCTTCTGAAGGTGTGGGTCATTAGAACATGAGATTCTAGAGCTGACACGCATTGCACAAACACACAAGCGGGGCCTCAGCCAGCTCTCTGTGAGCCAACCACAATCTATCTGTCCATCCATCCAAATGAGCTCGAGGTGGAGGGTTGGAGAGGACCTGGGGGCACCTGGGTGGCCTTCCCTTCAACTCCCTCCCTGAGCCTGGGAAGGGAGCCCGTCAGATCAGGGAGGCAGAGGGGCGGGGACACAGCCTGCTTCAGCAGACACTGCTCTGGGTCAGGGCTGGAGGTGGGGGGTGACATTTTCTGTCTCCATTTCATCTCTTCTGGACCACTTGTCAAGCTAGAAGAACCAAGACCCAGAGAACCCAGGACAGAGACTAAGCCTTCAGCCTGGGCGGGGCAGGAAGGTGAGGCTTGAGGCCCTGTGGGCCTGGCAGAGAGGAGGGGTGCAGGAGGAAGGCCTGGGAGGATTTCAGTTCTTTTAGACTCCAGCCAAACAACAAGCAAATGCTTTAATATGAGTCAATTAAGCCAGTAAGTGCTTTCCCCAAAGCACCTAAATCCTCCCACCCCTCTTCTGGGTGTCTGTGGCGGGGCCTGATATAGCTCCCTCAGAGGCCCCTGCAGCCTGGATCCCTGTGCCGGGCTGTTCGTCTCTGATGTCCCTCTCAGGGTGGGTGCCTGTCTCAAAGAGCTCTGCCCTCCCTGAAAAATCTACTTTTGCTGTCTCCAAGACTTTCTCTGAACTTTTCTCACAGCTTACTTTTGTCTTTAGTCTAACTCCTTAGGAAAGAAACAGGGAAGCTTTTCTCTATCAAAGGGCTCTGACCAACAGATATATTCAGTTGAAAGATTTATGAGTAAAAGGCATTTTAATCTAGGGAAAAATATAAAATGGGTAAAATATAAAATGTTCTCTGCTTTAAAAATTAAGAACATGGAACATGACACTATTAAAAATAGAACACTGAAGTCGACTAATAATTCAGCTTCCTATTTTGGTGAGTGTGGGCTGAGACAAAAGAAGGAAGAAGAAAGACTGGAAAGTGAAAGAGGGGAAAAGACAGTTTCAAGAAACAGAGACATATAAGTAACAGGCAGAGAGAGCGCGCGATCCACCTAGTTAGGCGATAGACGAAGAAGGAGATGGTACACACAGAGTTCCCTGACGCTTCATTTCCATCTCGCAGCCTTCTGCTGTGTTGTTACTAACTGCTCTGAGGTCTGCTGCATTTTTGCGGCAGAAACAAAATAAGAACATCCCCTCTTTGCCATCAGCCTTTGCAAAGCCTCTTATTAGCTCTCATGTCCCTCCTGAGACGCAGGAACCACGAACTTGACTCAAGGCAAGGGTAAGAAGAGAAGGAAGCAGCAGGCCTAGAAACACCCCTCCCCCAAAGAACGAAGCCCTCCCATCCCCCGCCCCCGCCCTAGACCCCGCCCCCAGTCCCAGACCCCCGTCCCCAGCCCAATCCCCGGCCCCCAGCCCCAGCCCCTGGGCCCCGGACCCGCTTCTGGGTGCAGCGCAGGATGAGGAAGGTCTCGATGCTGTGCTCCTTGAGGTAGGCGTTGCGCTCGCCCCCGCAGCCCGGCTCCACCTCGTAGTCGCCATTCAGGTAGTTGAGTGTGGCCTTGGTGATGTGGATGCGTCTGCGGGTGGGCGGGGAAGCGGGGAGGGGAGGGCGGCGGACATGAATGTAGAAGCCCCGCCCCCACGCAGAACCAAACTGCAGCCGACTCCCCCCATCACTCAAATCCCAGGGCCCCAGACTCTGGCTCAAATGCTCACCCCACCTGCCTCCCTCCAAGGTCATCAAGGTGGCACGGGGGGCCCCTCCCCAGCTCACGTCCACCGAGACCACACCATGTCACAGCGGCATCATCTTATAACAATGTAACACCTCAGCCTGCCGGAGAACACGGCCTCCAGTCTCACAAACTTTGCAAACCTGCTCCGAAGCCAGCGGTGGCTCCTGCTGGCTATGGGACTGTGTCCAAATTCCCCAGCTTGGCATGAATGTCCTTCTTTTAACACAGGCACTGTTTCTCCCACTGGTTCCTAAAAGGCCATCTGCTCTACTTCCATACCTTGGAAATACTGTGTCTTCCTCCACCTGTGCCTGTCCTCAGCCTGGCCCCTCTCCCCACCCCCATCTCCCTCACCTGTCCCCATCCTGCCCCGTCTGCCAGGCCAGCTCACCTTCCACCTCCTGCGTCCTGGCCACCCCTGAAATTACCCAGGGTTCCTCCCTCCTCTGGAAGTCTACCCTACCTCCCGCATCGTACAACAGGCCGCCAGGTCCTGTGTAAGTATTTTCTGGGTGCAGAATGGGTGAGGTTGGGACCATGCTCGCTACAAGCTGCCACGTGTGGTGTCAGTGCCGGTCACTAGAGGAACTCCGCTTAAATTCTGCCGGCCCCAGGGCTGCAGCTGGCCGGCCCTGCCCACCCTGGGCCCTCCCCACGACAGCCGCCTGGGGGAGGCCGGCGGGAAGCGGCCCTAGCTCACTCACCCGGCCTTGCCTCCAGCCTCCATGTGGTTGGCCAGCGTGACGTCGTTGGACCAGACGTCGAACTGCCACTTCCGGAGCCCAAGGACGCCGCAGTGCACGCGCCCGCTGTGGATCCCCACTCGCATGTTCACGTTCACGCCTGTCACCTCCCGGACCAGCCTGGGGACGGAGCAAGCGTAAGGCCGGGAGGGGCTCAGGGCCAGGCGCAGAGAGCGGGGCGGGGGGGGGGGGGGCCGCAGGCAGGAGGTCAGGGAGCGTGAGAAGGCGCAGGGGTCAGAGAGTCATTTCTCTTGGAGCCGGCCCACGCGCAGAGCCTGAGACTGCTGCACCTGGAGGGCGGGGGCTGGGCCCGGGGCGCGGGCGCGGGCGGCGGTGCGGCGCTGTTCCCCGGCTCGCCCACAAGGTGGCGCAGCGCCCCACAGCGCAGCCCCTGCCGCGCCGCGTCCCCCGGCCCGGGGTACCGGAGCCCGCGCTCCCCTCGCGCAGCGGCGAAGCCGTGCTCTGCAAAGGCGAGCGCACGTCAGGGCCGACGTGAGTCAGCTGTCAAGTTACAGTCACTCCAAACCCCACTCATGTAATTCTCAGATTTATCCACACTGCTGCTGCTTCGACATCAGCAGGAGAAGGGAGAAGAGAACACAGGCCCTGCCCAGGAGAGAGGGGGAGCCGGGGCAGGTGCAGGGGGCGGGGCGCTGCACGAGCCGCAGGACAGCTCCAGCCCCAGCACACGCCCCGTGCACGCCCCCGGTGGGGGGCAGTGGGATGGGAGCTCTACAGCTCTGGGTGTGTGTCTGGGGCCCCGGGGCTGTGGAAGAGGGAGCTGTGCTCTGGGGGAGGTTCACCTCGTGCACCGCCTAGGGGTCTGGGCCCTCCCTGGCTCCCTGACTCCCTGGCTCTCGGGGTGTGGGCCCACTCAGCCAGCCTTGAGGCCGGCAGCCGGATTTGGCCTGGTGGGCAGGGCCACCATGGGGACTCCGGCCCACCCCCCGCCCCACCCACGAGCGGCTGACACCCACCACAGGGAACACTTATGTCACCCATCTGTTGCTCTCGTCCTGCAATCAACTCTGCAAATGCCTTTGCCGGAGCTGTGCCTTCCGCCCACAAGGCCTCTGGCCACTTGCTTGGGTTGAGATCTCTCATGCTACCTTTTTGGCTTAACTCCAAGGCCACCTCCTTCAGGAAGTGAAGACTTCTTCTAAAACTCACAGTTCCTGAACCTGGACACAGTCTCTGACCCACTCCCTTGGCTGACCTGTAAGCTTGGATTGTCCACATCATTTAATGACTGGGGCTCCTTCTGTGGTCAGCAGTGACCAAGAACTGGCCCAAGATCCTGTCTGCTATTGCCCCCAGGAAGGATGGATTTTCTGAAACAGGAACACCTGTGTTTGCATACACCTGCCTAGCAGTATTACCCCGCGGAGCTGTTTAGCTCCCGTGAGCCCAACCTTTCTCATCTGGGAAGAAACGGGACTGGTGGCTTCTACCCCTGGCTGGGTGGCTGTGAGAAGACAGGAGGCCTGGAGTGCAAGGCCCCCCCACGGCACAGGGTGCAGCACGATTGCCAGCCAGTCCTCCTCTCCTGGAGGGGTGGTTCCACACCTCCTGCTGCCCTGGAGTCTGCAAAGCACCCCCTTCTTCCAGGACACGTCCCACTGTGCAGAGCTTCCCAGGCTGCTGTGGGCAGAGGAGCCCGGGACAAGGCTCAGGGCCTGGAGGTGTAAATCAACCCTCCAACGTGGCCAGGGTCCTTGGGAGGTGGCTTGGCCCTGCTGTTTCCCTGCCTCCATCAGAGCAACATGAGTCAGTTACTTGGGCTGTGAGACAGTCCCCCTGCAGACAGGCAGTCCCCATGGAGATGGACAGTGTCCCCACAGGCAGGCAGTCCCCCCTGGAGACGGGCACTTACGAGATGGCCTCAATCATGTCCACGCCCATCTCCACGCAGCAGTGGGCATGGTCAGCCCTGGCTTCAGGCAGCCCTGAGACGCAGTAATAACAATCTCCCAGGATCTTAATACGTAAACAGTGATTCTCCTGCAAAGCAAATTAACTTTAAAAATTAAAAATAGTAGGAAAGAGAAGTGGGAGGGAAAGAAACAGGAAGCAAACAGATTCACCCCGTGCCTGGAATAACTTGCCTTTTAGGGCAGCAAGCACAGACCCAGTGCCGGCGTGAAGTGTGGCCCCAGCCCGGGGACAGGCTTATCGGGAGCCGTGGGGGACAGAGGACAGGCTGAGCCGCCCGCCCTGGAGAAGCATTCCAGCCACCCCAGGCTCAGGAACTCACTTGATGGCCACAGCTGAGGCCCAAGAAGAATGCAGCTGGTTCAACGTGGCATCAAATGGGGCAGACCCATCAGTGTGAGAGGCCCCGAGCTGAGAGTAAGGGCCCCATCCCACTCCCAGCCCTGGGACACACTCTGGCATGGGGCCTAAGGTTCTACTAACAGTTTTCTGACTCTCCTTTTGTGAGAAGACTGAAGCAGAGAAGAGATTTCACTAACGCTCACCTGGCCCTCAGCCTGAGATTTTTACCCAGGCAAGTTCTGCTATGCCAGCAGGCACGTGTGCGCTAAGAGAGCCACAGAGCGGACACACCCGCCCGCTGCTGGGCCACCCCGCCGGCCGCAGCCGGTGCGTAACTGGGATTGAGGTGGACTGTCGTTGATCACCAGGGCTGAGCTGTCCAGGTCTGTTTCCCAGAAGTTATTTCATGGAGCTAGGGCACTGGGACCCGCGTCTCTGTGCCCTGGATACCTTAAGGCCCTTCCGATGCCCAAGGGCCAAGCACGTCCCCGTTCACCTCGCCCGCGTTCAGGGATAAAATGAGTGAGGAGTGAGGAGTGAGGCCCACCGTCCATGCCCTCGGAGGCCCGGGCACCACCTCTCATCTACAACCTGGCCTGGCATCCTGTGACGGCCCAGGGGGCATGTCCACGTGTCGGTGGACATCGCAGTAAGTGGCCCCTGACACAAGACCCTCCAAAGGCACAGGGCGTCACTCAAAGTCACAAAGGCTGGGAAAGGACGACAGACCATAAACAGGGACTAACGAACGTGTGTCCTTCACCACTGCATGCCCAGGGGTCACTTCCAATCTGTCCCAACGTGGAAGAGTCCTCTTTCCGTGAGTCCCAGGGGCGACACACAGCTGTCTGCCGGCCAGTTGAGGTTCAGACTCACTTTTTTTTTTAATCAGTCTGGCCACCCTCATCAGCAAAGTGGCTCTGTGGCACCGAATTTGCTCCTCCAGACACAAATTCCACAGATTCAGGGGTCTGGGCTGCATTAGCTGCAGGCCTCAGTACCCACGTCTACGGATGGAGGGCTTGCTCCCTTGGGTGACACTGCGAGAGTGTCTCTGAGTGTGTGGCAGGGCTGACGTGGGCGTGAGGACACGCAGCCACAGCCCGTGTGGCCCTCCACCCCAGTTCCCAGCGGCACCCTACCCCGGGCATCCCAGAGCAGGCCACCCTGCCAGCCTGGGCTCAGGGCTCAGGCGCACGGGCTCCCCGGGGCCACGGGCAGGGGCACTCACCGCGGCCAGCTTGTCAAAGCGGGCGAAGAGCTCGTTGAGGGTCATGACCAGCTCCTGGGCAGTGCACTGAGACGCCAGGCTGGTGAAGCCCTCGATGTCGGCAAACAGGATGCTGGAGAGACAGGGGGGGAGACCCCCGGGGGGAGGAAGGTCAGGGGGACCCAGCGGGGGCCACTCTCCACCTTCGAAGGGCTGCCGGCCAGCAGGAGTCCTGGGGGCTCCACGTGGCTGCTGGGGAGGGGACAGAGAGCCAGCTGACACAGCCGCTGGGGAAACACCCGGCCAGCCTTCCTTTCCGTATCTCCCTGCACCCTCGCTCCCGCCCGGGAGGAAAGGGGGTGGAGGCACGCGAGGCCTGTGTCTGCCTGAGCCGGTGCAGACAGGGCTGTCCCCCACCCCCAGCCCCCTCTCAGGCCTGCCCCCCGTCTGGCTCCCGAGCAGTCCCCTCAAGGCGGCTCGGCCCAGGAGAGGGGGCTTCGGTTCATCTTGTCTGGAAAGTGTTTCAGGCCCTAATGGTGGCCGCAGAGAGGTCTCACGTCCCAGCCCCACCCCGAGGGAATCTGACCCCAGGCCCTCCACCTGAGGGAGTCCAGGGAGAAGGGAGAGGAAGACACAGCCAGTAAGCGTCTCTGGAAGCCCCCCAGCTTGTCCTGCCAGCCTCTTCAACCTCACCCCGGGCCCCTCAGGTACACCTGCTGGCGCCTGCTCTGTGCGTTGTCATCTGTCATCCATTCCTGAGACTGAACGTGTCTTCCTGTTCTTTCAAAACAGACTACCAGGGGGGAGGCCCCAGGGCCAGAATGTGTAAGGGCCCCAAGAGTTTTTTCTTAAAATGGATGTAAAAATGTAGTAACTCTTGTGAGCTGAGATGCTCCTGGTGGCCGGGCACGGGGGCTGGGGTTTCTGACCTGCCACCTCACGGAGCCCTGCAGGCAGCCTGAAGGAGGGCCTGGTGTCCCCATCCCAAGATGAGGGGGCCGAGCCTCTGAGAGGGGCCATGGACAGGAGCTCTCCCCACGGCCCGTGCTCTCTCCTCCGATCCAGGCAGCTCCCGAGGCTCCAGGCCAACAGTCTCACTTTAAACCAGATATAGAACTAAACATGTCGTGTCGCTTTACTTGGAAAATGTGTGTTCGTGCATTAAGCATGCCTTTTCATTCTGCTGCCTGACATCTGGGGCCTTCCTGACCTGGGGAGCCTGCCCCTCCCAGGCCAGCCAGTCCCTGGAGCCAGTCAGCCACTCGCCTTGGAGTCCAGAGCCTCCCACCCCAGTCAGACTCCCACACCTGGCCCACCACTCCCCCACCCCACCCCCAATCACCCAGGGACAGGTGCCAGGTAACCGGGATCATCCTAGGCCCCAGAGCCCGCCAACATTACTCAAACTAGCCAATCCCAAGCCTGCTCACCCCGCCTCATCCATTCCTTCCTGCAGAAACCACAGCAGAGGCTCCTGCCCACGTTGCCCTCACGCAGCCTCCGCACTGACCCCTGCGCTTCCCCGTGGCCCCCCTCCCATGGTGTAACACATCCTCTCCCCTTGGGAACTGTCACAAACCATCCTTTTCAGTGCCAGCCGCCTCCTGACCGGTTGGCCTCACCATACCTGGAGAATAATACCTACATTTTAAAATAGTTGGACACTGTTCTAAGCACTTTACATGTGTAAACACATTTAAGCCTCACAACAGAGAGGTCGAGGCACCTGCCCAAGGCCACACAGGCAACCTGGCTCCACAGTCCAGGAGTTAAGCCAATAAATATCATGCTGTCTGTCGGCCCCACCATCATCTTAAGTGAATAAAAGCCCAACTCCCTGGTCTGGCATTGTCTACGGGCCAGAAGGAGGTGGAGGGGCAGGTGCGGCTGCCGTCGGCGGGCGAGTACAGGGCTCCATCCTGAGGGGACACGCACGGCATGGCGGGGGGGGGGGGGGGGGGGCCTCCCGGGGCTTGGGCCAGGCAAGTACAAGAAAAGTGCTGGAGGGCAGCCCCCGGGCCCCGAGCCCCGTGCTGTTTCGTGGCTTCGCAGCTCCTCCACCCACTGTGACCCAGTCCAGACCAGCAGACAAGTGCAGGAGGAACGCCACAGAGGGTGGGAGATACGGGGGTGCTGGCAAGAGAGGGGACACTCGGAAACCAGACAAGCTCTCCAGAGCGGCAGCCCCGGGGCGGGGCGGGGGCGTGGACCACGAAAGGCGGAGCCCCCCCCACACACACCGTCGGGCTTTGATGCAGACAGGCTCAGCGCCCGCCCCCGGGGGAGTCTGCGGACACCCGCGCTGGTGAGGGGGCGCGTGGGGGAGGCGGCCACGCCCCAGACGCTGACCCCTGCTCCCCAAGGAGGTGCAGACCCCAGCCCAGCCCACCAGCCTGACTCTCGGTCTCTCAGGAGCCCCACCCCACCAGGAAGAAGGGGAAGGTCGCTCCCGGTCTCTGTGAAAGCGCCGTGACATGGTGGTCTGGGAATCCTTCTCTGCCTCTTAGGAAATCAAAGCCAAGAGGAGCTGGGGTCAAGATCAGCTGCTCCAGAGTCAAGGAACACCTTGAGTAGGTGTCAGTATTTTGAATGCAAAGCCAGCAGACACCAGGCCCAGGGGCAGGTCCACGCTGGGTCCCAGTCTACAGAGCAGAAGCCTGGCTTTGGGGGCTGATGAAACCCCCATGGTGGGAAGGAAAAATATCCCCAAACCCAGCACGGGCGGGAATGCTACCGGGCAGCGTAACCCGCAGAGCCAAGCCGAGGAGAAGAGGGGAGGAGGGGAGGAATGAGCTGCCCCGAGAAGCAGGAGGCCACGTGTGTGGCCCAGGCCTCGTGGGGCCTCGCTCCACCAAGCCCCGAGCCCCGCGGCTGCCCGAGCTCCCCTGGCCACTCCGCCAGGACGGCTCCGCCAGGACGGCCCCGCCAGCCACACACGGACACGGGCAGGCCCACGACCCTTCTCTTTCTCCACAGGGATCTGGTTGGGCCTAGACGGCACTTTTCTCCACTGTAGCTCTCATCCTCTAGACCCGTGGTTCTCAGACCTGGTGGCCGTCAGAATTCCCCTGGGAGCTTTTATAAAGGGAGGCCCTAGAGCCCCATCCCCAGAGATTCTGACTTCATTGGCCTGGGGTGGGGCTCGGCTATTGTTTTTGTTCTATTTTAATCTTCCCAGGGCTGAGCACCACTGTACTAGTGTAAATGTCACCTCCTCAAGGCTTCCTCCGCCCTATTTAAACCTACAACCCCTCCCCTGTGTCTAGTCCCTTCCCTACTGTACTTTTCGCCATTTAATATGTTTATTATTGTTGTTGTTATTTACTGTCAGGCTCCTGTCTGCTTCTCCCCACTAGAATGTAAAGTCTTAGAAGGAGGGATTTTGGTCTACTTCATTCAATGCCACATCCCAGCCCCTAGTACAGCGTCCGGCACGCAGAGGAACTGCTCGATAAAATTTGCCGCGGAATGAGGACAGGGCACAACTACCTCGCCCTCTGCTCTATCCATCCCCCTCTACGCGCACACACAGCACAATACCCAGCATGTAGTGGCTGCCTGCGTTAGTTTCCTAGGGCTGCTGTAACAAAGTCCCACAAGCTGGGTGGCCTAAGACCACGGAAGTTCATTCTCTCCCAGTTCTGGAGGCTAGAAGTCTGAAGTCAAGGTGTCGGCAGAGCCAGGCTCCCTCTGAAACCCTGGGTAGAACCCTTCCTGGCCTCCTCCAGCTTCCGGTGGGGGCTGCCGACCCTCGTGCTCCTCGGCTTGCAGCTGTGCCACTCCCACCTCTGCCTCCGTCCTCATACGGCGTGCTCCGTGCGCATCTGTGTCTTTGCATGGCATTTTCCTCTTCTTATAAGGGCACCACTTATATTGGATTAGAGGCCCACCGTCTCCTGCGTGACCGCATCTTAACTTGATGTCATCCACAAAGACCCTATTTCCAAATAAGGTCACATTCACAGATACCAGGGGTTAGGACGTCAACGTATCTTCTAGGGGGACACAACTCAACCCACACCGTGTCTACTCTGTGTTTGCTGAATGGAAGAGAACACTCATAGTTTAAAGAGAGGAATATGCGGGACCAGGAACTCTAGTCGCTGTTCCTTCTGTCCCACTGGGCCGCTTGAGGTCCCAAGCACGTCGTCTGAGACGCAAGCCTGGGGAGTCCCAGGCCTGGCACCCAGCAGACATCCAGCAGCGGTCGTGGAACAAACGGTGGAATCGTGGCGAAGGCCGGGCCGCTTCCTGGTCTGTGCCAGGGGACACTGGAAAGAACATGTGTGTGGACGGGGCCCCCGGGTGCCCTAGAAAGCCTGACCCTCCCTCTGATCTGCTGGGATCTGCTCTTCCACAAAAGAAGTTCTTTCAACAGCTGCTGAGGAACCAGGGTGGGGCACGTTGCTGGCTCCTTTCCTGCAGGTGATGGGACCGTGACCAGCAGCCAGGGAGGAGGTGGCTCCAAGCAAGGCTTCTAACTTGTGCGGAAGCTCGGACAGGCCCCCCGTCTGAGCCCTGCAGCCTCTCCTCCATGTTGATGGAAACTCTGCCACCTCCCACATCACCCCACCTCCTGTCAGAGGCGACGTCGCACTCCTCTGCCGCCTCGAGGGAGCGTTCTGCTTAGTGTCTGTCACTTCTGGAGGCTCCTCTGTTTTACGAGGTTTACCCAACGGCAGGCTGTCTGTTCTGCCGGCCAAGATTTCCTGATCGGCTCCTTGGTGATTCCGAAGGCCATTTTACAACAGCGCGGGGCCCAGACACGCGGTGAGGTACTAATTCATCGATTAGCTCCCACGTTAGAACCTGTCTTGGCAACGCGATCAGGCCCTCGTGGCGGGCGCACGGCAGCTGGGTAGGCCCGCTCCGGCTGTGCGCGCCTCCCTAACTGCCTGCCATCCATCACTCACGGTCGCCTGCATTCGACTCCAGAGGCAAGCGCAGGCAGGCTCTTCATCCCCGTGACCACAACAGGCCCTTCAGCTCTGTCGCAGCCTCAGCGCAGCCTTACCATGTGCGGTTTTGGTTAAGCTGTTTCCTCACTGTCTCTCCTTCTCGCTGCCAAGAGGCTCTAGGACTCGATGGAGCTGCCAGCATCTGATTCCGTTCCTGTGCAGAAGCCGCACCCCGCAGCATCTCTGAACAGCCAGGAGCCAGGGCTCTGGGTGGGCAGCGGCACAAGCACCCACCCCTCTGAGCTCCTGCATTCCCCGTATTCCTCTCTGGCACAGAGAAGGAACCTGAGAAATGCCAGAGGCAAACCATCTGTCCGGGTGGGTCCAGGAGGAGCAGGGGCCTGGGGAAACAGAGATCACGGGGTGGGGGCCAGGAGGGGAGCACAGCAAGGTCTCAGCCCAACTCCTAGGATGGTGAGCCTAGAGGGAGTGGAAGGTTCTGGGGAAGCAGGGCGGGAAGTGCCCTGGAGGCCCCCAGTGTGTGGCCTGGGGAGGCCCAGCCACAGGCCAGGGGTCTCTTCTGGACCGAGAGGGCTGCCCCCTCAGCATTGCTCCATTTGCTCCAAGCCCTACAACCCAGGGAGCCACCCGGGTCCATGTTACTTGTGAGATAAAGGAGGGGCAACGGGCCACTCCCATGCCCTGGGTGAACAACACAGTCAGGTGTGGTCTTGTCAACACCTGGCTGAGAATGGGTACCAGATAACTGGGCATTTTCCGAGGGGCGGTGGAAAATGATTAAAGCAGGGCATCTGGACAGGGAGCAGCCAGAGGACCATCTGAGGACACAGGCTGGGAGAGGCGATAGGGGGAAGGCCAACAAGAGGATGGGGAGCACACCAGGCGTCGCACACATCCATCAGCAGGGAGAATCTGCCCTGGGACAGCCGTGCCCTCTCCACTCCCGCAGAGACAAGACACCTTCCCTCAGAAAACAGAGGGCCCTGCGACAGCCTGACCGCCAGGACCGGGTCCAGGGCGCCTGGGATCAAGGTGTATCCTGGGACCCCCACTGCTGGCCTCAGGGCCTCCTGCAGACCCCATTCCAACCTCCCAGCCCCTCGCTCTCGCTCCTACCCACCGAATCCTGCTCCCCCCACCCCAACAGTGAAGCCCCCACAGCACCTGCAGGCTTTCTGTTTCCAGAGTCTGGGGAGAACTGGGGCAATGCTTCCTGAAGGAGAAGCACTGAAGGGAGGGGAACTGCACCAGGACCGAGCCAGAGCCAGGACCTCTCGGTGGTGAAAAGATAGGTGCTTTTAATTTTCTTCTCATGCAGCTCTTATTTTCCAATTTTTCTATAAAGAACATCCATCCTTTGTATAATAAAAATAATTTTTAAAAGATGGAAAGTAAAGCACATTCTTCTTGTAGGCCCTGATTCTAACCCTTCCACCTTCACGATGTCTTCTTTGACTCACGCTGCCGAGAATCAGCCTTCTTGTGTCTGAATTCTTTTAGAATCAGAATCATAAAGCACAACTGATTCCAGCTGTTTCAAAGACAGCCTGACATGCTTCACTGGTCTGTGACCCTGCACCCCAACTTCTCTCTCTTCCGTTTCCCCCAGGACCCCCTATTTTGAGTCCAGAGAGGTCCTGGCTCCATTTCCCACGGACCCCCATTCTGTGTCCCAGGACAAACTCAGGTCTGTTGTCAAGACCCAATTCCAGGCAAGGATGTGAAGAAACTGGAACCTCTGTGCACCGTTGGTGCAAAGGTCAAATTGTGAACCACTATGGAAAAGAGCATGGGGCCCTTTAAAAAGTTAGAAATAGAATTACCATACGACAGAGCAATTTCACTTCTAGGCGTATACCCAAGAGTACTGAAAGCAGGGACTCAAGGAGATATTTGTACACCCATGTTCAACAGCAGCACTTTTCACAGCAGCCAAGAGGTGGAAGAACCCAAGCATCCTTCTTGTGGCCGCAGATAAACAAACTGTGGTAAATGCATACAACGGGATGTTATTCAGCCTTTAAAAAGTAAGGAAAACAGGATACAGTCTATAATACGGATGACCCTGGAAGACATTAAGTGAAATCAGCCTGACGCAAAGGGACACATACTGTATAAGTGCATCTCTACGCGGTGCCTGGAAACAGCCAAATCCATAGGAAGTGGAATGGTGGTTGCCGGGGCTGGGGGTGGGAGGGATGGAGAGTTTCAGCTCTGCAAGACGAAAAGACTTCCGGAGATGGATGGTGGTGAGGACTGCACGACAACATGAAGGTGCTTCACGCCACCGAACGGTACGCTTACAATGGGCAAATGGTACATTTTATACTATGTACGTTTTACCACAACTAAATAATTAACTGACTGATCGATTGACTGAAAGAAAAGACCCAGCCGCATGGTCCCCCCGGCAGGGCCAGCTGGGTCATCGGCCGCCTTCCCACGGCACTGGGCTCAGCCCTACTCACGGGTGCGGGCTGGATAGTCCCTAAGGGGCAAGCGCAGTGCCTATTCCATCTGCTCTGAGTCATGCCTGGGACATAGTAGCAGCTCAATAAATGTCTGTGGAATGAATGACATGATGATATAAAGCCATTTATATCTACATTTAATGCAAAACATAACAAGAAAAAGTCTTTTTCTTAATATCTGGTTGGAGACAGGAAAGCTGCACGTTTGTGGACCACACCTCTCATCCACCCGCTGGTTGGGGACGTGGGGAGGTAAACATTTTCCCTCTCTGCCCACAGGGTGCACAGTCCACCCACGGGTATCTGAGCATCGCAGACATTGCCGGGTGGTCATTATAATTCAGAACCACACTGTAGCTGAGCCAGACGCCAGAGCGACCTGGGGACGCAGCCAAGTCCTTGAAGGAGACGGGTGAGGAGCCGATAACCTTAAAAGGGGGAGGTTGGGGAGAGACGGGAAGGGAGGGGGAAGGGCTGAGGGCAAGGCAGCCCTCCCCAGACCCTGCGCCACCCCCACTCCCATGCCCGGATCAGCAGCCCCTCTGCCAGGCCCCCAGCTCCAGCCCCACAGGACTCCTGGGTCTCTGAGAGTGAGGCTCTCCTTCAAGCCAGTGAGCCAAGACCCCTCCACCCCACACTCCATCCCAAACGCCTCCCAGGGTCCAAACAGATGCAGTCCTACGAGGAAGGTGTTTCTTCAGGGGAGGACCCCCGCCCCCTGGAGAAAGGGGCCTTCTCTCCACTCTCACAGAGAGCAGAGTCTCTGCAATGACCCCACCACCTACAACCTGTAGAAGCTAGGGGCTCCAGGGTACTGGCCAGTCAGGTGCAGGGCTTTCTCATTCAGCAGGGACCCTTGTGGAAGCAGGAAATCCTCAGGACCCTCGCAGGCCTGGCTAGGTGTTCCCTGCCTCCTGAAACCTTTGGGGTATGGGGCTACCTGACCTCACGCTCACCTGGTAGCCTGCCTAGGAGCCTGCCCTGCCCCCGCAGAGCAAAGAGTCTGCAGCCACCTCGTGGGCCAGGGGCTGTACACCCGCACGCTGTACCTGCCCTACCCTTCCAGCACCCCCGCAAGAAGCCCCAGGGCCCCCACTTAGAGGCTCCGCTCCTCAGCGACTGCGAGGTGAGCTGTCCAGCGCTGAACTCTGCCAGAACGCAAAGTCCACCTCACCAGTCTCCACTCCCTGCGTGGTATGTCTCCAGCTTACTAAGTAATCTCTTGTTTGTGTGTCCTCTCAAACAGACGGGGAGCTTCCCGATGGCAGAGACAGTGTCCCCTCAATTGCCACCAGGGCCCTGCCTCGAGCTACGTGTCTGAGAGCACAGCTAGTGGTTCCCAGCGACGGAGGCAGAGGTGAACCCTCTGCTAAACGGATGAGTGGAAGGACATCGCCGTTCCCATGTCACAGATGAGGAAACTGAGGCTTAGACTAGGTGATCTGCCCAAGTCCCCAGCCACGAAGTTGCAGAACGAGGTAGGAACTAGCCTGCTCAACAGAGACACTCATCTTCCTCTACACGGGCGACCTCTCGGCAAGGGTGACCGATGGCACCCGGGTTCTCCTTTACTCTGCGCCCCTTCCTCCAACCCCCATCTCCCTCCTCCCAGGGCAGAGCACCGGGAGCCCCCAGCCCAGAGCTGGCCTCCACCTACATGTCCTGGAGGCCCTTGTCCCGGGAGTGGAGACAGCATGGCCCTCCGGACCCTGGCGCTGGGGCTGCAGCAGGGCCAGATATCTGGGGGGACGTGAGGGCAGGCAGGCGGGCTCTCAGGCCACAGGCCTGAATCCAGCCATGGCCCCAGCCCCTAGGACCTGTCCAGCAAGAAGGGCTGAAACATCCCCACCTGTCACCGCACGTCAGACAGGAGAGGCATCTGGGGGCTCTGTGGGTGTCTCAAGGGTTCCTCGGCCTCCGGCCTGCCTCAGCCCACAGCCGGCGTGGCTCAGCACCGGCGCATCCGACCGGTGCCCCAGAACCCCGGGAGTCGTACGCTGTGCAACAGTCCTCCTTGGGGCCAGGGGGCAATGAGGCCCCGTAGAGTGACGGGCACCTGTCTGTCACCCTCCCCCGACCAGGCCCAACGCTCCAGCCATTCTTTAGTCTCCTCCCGCCCTGAGATCCAGGCCCCAACTGTCACACCGCAGAGTTGATTTATTTTTCTTGTGGCCTTGCTCTCGGTGGGGTTAGAGAACAGCATGTCATCACCCTCTCTAAATATTACAACTCCACAGAGAACTGGTGAATGTGACTCACCACCCTTGCACTCCAGCTCGAGAATCCCCAGGCCTTTCTTCGCCGATCGCAGCGCGGTAACCGTCATAATAATAACAGCAATAATAATAGCTGCTCCCAGTTACTGAGCACACGCTCCGGGCCAGATACCGGGCGAAGCATTTTCTGTGTATTATTTCAGTGACTCTTTAACACCCCTGGTAAGCAGGTCCTCTTCCTACCCTATTAGGCAGATGAGGAAACTGAGGCTCAGAGGGACTCAATGCCTGTAACTTGCCCTGGTCACAGAGCAGAGCCAGAATGACACGAAGGGCTGCTGGACCCCGGGCCCCAGGGCTCATCCCTGGACCACAAGCCACGCCCCACAGTGCATTTCTACACTGTGATGTCATCCGCCCACCTACTACTCAACCCCCAACCCAAGCCAAAGGTTCAGCCCCAAACCAGAGACCAGAGCAAGCAATGTGTTTTCACCAAGAGCTGCGGTGACGGCGGGTGGCGGCTGATGAAACAGGAAAAGGGGCCCCAGCGGGATGTTTGCATATGATTGCTTGCGCCGGCCTCTGATGTGTACCAGCCACCCCTAGTCCTGGCAATTTCAGAGGCAGAATTACGTCTGTTCCCACGAAAATGATGGCATCTTAGCTCTCCTGTCCTTTCATCTCTCTCCTGACTGCTGTCATTGATCCTGAGCACATTCTAGAAGAGACATCCCCTCCCCTCCCCCACCCCGTGGCTGGGGTCTGATTCTGATTTCCGGCGTGATTCTTGTACTGACCCAAAGTCACGGCCTGTGTGGGAGTGGAGGGTGAGGGGTGTCACCCACACGGTGGGCCACTCCACAGGACAGTCACTGGGGAAGAGGCCTGCGTCAGCCTCTCGGGTCAAACGCTTTTGCTGGAGGGCTGGGGGCCCCAAAGCCAGCCACAGAGGGATGGGCAGCGAGACGAAGCCCCCCACGCGGGACGACGGAGGGGTGAGAGGGCAAGGTGCTGGACGGAGATGCAGAGGCTGCCAGACGGGGCAGACGTGCCAGCCAAGCCAGGCTGAGAACCCGTGCCTTGAAGGCCAGGCTGTCTCTGAGCAGTGCATTTTCTGGGCTTCCTCTGTGTTCCACTTTACCGTTTAGTAAAGCTGCTGCAAGCTCTGCTGTGCTGACAGCAATCAAGGAAAGCACCTTCTGTCCACGCTCGGCCTGGAACAGAGCCATGCCAGGGCCAGCGGGGTGGTGAAGACAGGACCAAGAGAGAAGATTCCAGAAGGAAATTTCCAGGGCTTTGTGTGTATCGGGACCACTTGGCAGGTCACTCCTTCCCACTTGAATCTTCGGCCTTTGGGATGTGTTCTGATAAATAAGGCTGTTTCTCTACGTGTCCTAAAGTGGGGACCCCTAGATTTGAGGGGTAGCCGTCAGACAGGAAAGGCCCTGTGGTCCCTCAGTCACACACACACAGGCGGGAAGCCAAACCTCTCACCTCCTCTCCTCTGAGTCCCCTCATCCCGGAGGGCTCCCCAAGCCTCCTTCCCACAGAATCACCTACAAACCCCTTCTGCTGGGCATATAAAAAACATCTTGTCTGGTAGTTGTGCCAGGTAAAAACTCCCATATCAAAAAGCTTCCTGGGGGGCGATTCCCTCCCTTAACTAGTGGATCTTGGACAAGTTAATCTCTGTGCCTGTTTATTCCCCTGTTAAAAGGAGGTAATAATAGTATCAAACTCTTACATTCGTTGTTGGGATTAAGTGAATATACAAAAGCGCTTAGAGCCGTGCTTCGGTTAAAGGAAGCTCTATCGCGTACTAACCATTGTTAGTGATTACTCCACCACGTGCACACGGCGCGGGTGCGAGGAGACCGCAGCGAAACCCTCGCATCAGCACCACCTACCGAGGCCCGGACCCCGCTTCCCTCCTGCGCTGAGCCCGCAGACCCTCAGGACGGCGCCTGAGTGTGGACACTTGGCCAGGGCAGCCTTCTTCCCGAGAGCCCGAGCTGCTGCTGGCCACACCGTCCCTGCCTGCCCGTGGGGTGTGGGTGGGGATACTCTGAAAACTGAGGACAATACGTTGTGCAGGTTCTTTTTCCTCCCAAAGGCTTAAAGTCTGTTTTGGGAGTCGGAGGGGGGACACACGGGCAGGATCGGATTCCAGGGCACACGGGGAACTGGGCAGGTCTGCCCACGCCGCGTGACAGCACACGCCCTCCCTCCCCCGCTGTAACAGCCTCGTCTTGAATATGTGTATTAGTGTGTGTGTGTGTGTCCACACGCATACACCCACACAATAAGTTACATTATTCTATTTAACCCCTTTATCGAAAATGCAGTCCAAACCTCCAGAAGGTTCTCTTTACACCAACCTTAGAGGACTCACACGTCCTAGGAAAACGCGCCCAGGGGGGAAGGAACCCTCTCGCAGGCAAACACAGCAGCTCCTTTTCTGGGCATATGGGAGGATTACCGGGCTCTCCAGGAAGCCATGCTGGATGAAGGCCACTGTATCGCTTCGCGTCCCCACGGAACGCGGAAGTAGATTTTGCCCGCTATTAACCCACATCTGTTTACACGTCCTTGCTGTCCGTGTTTCTGCCTAGGGAAGCAGCAACCATGCACTAAAAGGAGCCTGGGCTTCGGGGTGGGCCGACCTGGGTGCACCCCACTTTCCCACTCCTGGCCGAGTGACCTTGGGCAGGGTCTCAGCCATACTGAGCTCAATCTTCTGAACAAGGGATGCTGACAAGGGTCCCCACCCTGAGGGCTGTCAGCCTCCTGACAGGATTAGCAATGAGGTGGGTAATGCCTGGTACAGTGCCTGGCACACACTGGCTTAGCAGGCACGGAGGCTGCCGGATGGTGGTGAAGATGGAGACGATGATGGTGACATTTGGGTCCCGAGTCTGTACTTTCTGTCTCCCTTGTTAGGCTAGGAGTTTCCCTATCAGCTGGTGGTGTTGCTTTCTCCTTTCTCCTCCTTCCTGCAGCCTCACCTCCTCCCCACCAGCACTAACTCACTTCAAAGGCCAAGAGGGGCAGGGCTGGGGCACCCCAGAAAACAGACACTCCAAAGCCACCAGACCACCCTGTTGGTCTGTGCCCTCTTGAAGGGGAGGGAAGAGACATCTCCTTTGGGGTTCAGTCTTCCCACCCCGTCCCTGTCCCCCAGCCGCACCCCTACCTCACGTTGTCATGTTTCTGGATGTAAATCTTGTGGAACATCATATCCTCCTGCTTGGCGTTGATGTCTGCTTTCATCTCCATGGCAACGTGACGGGGAAGGACAGACAGCAGGAGCCGCTCCTGGGGAGGGAAGCAGATGCTTTCATCACAGCTCCTCCCCCTGCCTGGCAGTCCCCTCCCTCCCCAGGCTTCACCCCGCCACACCTGTGCCCCCACCTGCAGGGCCCTGGAAAACCTATCAGGCTCTCCTAAACCTCACGGGGCTAACACTTGCATATGCCGGGGGTGGAGACATGCCGCAGGGCTACCTGGTCCCCATCTCCCTGGGACACCTCCTGGTTCTTTGATGTACATGGGGAAAAGCACTTCTGCTGAACGTGTGGTGCCAAGCGCCTTGGGTCAGAATCCTGGGTGTCACCTGAGACCTTAGGCAAATGACTGAACTTCTCTGAGCTTCCAGTTCCTCATCTATAAATAGGGGTGGGGTTGTTGGGAGCTCTGGATGAGATTCATTCAGTCATTAAACATTCACTGAGCACCTACCATGTTCCAGGCATCACGCTGGGTGCCAGGAGTGATAACCATGAACAAGACAGGCAAGGTTCCTCCTTCACAAATCCCCAGCCTCCTGTACTATGGGGCACTGAGCAGGGGGAACCGACCTAGGCTGGGGAGAAGTGGGGTGGTCACAGAAGGCTTCATGGGGACCAGAGGATGAGGTGCGGAGGAGGGGGTTCCACTTCCACGTAGGAGATGGTGGCCCAGGGGGATGGGAAAGCTTGCTGACTTTGAGAAACTGAGAAATTAAGATCGACTGAAGGGGAGGTAGGAGAGAAGCCGGGAGAGGGGCCAGGGCCCCCCTGTGACGTGGGGTAGGGTCATGGCAGCCCTTGATGGGGTCTGGACTGGGCCCCCTTTCTGTGTTCTCCTCTGCGGCCTGCCTGCTCCAAGAGGTCCAACTGCCCCCGGAGTGCTCACCTCCCACCTGCACCCTCTGCAGCCCCTCCCCACACCAGGCGCTGTGCCAAGCTGGCTCACGAATCCTCTCACCTGGAGCCCTCCCTCCTGGCTGACCCCAGCCCTCTTCATTCTCCCTCTGGTCCTTCAGCACGGGAAGCTGGGCCACTCCCTCATGTGGCCCTAGTTTCCCTCCCTCCTCCTGGCCCCACCTCTGTCCTCTTCCTGCTCACGCCTGCCCCCTGGGAGCAAGGTTTCCACCAGCATCTCCACTGGTCACCTCCCACGCCCACTCCCTCGTCCAATCGCCAACCCAACGTCTTGCCACCAGCATCTGACATCACGTCCACGCAATGCTCACCCTCCCGATGGTTCTTCTTCTCACGTTCCCTGCCTTTGCCCATGGCACCCCCGTCCTCCTAATCACCAAGGTCAAGGTCTTGCTCTTCAGCTAGAATCACCATCCTCATGTACTAGATGCTAACCTTCCTCAGGCTCAGCCCCTTTCCAGGAGGAGGGTCCTGGCTCCAGCGGCCAGCATCCCCTCACCATCCTGGGCCTTCTCGTAGAGTCTGCAATCTCCGCATTCCCATGGTCTATTACTGGGATCTCCCTGAGGGTGGGAACGGTGTCTTGTTCAGCTCCAGAGCTGACAGCCTTCTGCTCGGGCAACTCTGGTGAACTAGTGAGGAACAGTGCTCTCTGTGGGCCAGCCTGACCTCCCCAGGCATCAGTGGACACGGCCATGAAAGGCCATTATATTTACTGAACGCTCAGTAAACAGCTACTGGTGATAAAAATACAAACTAAAAGACAATTCTGTGGAAATATAGGATGACTGGGAGAAAGTATGCTACAAATTGTTTAGATTCATGAGAGACCTTCCCACATTTATAACTAGTCCTGGGGCTGAGGGCCAGGAGGAGTGGGCAGAGGGTAGCCAAGGGACAATACTGAGGCCCCTCAAATGGTACCTAGGAGCATCCTCAGAGCTAAGAGCAGCCCTTTCTGCAGAGGGCAGGGGAGGCCCAACTCTGGGTCCTGGCTGGTGCGTGCCTGTCCCCCGGAAGCGTGCCTCCCCTCCCCAGTACCCTGGCCTGAAACATGGTATGGCAAACACCTTTTCTCCCCCAAATCCCTGCGGACTTGCTGGGACGTCCAGCCTGGCCAGGGCCAGCGCACATACCCTGGGATGGACTGTAAAGGTTAATTTTACTGGAGAAGGGACGAGGCCCAGGCGTGAGCGGGGACCCTCCGTAACCTGGAAGGGCAAGGCAGGTATCCTAATCTCAGGTGAGAGATACTGGGGCCTGGAACCGGGATGAGAGACGGAGCTTTTGAGGCAGGTCGGGGCTTGGGGGTGAGCCAGGTGCAGAGGCTGAGGTACGCTTGTCAAGAAGAGACAGAGGAAAGACTCAGGGACACCCTTGGGCACGGGTTTCATTCAAGAGGCTGGACCTGGAGCCCAGATGGGGCCAAGAGAGCACACAGGAAGGCTGGGCCTCAGACTGGACAGCCTGAGCTGGGGAGCTGGCCAGACACGGTGGCCATGGCACAGGGCTGGAGGGGAAGCAGGGGCAGAGGGTGACCAGGGGAGGGCCTGGAGAGGCACTGCGGAGCTCTCCCCCCGGCTCGCTCGGCCGTCTGGCTGTCACCAGCCGTGTGTCTGTACCTCCCTGGGCTGAATCCAGACAGAGGCAGAGAGGCCCTCACGCTGCACCAAACTCTGTGCTTGTGGGGTGTCCACAACGCACAGGCCGTGCTGGGCAGGAGGGCGCGGGCGGCCACTGCGGTCCAGGCCTCCGGCTCCCCATCCTCACGACCAAAGGCAGACCTTCCATGTTTACACCCGCCGTGCGCCGACGCAGCACGCAGCACAGAGCGGAGTTTGGGCAGACACTGACCTAAGAAGAGAGGCAGGCCCCTCCGGTTTGGAGTAAGCTTCTCTCTGAGAGCTGGAGTGAGTCTGAGTCCAGTAAGAGCCCCGGCACCCTGCAGACCTGCCCACCCTCCCCCGGGGCCTCTCTCCAGCCCTGCTGTCTGCGAGTAACGCCCTTTGTACGGTCTCAAAGCTCCCAGCTTCTGTCTGGTTCACACGCAGAAGCAGACACAGTGGTGACCCAGCCAGACCTGAACCCCAAACAGGACACCCCCAGGATGCCAGGCAGGCCACCCTGACAATCCTCAGTCCTCGCCCTCAGCCAGAGGAGCACACGGGGCAGGTCCCTCCGCCCAGGGCTCACGGGGAGAAGCCCCCGGGTCTGTGGGCCGCGTGGATGGCCTGCCTCCTGGCCCAGGAGTCCCCTGCAGGTGAGGTTTAAGGTGAGATGCAGTCTTCCTTTCTCTGAACTAAGCAAACCTCAGAGCTCAGCACAGAGGACATGCCGGGTGAGGATGTCACAGGGGCTGACAGCCAGGTCTCCTCTCCTCCTCCCTCCCCCCTCGCCTGGGGAGCACCTTAATCCCAGGAGGGAGGGGATTTGCTGGCGCTCTCACTACCCCAACGCATCAGTCCCTGGGGAGGGTGGAGGCTGCTTCCTGCCACCCAGGGCCCAGGCTGCTTGGTCTGCTTGCAAAAGCCAAGGGCAGGGCCAGAACTGGTCCTCCAGAGCCTCGCCTAGAGCATCCCCACAGGGCCAGGAACGCTGGGCTCCCTCCAGGGCAGACCTTCCCCAAGGCCGCCCCGCCCCCTCCCCCCGGCCCGTCCAGGGAGGCTGGGCTGGACGCAGCCCTGTGCACTGCTGGTGGGCAGGCGGCTGCCACCAAGGCAGGAGCCCCGCCGGCCGTGCGGGGCGGGGGGCCTCACTCACCTGCTGCTGGTTCTCCCGCTGCGAGTGCAGCCGCGCCTGGATGCACTCCCGGGTCTCCTGGAAGGCCTGTCTCTGGGAGACCTCGGCCGGGTAGTGGGTGCAGACGCCCACGATGTTGGTGCAGGAGAAGATGAGGACGTTGGAGACGAGCTGCAGAGGGAGAGACGAGGACACGCAGCTCAGGCCTGGAGTGGGCGCCGGGCACTGGAGCCCCAGCCACGACCCTCCCGGTCCCAGAGCCCGGAGCCCGCAGGCCCCACAGCAGCAAACACACACCTAGCTGCCAGCAGACAAATGCCAAGGGCAGCCACCCGCAGCCAGCTGCTGGGCGTAGCCACGCGTAACCCGTCGGGCTCTCTGACGTCCTCAGAGCCCAAAGCCTGGCTGGCCTGTGACGTAATACGGCCCTAAGGAGGCCGAGTCACTGAATAAGCATCCTGGCCGCATCCACGGCACCAAAGGTTAGAAGGTGAGGCGTGCTGGGGTGCCGTGACGGGACTGTGAGTGCTGGGGTGCAAGGGCACGGCAGGGAAGGGTCCTCGAGGGGGACAGGGTCTCATGGTTTGAAAGTGTGACAGGGTCCACACAGGACCAAAGACTGCTCTTCCACAGAGAGGCCTTCGCTGGCTATTCCCCAGGGATCAGCTCCAAGAAGCAAATACTTGCTGATACCCAGCACTGTGCGCAGTCCAATGGGGACTGAGGGCAGGACGAGCCCGGCGAGCAGGGATCCGTGTCCACGCGGGTCTCCTCCCCGTCTCTGCGCCAGCACCGGGGCCTCCGGACGGCCTCACCCCCACCCCTGCTGGGCGAGCACCCACCGTCACCCCCAGCCCTCCTGGACGCCCTCCTCCGTGCTGACAGAGACGTGTGTGGAGACGTACCACGGTCCCTCGGGTCAGAGCCAAGGCCGGAACTCTTTTGAAAGCAATACTTACTGAAAAGCGAAGGGAAAACACAACACAGCCCACAAAAGCGGGTTGACATAGCACATTCCAAATGCTGGTCAAAACGTCCCTGGGCAGGTTCAGTTCCTGGGGTGTCTGGGTAAACGGATCCTGGTCCTGCCCTTGCTTCAGGCCACCGCGGACAGAAGCCACACAAACAGGCTCCGCTTTCTAGGCCTCGGTCCCTCCCTCCAAACACTCAGTTCTTGGTCTCAACTGCAGAAGGGGAGCCCAGGCCAGACCCTGCACCTCCGCTGTCGCGCCTCCGGCCCCCGGGAGCCCTGCGCCGGTCTCCAGTCCACGCGTCCATTTGGATCGCAAAGAGCCTCCCTCTGGGACTTCAGCCGCCTGGCAGTGGCCGGCAGCAGCACCCACATTCTCCTTCCGGGTGTGTCTGGACCTAGAAGTCCTGTCCTTGGCTCTGCTCTGCGTTCTACCTGAAGGCTCTCCCCAGCCCAGCTCGGAGGCACTGCGGACCTCCACCCAGGCGCTCAGGCCCAGAGCCCTGGGGGCCCCATGCTGGAGGTAGTGCCATCTTTCCCTGGGGACACCCTAGACTGTGCCTGTCCCAGTCCATGCACAGAAAGAGACTTTCCTCTCCCATCTCAGTCTTGCTCTCTCCTCAGGTGCACGATAAACTCTGGTTTTCTGGCTGAAGGACACTTTGGGTACCACCCAGATGCCTCCCTGGGGAGCCTTCAGGGAAGAGGCCAGCTCAGATTACCAGCTCCACCAACTCTCTGCTGACCCGCAACCCCTACCCCAACCCCACCCACCCCTGAATCCTACCACTGTCATTTTATGGAAACACACCGCAGAGAAAAACCCAACCTATTTATCATAAGCAAAGAAAAGGCCTGCTCTACAGAAGCGGACAGTCCGGTTGAGGAAAGCAGTCAAGACTGACAGGGAACCAGCAACAGGAGCAGACGCTTCCTCCTGCCAAGCAGGAGGGGGAGGGGAGACCTCCGGGGAGGGCCGTCTCGCTGGGCCTGGGGTTGGGGCATGTCTGCCGAGGCTGGCAGATATGAGAAAGGACATCCCTGGAGAGAGCATCCAGGAAACTCAGGCTTGCGAGGTACTCAGGGTCCTTCAATAAATAACCCAGGCTCTCGGATCCTGAGGGGAAGTCCACAGAGGGGAGATGGAGCTGGAAAGGCAGACTGGAGCCAGACTGAAGAGACATCCGAATGTCAGGCTGGGAAGTCCTAGCACAATCTGACAACAGGAGCCGGGAAAACTGTTGAAGCAAAGCATGGCAGGATGAGCACACGGCTTCCAGAAGATACATCAGGGGCAAGAGTGATGCAGGGAGTTGAGAGATGGGTCAGGAGGATACTGCAGAAGCCCAAAGGAGGAGGGAACAAAGACCTCCATGAGGCTGGGGGTTGCCAAGGCAGAGCTGACTCAGAAGGAAGAGCCCCCAAGATCAGGGAAGAAATAGACTGTGACCTGCAGTATGAACCAATGCAGTGACTGTGAAGGGAAGGCCCAAGGACATGCCTCCTGCAAGTCACTGGGGACCACTGAGAGAGGGCTAAGGAGAGAGAATGAGATGACAAGGTGGAGGCTGAAGGTGCAGACTACAGGGAATTCTGAAGAATGTTCTCTTTAAAGGATCGCTTTTGAAAGGTGAGAGGAAGGTGCCAGATGATCAAAACAGGAGTGAGGAGAAACTGGAAAGGAAAACATGTTACCCTCAGACAGAATAATGCGTCATGATAATGCAACATGGCCAAGAGGGATTTATCCCAGGAACGGAAGGCTGGTTCAACGTCAAAAATCAATGCTGGGGGGCTTCCTAGGTGGTGTCGTGGTTGAGAATCCGCCTGCCAATGTAGCGGACACAGGTTCGATCCCTGCTCCAGGAAGATCCCACATGCCAGGAGCAACCAAGTCCGTGCACCACAACTATTGAGCCTGCGCTTTAGAGCCCATGACCCACAACTATCGAGCCCAAGTGCTGCAACTACTGAAGCCCACGCGCCTAGAGCCTGTGCTCCGCAACAAAAGAAGCCACGGCAATGAGGGGCCTGCACACCACAACGAAGAGTAGACCCCACTTACCGCAACTAAAAAGAAAGCCCACGCACAGCAAAAAAAAAAGACCCAACGCAGCCAAGAAAATTAATTAATTAATTAATTAAAAAAAAAATCAATGCTGGGCTTCCCTGTTGGCGCAGTGGTTAAGAATCCGTCTGCCAATGTAGGGTACATGGGTTCCATCCCTGCTCCAGGAAGATCCCACATGCCATGGAGCAACTAAGCCCATGAGCCACAACTATTGAGCTTGTGTGCCGCAACTACTGAAGCCCATGCGCCTAGAGCCCATGCTCTGTAACAAGAGAAGCCACGGCAATGAGGAGCCTGTGAACCACACAAAGAGTAGCCCCGCTCTCCACAACTAGACAAAGCCCATATGCAGCAACGAAGGCCCAAAGCAGCCAATAAACAAATAAATAAATAAATAAAAATAAATTTATTAAAAAAAAAAAAAAGAATCCATGCAAGGGATATGGGTTCAATCCCTGGTCCTGGAAGATCCCACATGCCTCGAAGCAAGTAAGCCCATGTGCCACAACTACTGAACCTGTGCTCTAGAGCCTGTGAGCTACAACTACTAAGCCTGTGCGCCTAGAGCCTTTGTTCCACAACAAAAGAAGCCACCACAAAGAGAAGCCCAAGCAATGCAATAAAGAGTAGCTCCCACTCGCTGCAACTAGAGAAAGCCTGCAAGAAGCAATGAAGACCCAACGCAGCCAATAAATAAATAAATAAATAAATAAATAAATGTAATTCACCATGTTAACAGACTAAATAGAAAACCAGGGACTTCCCTGGGGCGCAGTGGTTAAGAATCTGCCTGCCAATACAGGGGACACAGGTTCGAGCCCTGGTCCAGGAAGATTCCACTTGCTGCAGGGCAACTAATCCCATGTGCCACAACTACTGAACCTGTGCTCTAGAGCCTGTGAGCCACAACTATTGAGCCCACATGCCACAACTACTGAAGCCTGTGTGCCTAGAGCCTGTGCTCTGCAACAAGAGAACCCACCGCACTAAGAAGCCCATGCACCACAATGAAGAGTAGCCCCCACTTGCCACAATTAGAGAAAGCCCACACGCAGCAATGAAGACCCAATGCAGTCAATAAATTAATTAATTAATTTAAAAAAAGAGAGGACAAGAGAAATTACATATTTTTTAAAAATGGTTATTTCAATAGTTACTGAAAAACTGACAAAATTTAACATCTATGCAAGATTTTTTTATTTAATTTATTTTCTAAATTTTTTGGCCAGACTGTGTGGCATGTGGGATCTTAGTTCCACCACCGGGGATCGAACCAGTGTCCCCTGCACTGGAAGCATGGAGTCTTACCTGCTGGACCACTAGAGAAGTCCCTATGCAAGATTTTTTTAAAACTTTTAACAAATCAGGAATAGAAGTGAAATTCCTCAGTCTGATCAATGACATATACAAAAACCTATAGCTAAGATCATACTTAATGGTGAAAGACTGAATGTTTTCTCCTAAGACCAGGAATAAACCAAGATTGTCCCCTCTAATTACTTGTATTCAACATCATACTGGAGGTTCCTAGACCATGCAATAACACAAGAGAAAGAAATAAAATGCATACAGATTGGAAAGGAAGAAATTAAACTGTCTGTATATGCAGATGACATGTTTGTCTATGTAGAAAATCCCAAAGAATCTACAAAACAGCTGCCAGAATTAATAAGCAAGTTTAGAAATACAAAAGACACACGATCACAGGAAACAAGGTCAATATACAAAAAGGCAACTCAATTTCTATAAGCAAGCAACAATCAGAAGTGAAATTTTTAAAGTGCCATTTATATATCACCAGAAGTTGAAATATTTATGCATAAGTCTAACAAAATATTGCAAACTTGTTTACTGAAAACTATAAAACACTGATGAAAGAAATTTTAAAAGACCTAAATAAATGGAGAGACATACCATTTGCATGTATTGGAAAACTCAACATTGTTCAGATGTCAATTCTCCCCAAGCTGATGTACAGATGCAACATAATCATAATCAAAACCCAAGCAGAATTTTTATTTTTTATTTTAATTTTTTGAAATAAATTTATTTATTTATTAGATTTTTTTTATTGGCTGTGTTGGGTCTTCGTTGCTGCACTCGGGCTTTCTCTAGTTGCAGAGAGTGGGGGCTACTCTTCACTGTGGTGCACAGGCTCCTCATTGTGATGGCTTCTCTTGTGGAGCACGGGCTCCAGGCACACGGGCTTCAGTAGTTGTGGCACATGGGCTCAATAGTTGTGGCTCACAGGCTCTAGACTGCAGCCTCAACAGTTGTGGCAAATGGGCTTAGTTGCTCCACGGCATGTGGAATCTTCCTGCACCAGGGCTCAAACCCGTGTCCCCTGCATTGGCAGGCAGATTCTTAACCACCACCTAGGAAGTCCCCAAGCAGGGTTTTTAAAAAGAAATTGACAAGCTGACTCTACAATTTATATGGAAAAGCAAAGCAACTAGAATAGCCAAAATAATTTTGAAGAAGATGAACCAAGTTGGAAGATTCACACTACTCAATTCTAAGACTGACTATAAAGCTATAGTAATTAAGCTAGTGCAGTACTGGCATAAGGATAGAAATATAGATCAATGGAATAGAACTGAGAATCCAGAAATAAACCCTTACATTTATGGTTTGCTAATTTTTAACAAGAGTACCAAGACAATTCAATGGGAAAAGAATAGTCTTTTTAGCAAATGATGCTGGGATAACTTGATGTCCACATACAAAAAAATGAAGTTGCACCCCCTACCTCATACCATATACAAAATTAGCTCAAAGTGGATCAGAGACCTGAACATGAGAGCTAGAGTTATAAAATTCTTCGAAGAAAATGTGGGAATAAATCTTCACCACCTAGGATTAGGCAATGATTTCTTAGACATTACTCCAAAAGCACAAATGATGAAAGATTAAAAAAGAGGTAAACTGCACTTCATCAAAATTAGGAAGTCCTGTGCTTCAAAAGGAACCATCAGGAAAGTGAAAAGACAAGCCACAGAAGGGAGAAAACATCTGCAATCATTTATCACGCCTTTATTTTTGACAAATACACAAAGGCAACTAAATGAAGAAAGGATAATCTTCTCAACAAACGGTGTCAGAATAATTGGATATCCATATTATTAACTCAAAATATACAAAAATTAACTCAGAACAGTTCATAGGCCTAAATGTAAAACCTCAAACTATTAAACTTCCAGAAGAAAACATAAGACTTTGAGTTAGGCAAACATTTCTTATATACCACAGCAAAACATGATTCATAAAAGAAAAGAAATGATAAACTGATAAATTAGACTTCATCAAAATTAAAAACATTTGCCTTCCAAAGACACTGTTAAGAAAATGCATAGACAAGCAGCAGAATGGGGAAAATTATTTGTAAATCACATATCTGATAAAAAGATTTGTATCCAAAATAAAGAGCTCTCAAGTCAAAAATAAGAAAACCAACAACTCACTTTTTAAAAGAGCAAACTATTTAAGTAGACAATTCACCAAAGAAGATATAAGGGTAACAAATAAGAGAAATAAGAGATATAAAGATGACAAATAGAGATGCTCAAAATTATTAGCCATTAGGGAAATACAAATTAAAAAAAAAACAATGAGATACTACTAAACACTATTAGAATGGTTAAAATTAAATTAAATTTAAAAAACGAAAAGAAAAGAAGAAAGAACTGCCAGCACTGGTACTGGTAAGAGTGTGCAGCGACTGGAACTCTTACACCTTGCTAGTAGGAATGAAAAACAGTACAGCCACCTTGGGAAACATTCTGGAATATCTCATACATACACTGGCCATATGACCAGAATCTCACTCCTAGGTATCTGTCCAAATCAAATGAAAAGTTATGTTCACACAAAAATCTTGCAGGAATGTTTATGGAATACTACTCATCTATAAAATGGAACAATCTAGTGATAACATACAACATGAATGAGTCTTAAATACATTATGCTGAGCGAAAGAAGCCACACTCAGAAGGCTACGTACTATATGATTCCGTTTGTATGGCATTCAGGAAAAGGCAAAGCTGCAGGGCCTGAAAACAGATCTGCGGTTCCCAGGGGGCAGGGTGAGAGGTGGACTAAAAAGCACAGCAGGAAGAAATCTTTCAGGGCAATGCAACTGTTCCCCATCATGGTTGTGTTAGTGGTTACACATCTATATGCCTTTGTCAAATTCACAGAACTGTGCACCAGAAAAGCTGAATGCTACTGTATGTAAATTATACTTTAATAAAAAAACAGGACAGGAGTAAGATCCAGGAGGGACTAGCAAAGAAAACAGGAGGAGCCAGCTGGACAGGGAACGAGCAGCCTTCCCTCTCTCTGAGGCCAGAAAGAGGGACCAGAGTCTATTTTGAGACGTGACCCCCGAAGTAATTATCAGCTGGCCAGTGCTGTATCTCAGTACTAAACCTCCTGACCTCTCCTGCTGTAATCTTACTCCTCCTGCAGCCAGAAGGCCAATAGCAAGAGATGGTGCAAATCCAGGTAAAATGATGCGCTGTAACCCAAGAGGGTCCAAATGGCTTGGCTAAGCTTGGCATGCCTCGTGTTCCTCTCTCCCATTCACTATACACACAATGGGGTGAGCAGGAAGAGGGTGCTGGGTGTGAGAGAGGGGTCCTGAGCAAGGCATTTCAGATATTTGTTTATCTGAAATTCAAGTTTAACTGGGGATTTCAGCAAATTGGACCTGAGAGTGAAAAAGAGATTAACACATCAAACACACACACACACACACACCCACACCCACCACCCACCGAAAAAGCAGGAATCTGTGCACCAGGTCTTAACAGATGCTAAGGCCCCTGTGCAGACACTAAGGTTACGAATGGAGAGGAGGCATCAGTAGAATCTGATGGAATCCTGCCTACAGGCTTCCGGGAAGGAGTGTGTAGCTTAAAAATGATCTCACCCCTCAGGCACAAACGCCAACCAGCTTTCTCCTCCACTAAAATTATCAAATACTGAGCCCCTTCATACGTTCTTATGTAAAATCCTTAATTAGTGAATAATAATAGGTATCATTCACAACACGTAAGCAAGGCCTAATTAGGGGTTTGTTGGTTTTCCCCGTGCCGACCTCACAGGACCTGTCCAAGCACAGGGAAGATGTGCGCGTGCGTGCGTGCGTATGAAAGGATACCGACATTACACCAGCTGGAGTAACAGGCACACCTGACAATACAGCAAACCTCAGCTCCGGCAGTGGCCTCAGCATCTGCTTTTAAAACCAGCCCTGCAGATGGTTTGGGTTTGGGAGGTCCCAGAACCACACCCGGAGAAACCCCGTGAGAGGGGAATGTTTGGAATTCTGGTCCCCGAGTGGAAACCTAGAGGAGACGCCTGTGCATATTTACAACTCCAATGGCATTTCTAAAACCCCAGCACGTCAGAAACCCAATCTCCGGCTGTCTGCAGGCTGCGGGTTTGATTTGGCCACGAGTGAAGTTACAGTGCTCAGTGTGTGCAGTGTCTCCGTGGCGAAGGCTGAAAGGACTCCCAGCAGCCTGCCTTGGACACGGCCATCCTTGCTGCCTCTCCTCTCTGAGTTTTCAGGGGGGCCCACGGCCCCACTGCCATAGGACTGCTACTCACCAGTATGGAGAAAGGCACAAGGCAAAGAGGAAGCAGGGATGAACAGGTCTGGAATAGAAGGAAATAAGTTGGGGAAGACCCCCTCGCCATCTGCTATTTCGCATGGATTCTGTTCTGGACAAGTCAGCTCGCCCCTTCAAGGTGGTTCACAGGGGGGATCTGGTGGTCGTGGTAGGAGATGGGGGATCAGAATTCCCCAGGGAGCCAGATTTGGTGACTGGGGAGAGGGGGCGAGATGTTCAGTTATATTTGAATTTCAGATAAACAATTTTTTTTCTAGTATAAGTATTATGTCCCATGCAACACTGGGGACATAGTAATACTAAAAAAGTATTTGTTTATCTGAAATTCAAGTTTAACTGGGCGACCATATTTTCACTGGCAACCCCACCAGGAAGCCCTTTCAAACCTGCCCTCCCCCAGCTCTGACACCACCCGCCGTGGCCAAGCCCCAGCACAGTAAGAGTGACCCAGCTCCCACTACACCCACCCCCTCTTCCAGATCCTTTTCCACTCTCAGAGGCTCCTGCACAGACAGACTACAGTGCTTCCTCTTCACATCAGGGTCTACAATCACCCCACTTAAATGCAAGTCAAAGCTGGGATCTGATTTCCCAAATCCACCCACCTGGACACAGGGGGTTAGACCATTTCAGGGCCCCTGGGGGCTGAGGACCAGCTCCCACTTCTCTGCAGGTGTGATCTGGGAATCCAGCCTAAAAGACAGGCAGAATCCTTTCTGTTCTAGTGCTTTTTCTGTTTACAAACACAACACTAGCAACCAAATAAGTCCCAATAAAAGGAGCTGACAAGCGTGACCAGGGTTCCTTCTGCCTGCCCCCGATCTCATTTCTCCTGCATGGTGCTGGCGGGAAGCTCGGGGGACCTCGGTGGAATCCCATTATGATATAAGATAAATCAAGGAAGGATAATCTTAAATTATGTACTCAGAAGGCGTATTGGCAGGGTTCCTTGTATACTGTACCATGCTCGATTAGCTGCTAAATGGCTTTTTAAAAATATTACATATTTTAACTTTTTTTCATCATAGTGATGCCTCTTTAATATTTTTCCTTCACAAAGAATAAAGATTGCTGTGTGCTTTTTTGGTGATCAAAGCCACATTGTTTCTGCCTGGGGGTGTCTGTGATGAGGTCCTCTTTCACGGAGGTGGCTGGTCCATCTCAATGTCTCTGGACAAACAAGACCAGGCTCTCTGCTCGCTTTATTTCTACTATGGTTCTGCCCAGGTGGCACCCCCTCCTCCTCTCCATTCCAGCGAGGATCTAGCTGCTCGGGGCTTATCAGTCTCTCCTGCACTGGAATCCTCTACGCAGCTATCCTCTATGTCAGACATCCTCATATCCCCTGACATCATGACACGTTCCTGCTCAAAAGCCCACCATGACTCCCTCTTACCAGTAAAACAAAGCCCAAACTCCTGTGCTGGCATTGAGACTCTGCAAGTCTCATGGGTCACATTTCCCTTCTCTTCACTCACCCCAACCATATGGGCTGTTCACTGCCTCCAGAAAACACCAATCTGCAATATGATTCCAAAAATACGATATTTAATACAATTTTACTATTACTAAAAACAAATCAATAATTAGCATCTGCTTAATCCATACTTAGGAAAGACAAGGTAGGCTACAATAGGAAAAAAGACAAGTATCCACGAATGACTGGGTGCAGCAATTTGCAGCTTTCTAAACACCCTCACAGGTAATATTTCACTGCATTCTTATTGCATCCTTCTAAGATAAGCAAGCTGGGTGGTGTCACCCCCTCCTGCCGATGCGGGAACTAAGGCTCCAGGCAGGAGCCTGTCCGCAGTCACACAGCAAAGCGGCGGCAGAACTCAATCGGATTCTCATTCCGAGCTCAGAGCTTGTCCTGCTCTACTGTACTAAGCTGTTATTTATCCCAACTCAATTTAGGTCCACTTTTGTTTTATTCTATTTAATAAAGAAACACTCGACTTTCTTTCACCCTCATCCTAAGTGCCCCAGGCCTTCTTCATAGATCCTGGTCACATAAAATGCTGCCGATTAGGGACCTGCTCCCAGCCGCTGCCTCCAGCCCGGCTCTCTCCAAGGAACTCACCACTGTGGCTGAGAAAGGCCCATCATCTGTCTCGTAAGGCCAAGTCTTACCCTAGTAGAGCTTCCTTTAATTCTTTTTTTCACTGAGATATACTTCATATACCATAGGATTGATCCTTTTTAGAGTATACAATTCAGTAGCTTTTAATGTATTCTCAAGGTTGTGCAACCTTCACCACTAATTCCAGAACATTATTGATCCCAAAAGAAATCCCACACCTGTTAATCACTACTTATTTCCCACCGCCACCCCCAGCTCCTGTCAACTACTAATGTACTTTCTATCTTGATGGACTTGCCTGTTCTAGACAATTCATGTAACAACCTTCTGTGTCTAGCTATTTTCACCTAGCATACTTTCAAGATTCATCTCTGTTTAGCATGTATCAGTACTGCATTCCTTTTAATATTTATTTACTTATTTGGCTGCGCTGGGTCTTAGTTGCAGCCTTCGGGGTCTAGCTCTCTGACCAGGGATCGAACCCGGGCCCCCTGCATTGGGAGCTCGGAGTCTTAGCCACTGGACCACCCAGTACTTCATTCCTTTTCATGGCTAATTAATATTCCATTGTACAGATACACCGCATTTGTTTATTCGCTCATCAGTTACAGACATTTGGGTTGTGTCCGCTTTTTGACTATTATGAACAATGTTGCTATGAACATTACAAACTCACGTACGGTTTCTTGCAGAGACATATGTTTTCAGTTCTCTTGGGTATATACCTAGGAGTGGAATTGCTAGATGCTATGGACTGAATGTTTGTGTCCCCTCCCCCAAAGGCATACGTTAAAATCCTAACCCCTGATGCGCAGTACTAGGAGGTGGGGCTTTGGGAAGGTGATTAGGTCATGAGGGTGAGGCACTCGTGCGTGGGATTAGCACCCTTACAAAAGTGATCACATAGAGGTTTCTAATCTCCTTCCACCACGTGAGGACACAGTGAGGAAATGACCATCTATGAACCAGGAGGTGGGCTCTCACCAGACCCAAATCCGGGGGTGACTTGAACCTGGACTTCCCAGCCCCCAGAATGGGAGAAATAAATGTTATTGAAGCCACCCAGGCTGTGTTATAGCAGCCTGGATGGATGAAGACACTGGAGCACATGAAAACTCTATGTTAAGCATTTTGAGGAACTGCCCGTTTTCCAAAGTGGCTGCATGCACCTTTTATACTCCAACCGGCAACAGCTGAGGGTTCTGACTCTCTACGTCCTTCCCAACACTTGTTTTGTCTGTCTTTTCTATTACAGCCAACCTAATGGGAGTGAGGTGGTATCTCATGGAGATTTTGATTCCCTTAAAATGTAAAGCAAATAGTGACAATGACATGTAAGGCAGTTTACTCTGTAACTTGACCAGCTGTGCCCTTAGAGGGAAACGGCCACACTGTACACTTTACTTTTGTCATCTTGGCTACGTATTCCTAGGAAGACCCCAGACCTTGTGTACACAGCCAGAAGAAAAACAACAGCTGCCATATAGCAGTACTTACTTGAACAGGACATCTTCTTAATTCACTAAAAAACACTGCGCACCCAGCACAGAGCACCGTGCCGGGGCACTGGGGAACCCTGACCCCGGCCGCCCAGCCCCTGGCCACCAGGACTCCAAGTCTGGTGGTAGAGGCAGGCACGTGCACAGAAGCAGCTGAGAGGACACAAACTCTGCAGGCTTTGCAGTTGCTAACCCCAAGTAAGTTCCACAAATGTTCAACAAATATGGCAGAGAAAGTAATACTCTTACTATATGAAGTGGTTTATAAATTAACAAGGAATAAGTAAAAATTTAACAGAAAAATGGGTGATGTAGGCGAAGAAGTTTTTCAAAGAAGTAAAAATCCAAATGACTTATAAACACATGATATGAAACATGTGAACCTCACCAGTAAGCAAAGAAATACAAATGAAAACAGTATTTTGCCTATGAAACTAGCAAAGCTTTTTTTTTCATGGCAAGAATGCAACAGACCTGGCCCCCCCTACACCATCAGTGGGGATGTGACGGTACAACCCTTCTAGAAAGCAATGTGGCCATGTGTATGAGGAGCCTTAAAGATGTTTAGACTCTTTGACCCAGATTCAGTCTCCTCTCAAGAACCTGTGCTACAGAAACTCAGTAGCTTGGGCAGGGCTTTATATCCAAGGATGATTAGAAAATTTTCAAATGGGGAGCAGCTAATGTTGAACAACTGGAGGATAATTAAATAAATTATGGTGCTTCAATACCCTGGAATATGTCAATGGCCTTGCAAATGTATTTTTTTGAAGAAGATTCAACATCATGGGCACGTTTTCAAAATATAATGTCAAGTGGGGTAAAAAGAGAATACAGAATTGCATATTCAGCATGATTCCAGTCTAAAAATATATGTATGTTAACAGTGGCAGAATCCCTCTAGGTGGTGGGATTGTAAGTATTTTTCACTTGTTTCTTTAGACCGTTAAATACTTTTCTACTTTTCTACCATACGTGTGAATCTTAAAAGAGAAAAATGACAAATTTATACTAAAAAGAGGAAAAACATACACACTTTTACTCTGAGCATGGCAGGCTGAAGGAACTTCTTGTCTAAACAGAAGAGATCAGAATTCAAATGCCCACAAAACCAGCCAGAATGAGTCAAATGGGAAAAGAGATGTGAACAAGAAAAAGTCACGCCTGGGCAGTGGGGACAAGGAAGGCTAGACGTGTCTGGAGATGGAAGCTGCAGCGCGGGACCACAGCCTCTGCGCAGCCAGCGTGCCAGGGCACCCAGGTGGCAGCAACCCCTGAATAAAGGGGTGGAGGGAGAAAGGGGCAAGGCTGCCTGGGGAGCACGAGGACGTCGACTGGGACAGAGTCAGCAGGGGAACCGGGCAGAGACAGGGTGGGGCCCGTGGCTGGGTCACGAAGGACACCCATGTCCGCGTAAGGAGCTGGCATGTGACCCAGGAAGCAGTAAAACCTCTTGCGGACTGCATTTCCAAAAATAAAAAGTATATTAAAATTTCGATTTATAAAATGTGCATTCATTAGAGAAAATTTCAAAATCATAGAAAAAAGCAATTACCCCCCAAAGACAACCAGTATTAACTGGTTCCTCCTTTCCTTCCTTCTTTCCTCCTTCCTTCCTTCCTTTTTTCCTTCCTTCCTTCCATCCTTCTTTCCTTTCTTCCTTCCTTCCTGCCTTTTTAATCTAGTCATAGTTTTTGTTTGTTTGTTTTTGCTTTTGTGAAGCTGGGCTCTTACTATTTCTATAATTTGGTATCCTGCTTTTTTTCACTCAATGTTAGAGGGTAAGCCTATTCCCCTGCTATTATGACTTCTAATGCTGCAGGCTTTCAACAGGGAAATGTGTGCAGAACTACCTTTCAGGAGGATTAACTGGACAGCCGGAAAAGAGGTAGTCAAGAGGAAGGTGCTGGAAGTGGAGAGACCAAAAGGAGAGGTGGGGAAGTGGCACAGGTGAGAAGCAGCAGGGCCTGAGAGGGGCTAGGGGCCTGCAAAGGGAAGGGGAGCAGTGTTCTCGATGTCCCAAGCAAGGCATCTGCCAGGAGTGGCTCTCCAGGGGAAGGGATGTTTCCACAACGAGTGGAATGAGTGAGAGCGTGTCACGAGAGCTAGCTGGAAGGGAGAAATTAAAGGAAGAGTTGGAGGCCCAACTGAGTCGAGTCTGTGGAAGAGGCTGACAAGGTACCAGGAATCACAGGTCGTCAGGGCCCCACGGGTGACCGCTGAGGGAGACTGGGTAGAAGAGGGGTCCAGAATGCAAGGGGTTAAGTCCTAGGGGCTGTGAAGGTGACTCTTTCTTGGGATGCTTGGGAGGGATGGAGGAGTGAAGGGAAAGGCAAGAGAACCGGATTTCCCCAAAGGCAGAGGGAGGGGAAGACGCAGGGGCAAAGGAGGGCAGACGTCCACTGAGCTGCAGGACGGTGCTGTCCACAGTGGCCATGAGCACTTGAAATGTGACTGGTCTGAACTGAGGTGTGCTGCAAGTGTAAGTGCACACCAGAATTTGAGATAATTTTTAAATTACTTGTGTAAACGATATTCTGGAGATACTGGGTGAAGTAAAACTACATTGTGGAAATTGTTTTCACCCACTTTTAAAAACCTTTTTGGCTACTGGAAAAGCGAAAATTCTGTGTGTGGCTCTCGTTGTATTTGTGTTGGACAGCACAGCTGTAGGACAAAGAGGAAGCAAAGCAAGAGGGCCTGGAGCACAGCAGACCTGGGGCACTTCGCAGGCTGATCCGCAGAAACGTCAAACTGCTGCTCTGGAAAACTCATCATTGGGTGAACTGACCTAGAGCCTCACCTTTGGGCCACAGAAGCTCTGGGCTCCCTCCCTGCCCTTCAGGGGGTCTCCTTCCAAAGACTCAGATTCACTCATCTACCCGGCTCAGGGCAGACTTCAGACGGCACACCCCGCGACAGCTGCTCCCTCTGGCTTTTGGGAGCATGAAACGTGCAGGAGAAAAGGCACAGGGGTGTCTGGGGGCCGAGGCTCTCCCACCATAAGATCCCAAGGGACCAGAAGGTCTCTCACGGGGGCTCAGTTATAGACTGAGGTATTAACACCGCATTAAGACAGGATGCCAACGTTTCTAGCATGTCACAAAACTTGGGGCCTTTGGGAAAGGATATGAACTTAAAACCATGGGGAGAAGGGGCGGCCCGAGAGCAATGAACAGACGTCTGGAGGCGGCACCGTGTCAAGAAAGGACTAGGGACTTAGGACGCTAAGTACTCATCCTGGATTTGCAACCCCCCCCCCCCAAAAAAAAAGCACTGTGGCTCCAAGCAAGTCACTTTTCCTCTATGGACCTCAGCTTCCTGGTCTATAAAACTGGACAGGCAATGCGTGATGGCCAAGGTCTTTGCCACCTGGGACAGTCCACGGAGTGGCCCTGGCCGGGGACTCTGGCAGTGCAACCGTCCTGAGCACGGCACTGCGAATGGAGACGCCACTCACAGGATGCTATGGGAAATCTGATTTCAAATATTCTGTCCCGTGTTTTCCTAAAATGCAATAAAATGCCCCACATGTCAGCATATAAGCTGCAGCTTCAAGGCAGCTGGTCACACCTGGAAGTCACACAAAAGTCTCCCGTCTGACCCATGCTGTATCTGTGGGGAATCCCAGAGGAAGCTGGAGTCCTTCAGAATCTATGCCAGGCAACAACCTCCCTCACACCCCCCCAAGGTATGGGAATCACACGTGCAAAGCAGCGTGGAAATGCAGACACGTTCCCACAGAAGCCAAGGACCAAAGTTGGGGCAGAGGGGCCGGGGGTGACGGACAGGCTGGCTTGGTGGGAGTGCCTTGGCAAGGCTTCCTAGAAAAGCTGGATGGGGCTTTGCCGCCCATAAACTGCTTCTCACGCAGTTCTCTGACCTCTGTGGTAAGGGAGAGCTTGTTCTGTGGCCTGGCAAGAAGTTTTGTGGGCTAGAAGTTTATGTATCATCTGAGTGCAAATGAAGTTTGTCTCCTCCAAAAATCTCATCTTGAAGAACAATTACCCAGCCCCACCTCTCCCAGCTCCTCCACCCTCAACGTCCTCCACCCCTTGCGGGAAAGTCAGACAAGCCTGCATTGTTCTAGGTGAGCAGCGGTGACAGCTGAGGGTGATGGCGGGCTGTGTAGGTGGAGTGAAGGGGCTGGCAAGATGCTGGCGTCGGGTCCAGGGGGAGGGAAGAGAGCGCCCCCCGCCCCAAACAGAGTTCAGCTCTCCACCCTGCACAGGTAAAGCACGGCCTCTCCTCCCACAACCTCCTGCCTCCCTCCAGTCCTCACTCCAGGGGCCCATGTTAGGTCTGCTGAATTTGGAAGGGAAAAAGAGACACTAAAAGAAAGTGACATTGCCACGAGGCTGCTTACCTAACCTCGACTTGAGTGTAGAACACGCGTGGGGCTGCGTGTGTCTGTGTGAAAAGCCTGGGCCCCCTGTGAATGACCCAGGATGGGGGGGTCGCCCTGCAGCTGCTCAGAACCAGGCAGGCTTGCCCAGCTCCACTGGGTACCTCAGCAGGGATTCCGGGGGCTCCAGAGGTTACTCTAGAGGTTGCCTGGAGAGACAGGCAAGGAGATACCATGGAAGGAGTGCTTGGCTGGGAGCCGGGGGAGCCGGGTACTGGCCTTGTGACTTTGGGCAAGTCACATAACCCCCGGAGCTAACTCTGAAGTGGAGCTACAGACACCTGCTGATTTTCCTGATGCAAATATGTTCCAGGTACAAAGGAATACAAGATGGTCTAGCGATGCCCTAGCGACGCCCTGAGTGGCTGGGGGAGGTGAGAACTAGATGAAAGCCCTCCAGGGGCTGGCCATGCCTCCCTGTGCTCACTGTTACATCCTCACCCTCCAGGACAGAGGCTGACACACAGCAGGCACCAATAAATGCTGGTTAAATGAATAGATGGATGAAAAGGACGCTGAGGGCTGCAGGGCACTTTCAAGGCCTTGAATATTCCAGCTCACATCAGAAGCCAGTCCAGACCCCCCGCCGTCTTCGCCTCTGACACTGAGCACCAAGCTCAAGGCAGGAGGGTGGGTCACAGGAGCCCCATCCACGGGAATGCAAAAGCCTGAGTTAGAATTAAGTAAAACACAGACGAGGCCCAGAAAGATGGACAAATGAATGTGGCGCTAACTGCCGTGGCCGCTAGGGCTTGGAGATGGTTTCTACCAGAGAGATGTGTCCCTGTGAGGGGTGCACAGTTCTGCTGGGCTGGGACCTGGGAGACCCACGTGTGGTCTTGGTGGGTGCCTGACTGGCTGGCTGGCCTTGCACAGACCACTGGGAAATCCCTGGAGGCCAGACCTGGGAGGAGAAGTGAGATAATGTGGAAACGAGGCTCATGAGAAGGCCTGATGAACAGCAAGGACCTGGATTACTGCAGGGCCAGCCCTTCTCCTTACAGCTGGGATGCCTCAGCAAGTCCGCTGGGTCCCAGGGGGTTTCTTCTTTTGTAAAACAGGAGAACCTGACCCCACATCTCTCAGCTGCTTCCCAAGGGCCCTCACATCCTAGGACTCGGGGGGCCTTCTCTGTGATGTGACTCAGCCTCCCGAGAGAAAACCAGGAGCTGGCCCCGGTCGCCACTCACTCCCAGCTATCCTGCTAACAAGGGGTAGGGAGGCTGACCAGGGCTGGTCTGAGACGAAGAGCCCAATTCGTGGGACAAAAGCGTTAAAAAGAGGTAAGTCTGCATCCCCAAAGACACGACCTGGGTGCTGAAGGGTGAGCCATTAAACTCCACCATGACTGATGCAAGTCTGTAAAAAGCACCCAGTGGGAGAAGTGCAGCAAACACTCAGTTATAGACGGACCCCTCCACGCCCCAGAAACACGCTTTCTGCGGGAGGGCCGTCTGGGGGGCTACAGATTATCCCACTACCACCTCCCACCACATCCTATTAGAGCAGGTAATCAAGGTGAACCTTTTCACTTAAAAAATAATTTCACATTTGCAGCAAGATGGGTGGACCTAGAGATTGTCATACTGAGTGAAATCAGAGAAAGACAATTATCGTGTGATATCGCCCATACGTGGAATCTAAAACAAGGCTGCAAATGAACTTATTTACAAAACAGAAACAGAGCCACAGATGTAGAAAACAGACTTACGGTTACCAGGGTGGAAAAGAGTGGGGGGGAGGGATAAATTGGGAGAGGGGGACTGACATATACACACTACTATACATAAAATAGAAAACTAATAAGGACCTACTGTATAGCACAGGGAACTATACTCGATACTCTGTAATGACCTATATGGGACAAGAATCTTAGAAAGAGTGGTATATGTATGTGTACAGCCGATTCACTTTGCTGTACAGCAGGAACTAGCACAACGCTTTACACCAACTATACTCCAATAAAAATTAAATTAAAATAATAATTTTAAAGGCCGTGACAGAGACTGTTGTCCACCTAAATTCATTCTCCCCTCTTCCAAAACATTACGCAGTAGCTGCATACGTGGCTGCCCAGCTAGAGTATTTCTCAGCCAACCTCACAGCTGGGTGTGGTCATGGGACGATGCTCAGGTCAAAGGGATGTGAACAGAAGTGATGTATGCAACTCCCATGCCACCTCCCTCTCCATCATCACACCAGCCCCTTGCCCTACCTGGACCAGCACCTTTTTTTCACTTGCTTCTGGGTTGGAACGTGGATAGCCCCCAGCTTTGACCATACAGATGAGGATAATGGCCTTGTGGGCGGTGGAGTAGCCTCATGGGACCAGACAGTGTCCCTTTGGGACTACTACCTGAGAGAGAAACAAACTCTCATCTTCTGAAAGTGACTGTATCTCGGTGTCTCTTTGCTACGCTAACATACCTGCAAACAGCAGAGGTTTCTAGACCAGAGCAGCCACTGGCAGCCTGATCCCATCCTTCCCCCGCCTCTCCCATCACTCCCTCCAGCGCAGAAGGGAGAAACCACAGCGTGCAGAGCACAGAAGATGAGGGAAGGCAGGATGGGCTTAGAGGTGTGAAAATGGAAAGCCCACTTCAAAAACAGTGGAAGGTTTCCGAGGTAGTGGTCCTGACAAGAACTGAGCCTGAGCCCAGAAACCAGACCAGAGACAAAGCAGACAGACTGGCTCGATTCTCAAGGGCGGAAGGAAGTGGAGTGGCTGCAGTCCACACGGTGGGAAACGGAGGCCCGGAGGAAAGAAGGAGTAGGCTCTGCGTTATCTCAAGTGGGTGAAGCAAGGGGGGGCGGGGGCGCGGAGAAGAACATGGGACCTGGTGTCAGAGGACCTGGGTTCTGGTCCCGGCTCAGTCACTTATGAGACGAGTGGTGTGGACCAAGTCATTTCACCTTAGTAAGCCTCAGGTTCTTCTTCTAGAAAACAGGGAGATACTATCAACTTCTTAAGGGCTACGGATAAACTAAATAGGGCAATAATATAAAATGTCAGAAGAGCAATTATTCTCCCACCACCCACCTGGTTTAGACATAGGGAAAGGAAGACACGGAGAACTCCGGCCAACCTGTGCCCAGGCTCAGGGTGGGCAGTGGAGTGGGGAGGATGAGAACAGCCATCAGTATTTGGCAGGCGTCTTGAAGCACCAGAAAGGGCACTGGAAGCCTTTCCCAGAGCATCTCTCCGGGAAAGTGACACGTGACCAACCCCTCCCCTGCCCCCGCCAGGGGTCCTAGTCTGGAGCCTCAGGACCCTGTGCACGGGCAGCCCGGCTTCTCTTACCCAGTCTTGGAGGACCAGGCAAGGGCTGGCGCAAGGCTGCCGCTCCCACAGCCCTGGGCACAGAGGCCTCCAAAGATGGGGACCACCCCTGCTGGACAAGGGGGGCTCCTCCCCTCTGTCCAGTGGCCTCTGCAGGCTCTAGCCTGGCGACGACAGGCCTTGACTGGGAGTGAAAGCAAAGACCAAAGCTTCGCTTCTCCGGGAGCTCTTGGCAAACTGTCAGGCCTGCATCAGCACAGGTGTTTGAGCCTTAGCTTCCTGTCTGATGGCTGCTCCGCATTTCCACACCATGAAGCACAGGAAAGCAAAAGGTGCCTGAGGGCCTTGCCTCAGGAACAGCTGGGCTTTGGGCTACTCCTCAGCCAGATCTGGGGAAGAATGAGGGGTTTTGGAGACAGGGAGGCAGCAAAGTCTCTGAGGTCTGTAGTGAGACTAGAAAGACTGCTTGCGACTCCCAGCCCAGCGGTTCCCTTCTCATCTTTGAGCCCTTTCCCTCCTTCTCTTCTAATTTTATTTTATTAATTTTTTAAATTAAAGTATAGTTGATTCGCAATGTTGAGGCAATCTCTGCTGCACAGCAAAGTGACTCAGTTATACACATACAGACATTCTTTTCCTCCTTTTCCGCTACAATCCAAGTTCTTTTCTCTCTTCAAAAAGTTATGTGAGTTGGTGGAGAAAAGCGAACTCAAGCTCAGCCCTTGCCTGGTCCTGGAGGGGTCCCTGATACCCTAGCACCACCATCAGATGAGCCCCTCCCACAGGCCCTTTGCCGCTCTGTCCCGGGGCGTGTCCAGGAGCCGTGAGAGGTGAGCTGCCACGCCAAGTCCAATGCCTCTTCTCTTGCCTCAGTTTACCCCCATGCTCCCTGCTAGAATGCCGAGCCTTCTCGGTGCCAGCTGCTCTCACCCACTCCAGCCCCAGCCCCATCGTGGCCGGTCCCCCTCACCTCTCCCCAGAGACCTGGCGGCATCATTCTGCTCTGCCCCCCAGAACACAGACAGAGAGGCGTTTCCCAGGAACACCGTGGGATCCAGAAAAGCATCACAGCACCCTGTGGGGCAGGATACGAACCCCTGAATGGCTCGCCCATTCTGAGAGGGCCCGGCTGAGAGGAGCCAGGAGAGTCCTTTCTCCTTCCCGTCTGGGGGAAGCAGAGTCCTTCCCAGAGCCCAGAGGTGGATGGAGAGAGCCGGAGTCCTCAGAAAGGATTCTGGAGTGGAACCCGAGCCAGCAGTATCAGATGCTCTCCATTCCCCGGCCACACGCATGTGCCCAGAGTGACAGGGCGTGAGAACGAGAGAGGGAGGAACGCAGCAGCCCAGGCCCCCCACCAACCCCCGCCAGTGCCCTGCCCTTAGCTAGCTGTGAGGGCAGCAAAGCCCGACTGGGCTCGTGGCTGGCAGCAGGGTCACCCGCCCGTCCACTGTGGCTCAAGGTCTGCACCAAGGGAGCTGCCGTGGAAAGGAGACCCGGGGCGCACCTTGTCTGAAGCAAAGGGCCCCTCCCCTAATAAATCAGGTTTGCAAGTCTGGATGTTTGTCACCTACACTTTCTTAAAGAGGGCCACAGCTACAGCAGAAAGCAGAGTCTCTCAAAGCCACCTTGGACCTCAGGCAGCCCGAACCCTGACAAGAAGAGGAGGGGCAGAGGTGCTCAGAAAGTGGCCCCCTGTTTGCTCCTGGTCAGTTCAGGTCCTCAACCACTGTGGGAATTATCCACAGCAGATTACGTACCCAGGGTCAGCCAGGCTGCTCTCGGGGCACAGGGGCCACATCTCACGGAGCCTCAGCACCCCAGACCGTGCTCAGCTCATTAGGTGCTGAGGTACAAGATCAGTACTGGGTGAGGAGGAGAATGGGCAGACATGTCAAGGAATGACTGTCTGGTCCTTACCAGGGCCATTTCTAGGCAGCGATATGTACACAAGGAATACAGATTGATCTGACCTCAGCATGAGCCCAAAATAATTAAGAGAGGAAGTCTGCTACAAATCATCCAGTGCATTCCAAACCATCAAATGCATTTAGAAATCCTCTGCTGTTTGGTATTATCCATGCCTCTGGCTTCCTAGCTTAATGGAGCTAACTGGATGAACACTCAGAGGGACAGAGGACTCTCTTGGAGCCGACCAGTCTCAGCTGGGCTGCTCCAGGAGCCAGAATGGGATGGAGAGAATGAGGGCTGAGGGAGCAACAAGTGCCACCCCACGGACTCACAGCAGCACCCACCCTGCCCTGAAGGGCCCTGGGGAGGGAGCTGGGGCAGGAGTCTTGGTGAGCACCTCAAGTGCTAGCACAAGCCGCCTAAGCTAAATTGTCCTGTCAAAACAAACCACTGCAGGCATTGCAGGGTGGGTCCCGGCTTTCATCTCTGCCACTTGCTGAGCTGTGGAATTTGGCCAAGAAGCCAAGATCCCGCCCCCCCACCTCCCACCCCCCCAGACAAAGGGGATCAGGCCTGAGGGAGTACAGGACCTGGGCTGGAGTCCAATCCCACTTCATCTGCATGGTCACTTGGGAACCTTAGGATACATCTCTTGACCTTTTGGCTCCTATCGAATCAGGACAGGACTTCCCCATATTTGATGGAGAAGTTTCTACTTGGTCATCATGGTCAACTCCCAACTCTCCGTATTCGGGGAGTCACATCAGCATGCGGCTGGCCCCGCGAGACAGGCTGGAGACGTCCAAGATGCGGCCCCTGCCTTCAAGGCACTCACGGTTACGCGGAGGACACGAGAGAAGGCGCAGGAGTAGATGATGGAGAGCAAGACAGCCGGGTTCAGACTGCAAACGCCTCTGTGGGTCACAGAGGCCAAGACAGGCTTCAGGGAAGGGACAAGGTTGGGTGGGGAACCAACTAGGGTTTGGGTGGGGAGGGGAAATGTTCAGATGAAAGTGACAGCCCTGGAAAAATCCTGGCATGGCTGGGGTGGTGAAGGGGCCACCCAGCAGGATCAGAGAGTGACAGGTGGTAACGCTGCATACAGCTGCGGCCCAGGAGTGAACCACTGTCTACCAGGATGGGAAGCTTGTCTTGGGATCACAAGCAGTAAGGAGCCACTGAAGATTGGTGGGGGAGGGGGGGAGTTTCATGATGAAATGATTATTAATAGCAACTACTGTCTATTGAATGCCTACAATGTGCAGCTATAACCTCCCTTAATCCTCGGGACAATCCTATAAGGTGGGTGCAATTAGAATTCCCATTTTACAGATGAGGAAGCTTGTGAGGCATGACAAGATGAAGCAATGTGCTCAAGTCCACACAGCTAGGATGTGGCTGACCGCTATGCTACCTGGCCTCCAGGGAGGAAGAATACATTGTCTGCAGTTGCAAAGCGGCATGGAGATGGCCAAAGGGAGGGGCCGCGGCATCCACTGGGGGCCTGGGTCTGCAGGCCAGGAAAACTGTTGCATCAGGGGGATGAGGATAGGGATGGGGCTGGAGAGGAGAGCTGAATCAGAGACTCCGCGAGGAAGCTATTGATGAAGTTTGAGACTAACCCACCCAAAGCCCCCGGAGACTCCAATGTTTAGGGGACCCTTGACAGCGATGGAAAAGTTGAGAAAGGCATCAAGTATGGGGCAGATGATGGGTTCAGTCTGAAGAGCTGTGAGTTGTCCACAGGACGGACACTGTCTTGTCGCTCCTCACTGAGTTCTTCTCGCACATAGCCTAAACTTCACCTGCAGCCCCGGTCTTCACAAGTTACCCTCCAGGGGACTGAAGCTCCCACCTTCCCTCATCCCTTCCACAGGCCCCATCTCAATGCCACATCCACCCCACCAGAGTCCCTGCTCCAGGGACGCACCTCTGTTCCCAGGAGAAACGGACAGGATCTGGTTAGTGTCTGTTCACTGCCACAGAGTCCAAAGTGGGGGACTTATTATTTCCAACCCTGTGTGTGTGAAAGCATGCATGTGTGTGTCAAGATCCTGCAGATATAAACAGCTCTGCCTCCAAGAAGGAAGCACACTCTCATTTTTCCTCAGTGGAAGACAAACAGAGATAAACCAGGCACTGAGCTTTCCCAGGTCCTGCTGCCAGTAATCTTGGCCAAGAGGGCTCTCCACAGGGTGTCCTTCCTGCAGACTCTGGGCTCTGACCGTCAAGTGTCAAGGCGTCACCCCAACAACCCAGGCTACCCTGCTCTGGGCTCAGCCACCCGTCTGGGACGGGCCCCTCTGTTCCCAGTTTTCAGAGAAATCTGGAGAATGAAGGATATTTACAACCCAAGGTCAGCAGGCACCATCTTGCTTTCTTGAGAAAGACTGTCTGCAGCTAAGAGTTTGCCCTAAGAATGCATGAGGGGTCAGAGGTACATGAGGCTTCTGGCAGGCCAGCCATTCTAAGAGCTGGTTTCCTCCTTCAGTGTTAAAACGAGGGGCCACTCTGTGCTGGGCACTCTGGCATCTGGGGAAGCTGGACAGGGCACTCGCACAGCAGACGGATAGCTGGGGGTTGGGGGGGTGACTTCAAAGGCCTCGTTTAACCCTGAGAAGCGAACACCTTGCTCCCCTGCCCACATCAGTGTCTGTCCTGGCGACTCTTAGGCACACACAGTGAGGAGGCCTAGCAAGGTCCCACAGCTGGGCTCCATGCAAGACTTCAGAGCGGGGGTGGGAGTCCCGGTGGTGACAGTGATATGGGGGGGTTTAACCCAAAAGTTGAGTTCTCTCGTAGCTGTTTGGGGGCATGTGTGCAGCATACCTGGAATCCCTCAATCTGCCTGCTCTCCAGGGCAAGGGGCTGCAGGGGGGTGCGGGAGGCTCCAGGACTGCTTGGCAGTGCTGCCTGTCTCAGCGGGACTGTGGCTAAGGTGGTGTTTGGTTTGGGGGCCCACAGGTTTGAGGAGCAAGGAAATGCCAAGACTGTAGCCAAGGTGGTCACAGTTCAGCGCACGGGTCCAGGGACAGGCTCTGGACCTTGGCACGTCTGTAAGAGAAGTCAGGATTGCTTCTGAGGACTGTATGTTCTTTCTGTCTGTTGCCTCCCAGGCCAGACTACATATTTTGGGGAAATGTCTCATTAGGACAAGGGTTGTTTGTAGAGGCCTTTCCTCTGTGAGGCCTCAGGACCTAACCTGCTAAGGGGAAATCTCGATCAGCCAACAGCCAGTCTGCCCGTGACTTGGATGCCCAGGGAGGGTTAAAATAGGTAACAGTGGGGACTTCCCTGGTGGTCCAGTGGTTAGGACTTGGCACTTTCACTGCCGGGGTGCAGGTTCAACCCCTGGTCAGGGAACTAAGATCCCGCAAGCCACATGGTGCGACAAAAAAAAAAAAAGTAAAAATGAACCCCTCCACCTTAGTCCCAGCGCAGAGGGGACCGGGTGGGTTAAGAGGATGAGGACAGGCTGGAGAAGAGGGGTCTGGGCAGGCAGGAGCGAGGAACCAGCGCCAAGCCTTCAGCAAGGAAAGAGCAGGAAGAAGTTTCACTGAAATATTCCCAAAGCCTAATTTTAGACAATAGTTCCTTTCTCCGGTTGCATTCTTCTCAGAATTAGGATCTGCACCTGGCGCATTCCCGTCATCCCCTGGGGAAGCTGCACCCTCTGGTGTTTTCAAGCATGGAACACACTTTCTCTGTGCGGAGGCAGGCCAGGGGAGAGACGTGTCCCAGGCAAGGAGCAGGCCACCTTGCACCGCAGCCTGCCTAAAATCAGACGCGTGCTCCACCCCACAAACACACACGCCTGTCCACCTCCAGCTGACGTGGGCAGAACAGACAAGAACTGGAGCTGCACAGAGCAGCCAAGATGACCTTTTCAAAACACAAATTTGATCATGTAAACTACACATCCTCTCCCACTTCAAAGTTTGATAACTTCCAAGTCTCTTGGAATAAAACCCAATCTCCTAACTCAGCTCCCTGGGCTGTGTCATCTGCCTCTTTCTCCAGCCTCATCTCACATCACCTCTTGCTATCACTACCTTGAGTTCAAGCGCACTCCCTCTGGCCACAGGGCTTCTGCATGTGCTTGTCCCTTTCCCAAGAAAACCCCATTCCCATCCCTTTTTACCTAGTTACCTCCTACTCTTTTTTTAGACTGCAGCCAAATATCCAATTCTTCTGAAAAACCTTTTCTGATCTCCCAAGGTGACATCCCCCAAATAGCTACCACAGCCCATGTCTCTCCCCCTTTTGTGTCGAGTAAGGTAATTTTACCATTACCAGTGTGATTTCTCATCGGTTTACAACTTCCCTACTAGACTGAAAGTCCCATCTGCTCACCAGCGAAACATCAGCCCCTAGCACGGTGCCCAGCATATAATAAATGCTCAAGAAACTTTGCATGAATGAATGAGTGGATAAATGAATGAATGGACAAGAAAATCAAACCAGTCACGAGCTGGGCATTCTCCAAAGCTAGAGCCACCCATAATTCCACTTGAGAACAAAGCTGAGAAACAGCTTGGGCACAGCGACCACACACCCACCCTGCCTCTTCACCCTGAGCCCTGGAGCTCTTCCTTCTCCAGCGTGTTTACTCAACTCTGATGTTCACAGCCTCACCACATTTCAGACCCTGAGAGGGCTTGACGCCCTACTTTTTTCATATGAGGAGATGCGTTCAGTGTCTAAGATCACACTGTCAGGTAGCAGGACAGCAGGACGACATCAGGCTCCTTGATTCTAATGTGTTGCTGTGTCAGAACAGGCGAGGCTATGCTATAGGAACAAACACACCCTGACAACTCTGGCGCTTAGCTTCGCACAGGTTGAGTTCTGGCTCATTAAAAATGTGATACAGGCCACATTTGGACCACGTGGAAGGTCCATGTCAGGTCCCCGTGGAAAGGAAGAAGAGAAGGCACTGGGTATTTTCATAGACCAGGCCTGGAGGTGGTATACATCGAGGCGTACGTGGCTTTTGTCCACATTTCGCTGGCTACAACTCAGTCACATGGCCCCAAATTAACTGTGAGGGAGGTCCCGGAACACAGGCTTCCCAAGTACCCCTAAAAAGGGAATGCTGTGGAAAGCATATCTCTGCCCTGCTGTGTGGCCCTGACCAGGGCGACTTCTGTCCAGAGTCCTGAAGAGTCCTGTAGCCTCCACTGACCTAATGGCCCCATGTTCCTATGGGGAAGCCAAAGCCTCCTATCCTGAGATGACATGCTGACCAGGAGCTCAGTTTCCCAGAGCACAGAGCCCCAGGCAGAGACCACCCCAGGCAGGTGGTCCTCCAGACCGGTGTGGGAGTTGGAGGGGAAGGACCGAGGTGATAGGGAGACCACACCCTCCTGCTCCAACCACTCTGACCTCACTCCTTGGAGGCTCCAGAAGGTCCAGCTGGTCCCGTCCTGGAGGGCAGCATGACGCTATTCTAGGGAAGCCTCGCCACTGTGTTGAAATGGAAGGCTCTTATCCCTGACATCTGCCGGAGATGCTGAGGGCTGCTCTGATTGGCCAAATGTCTTTAGTTGTGTCTCTTCGTCCCTTTGTTTTCCCAAAGCTAAAATGGAGACACTCAGCACCAACTCCCCCATCACAGCTGAGGGTTTGTGTGCAGACTCCAGAGGAGAGGTGAGGAACAATGTTCAGATGGAAGTGACATCAGTTACTATAAACAGAGAAAGTCCTCTCAAGCTCCAAGGCAGCTCCTTCTCTTTGGCCATCCTCTGACTCTGCAAAAAGGCCCATGTTGTCAATGCCCTGTCCCACTCTCTCATTATCAGAGTACACATCCCCAGTTTCCAGGAACTCGGGCTGAAATTCTCCAAGTGAAGTGAATTCCTGGTACTGGCTATTGTTCTATGGTCCCTGGAAAGAGCATCAGGCCCAGATACTTACTTTCCTACCTGCTTCACCTGCTCACCTGCTCACAGACTGGTTCCATCCCTCCAGCCGAGGGACTCGGGGCAGCTTGTGGCACTTTACTGTAGCACCTTGTCTTCTGCTGGCAGAGGTTCTGGTGTTGGAGGGCGGGGCTCATAGAGAGGCTGAAGGGTGGTGTGGGGAATGTTCGAGACCCCCATGAGGCTGAGCCTGGGGCACTCGCTGGCTTCCCTGGGGCGGGAGCTCCCATCAGCTCCCCTCCTGGAGGACTTCTGAGGCAATTCGCTCTGCCTGTCTGAAATAACAATAAGTCTCTCCACTCTGGGGAGGGGGAGTCTTATGAGGTAAGAAAGGAACTGACACAGGGCAGGAGGCAATTAGTTTTAGGCCCACAGAGCAGGTGGGTTCACAGGAACTTTGAGAGAACCCAGGACAGCAATTGCTAAGGGTTTCGGGGGTGGGGGACTCGGAAGCGGGGATGATGGGAAGGGGGAGAGGAGGTGCGAGCAGAGAGTGGGCGAGGCAGACAATGGAGGCTGTCAGCAGCGGCTAGGTGACGGCACAGTGTGGGAAGGGCGTGTGGGTGAGGGTGGGGTCGCCTCACGGGGGCTCAGAGACATGGGACTTCAGGGGGCGGCGAGTGGCAACCGCAAAGTTGAGAAACCCAACCGGAGGCCCCAGGTCTCCACCAGCCTCTCATCAGACCTTGTCTGAACAGCAGAGAGACCCCAGACTAAAAGCGTTTTCAGAACTGCGTTTCTCTTTCCTGTTAAGTATGTCACCGCAGGTCTCTACATCAACTTGAACAGACTATCCTAATCTTCGCAGAAGAGGAAACTTGAGACTCAAAGGAGAAATCAACTCAACCCAAGGATACACAGACAAAATATTAAATGCAGGAGAATTCAAGTCCAAGTCCTTTTAACCCCAAAGGATACAGCCAGACATCTCTGGGTCTGAATTTCCTCTGCCATCAATAGGCCAGACTCTCCTAGATAGGGCTACTCCCCTAATTAGAAGTAATTAGGGGACTTCCCTCACCTCTCTTCTCAGAAAGAGTGAATCCAGCTTGAGTACATTTGGTTTCCCAGGAAAAAATCAGCCAGAAAAGTCCCAGTTACAACTACCAATGCCTCAGTACGACTATCAACCACAAACATTCACAAGGAGCCTTGTAAATGAGGAGCGAGCTGGGTAGAGGCGGGTGGGAAAACGACTCTACTACCCTCTGCCCTCCCCTGGATTCTGTCCTATCAAGCAAAGCCAAGCTCTGAGCAGCCAGCATTCAGGAGACTGCGGATCTTGGGCCCCAGAGGGAGGAGTGCAGAGAGAAGAGGTGAGACCTAGGTAAGCTTTGTCAGTTCACGTACCAACCTAAACCATGTGCTGCCAACTGTCCCCGCCTGCCCTCTTTATAAACATGAGCCCTGTTGGCTCCCTCTCTTGGAGTCAGGATGCCCCGCAGGGGCCTACCTCCCTAAAATCCGGGTGAGCACACGCCCACAATGCCAGGCCTGGGGTCACCACCACGGGCCCTCCTCAGATCCCGTCCTTCCCCCACGAGAAGTACACACAGCATGGTGCCCCCTCTCACGGTGCTTCACCTCTACCCACGTAGAGCCTACCTGACTGTGCCTCAGTCTCCTCTCCTGTGAAATGGGGACACCTTCTAGGTGGGCATGAAGATTAAATGAGTTGACTATATTATAAACTGCTCGCAGTGCTAATCAATATAGCTGTCATCCCACTCGGAGTAAAAGGAAGGACCAAGGCGTGACAGTGGTCTGGAGGCCCCGCACAGTCTGCACTCTCTCCTTCCCTCCCTGCCCAGGCACATTCCAACCCCATGGCCTCTGCTCTGGCTGTTCCTTCTGCACGGACACGCTAACCCCAGACATCCTTCCCCAAACAGAGGACCAAACATCCCTTTCAAGCCAGAAAAGTCCTCTAAAATGATATCCATCCTTTTGTCCCCAAGCTGGACTGCACTTAATCCAGCGCTTAAAAATCATAAGCTGTTGGTGAGGACATGGAGAAACTGGAACTTGTGTATTGCTGGTGAGAATGTAAGATGGCGCAGCCGCTGTAGAACACAGCATGGCAGTTCCTCAGAAAGTAAACACAGAATTTCCCCTGGATGCAGCCATTCAAGCTCTGGGCATATACCCCAAAAAAGCCCAAAGCAGGGACTCAAACAGGTATTTGTACACCCATGTTCACAGCCACATTATTCGCAATAGCCAAAAGGTGGAAACAACTCAAATGCCCACGGATAGACAAACAAAACGTGGTATATACACAATGTAATATTACTCAGCCTTAGAAAGGAAGGCAATTCTGACACATGCTGCAACAAGGATGGCTCTTGAGGACACTAAGTGAACTAAGGCACACACAAGAGTACACATACTGTATGAGTCAACGTATACAAAGTACCTAAAACCATAGGATTCATAAAGACACAAAGTAGCATAATGGTTACCGGGCTGGCGGAGTGATTAATGGCGACGTAGTTCCTGTTCAGCATGGAAAAAACGTCTGGAAATGGAAGGGGATGATAGCTGCACCACATGGTGAATGTGTTCAATGCCACCAAACCGTACACTTAAAAATGGTTAAAATGATAAATTTTATGTTATTTATTTTTTGCCACAATTTAAAAAAGAGAGAGCGAGAAAGCACGAGGTGAGAAGACTCCATCGCGTGTGGCACCGCGCCGGCCCCCGCCCTCCCTCCCGGCCCCCTCCACAGCCACCCCAGAGTCTGACGCTGCTCCCGGGCGACCCTGGGCATCCCACACAACGGGTGGCCGAGTGCTGCCCCGTCCTGGGGAGGGAAGAGGGTGGCCGGGTCCGCTGTGGCCCCAGGGATGTCCTGTGAGGGACGGACGCTCAGGCACTGACACACGGGAGAAGGCTCTCGCTGAGGAGATGGGGCTTCATAAACAGATGGAAGTGCAAAGGGAGAGGCAGTGGCTGGTGAGGCGTCTGGGGGCCCTGATTCTGCCTCCGGGACGGCGGGCTTCGGGAAAGCCACGTGAGGGGCAGGCATGGCCGCGGCGTGGGACAGAAGGAAAGGCGGCGGCCGCCATCCCCTCCACAGCCCCGCCCGGCAGCCGGCCCGCCGCCCCCGCGGGGATGCGAGTGAAGGGGGTCAGCGGGACCCTCGCACTCGACAAGCTCCCAGGCCCACCACGCTCGGCTCTGCCTCCAGCTGTACCAGCCATCGGTCAAGGCCGGGGAGGAGAGAGAGATTCTTTCGGTCTCCGGGGAAGTGTGCGGCTCTGCCCCGGAACCAGGGTGGGGTGGGGCTGCCCAGCTGAGCTCCAGGCTCCCACCTTCCGGAGACGGACAAGCTCTTCGGGAGAGGAAAGCAGATGGAAAGGGGCCCGCCCACCGGGCTAATTTTAGGCTCCAGAGCAGCCCTGGCAGCTCCCTGTGCAAAGGCCCCTGTGAGAGTCAGCTAGGGCGGCGGACACCACGGGGCCACCCAGAGGGGCAAGAACACACACAGGCGCGCGCGCACCCACGCACGTGACACGCATTGAAGCTCGTGCACAGGCGCCCACATCCACGTACACGCACAGACGCGCGTGCACAGGCACACACCTTTCCTTCCCGCAGGCCTCGCCAATGCTCCTTCCTGCCCCGCAAGAGGGAGGGAATTCGTCAGTCCTTTACCATCTGCAGCTCTGAACCCAGTAAGGCGCCACCAGATATTATTAACCACGTGACCTGATGACTCCCGGGTCAGAGGGCCTGAGGTGGCTAGGTCCCAAGAAAAGGCCCTGCGGGAGATTTAATAAGAAACAGCCTTTAGCCCACAGCTGCAGGTGGGACCAGCTGTCTCCTCTGAGAACAGAGGAGGACGGCTCAACAGTACAGTCAAGCAATTTGGTTGGACTTGAGGATGAGCTGTCCAACCAAGGAAAACCTAAAACACGGACATGTGGACTCTGGTCCTGGAGTGTGACTGCGTCACAGAAGGCTGCCTCTTCCCCTGGACAGGGTGAAGTGTGGCCCACCTGTGGACAAGGGGCGCTTCAGATGGCCTCTGGAGCCCTTGACAACAGCAGCTGTGTTTGCACTGCCACTGACTTATGCCCTTCCCATACATTGCCTCAGGCTCAGAGATGTTGCGAGCCTTGCCTCAGGGCACAGTGGGGAAGGGCCAGAGCTGGGACTTGAAGCCAGGTGTGTCCTTGTAAAGCCTGTCAACTGTCATGTGCTCTGCCCTTTCTCTGACCCCAGAACCAAGTTCCAGGGGCCATTTAAATTCACTGCCTGAGAAATTGTTCCTTCTCTGCCTCCTCCCCATTAAAGCCACAGGAACTGGCCCAAAGCCTGAGGGCACCACTTCTCTCCCCACCTCCCACTCTGAGGCTCAGCTCTGGGACCATCTGAGACCCAACTTTTCTAATTCGAGGAGCACAGAGGCCACTAGTAACCATCTTGGCCTCCTTGCTGCTCCTAAAGCCACCACTCCTTCTGCGACCATCAGGGCAGAAGAAGGTGGGGACAACAGAACCTCAGGGATGCCATCATGTGCAGGGCCAGCCCTTCAGTCTCCTTGAAGTCCCTGGGACCCCGCCCTGGTACTCGAAGTCATAATATTTACAGGGAACACTGCAAAGCCAGCCACCCAGCAGCTCTGCCTGGTTGGCAAGTTACCACAAACAGCAGATGTCTCTGAACAATGTGAACGCAGCCCCTCTCCTTACGCGCTGCACCCCCACGCCCCCGGTAAACAAACAAACAAGCAAGACGCTGGAGCCAAGCTAGCCGCCCTCCCTGCAGAGGTCACCCTGGAGCCCACACTGCACTCCACTCAAGAGCACATCCTTCTAGGGGCAAAAAATGTCCATCGCAGACACACACACCCAGTCACAGCCAGAGCTATAATGGGTGTGTGTGTGCACGTGTGTGCATATGCGTGTGTGTGTGTGTGTGTGTGTGTGTGTGTGTGTGTGTGTGTGTGAGAGAGAGAGAGAGAGAGAGAGAGAGAGATGGGGGTGGGGGGAGCAGTGGAGAAAGGAAAGGGAATGTCAATAGAGCCAAAAGGCTTATTTTATTAAAACCTTTTATAAATAAGTCCCACTTAGCTCCAGCCAGACATGCAGTGTTCGTGCCAGAAATCATGACTCTTCTACTTTCTGGAGACCTAGCTAATGAGAGAGAGATGTGCACAGGGTGGAAGGGGAGACCTGCCAATGTTTTCTCAGGACCCTGAGTTCCAGAGAAAAGGACCCCCACAGGATGCCAACTTCCACCCCAGCCTCTCAGCTTCCCGGCACACTGCCCGTGATGCCCACGGTGCCCTCTGGACAGAACTGAAGAGCTCCCAGAGCCAGGCCTGACTTCCATTCAGGAGACCCTCTGTTCTGATTTGCCGAGGACAGTCCCGGTTTATGCCTGATGTTCTGGAGGAATTACTCACAGTGCTTTCTTCCTTTTCACTGCCAAAAGGGTCTTGGTTTTGATGCTAAATTATACAGACACTGTACTCTGACCCCCAAGGCTCCTGAACTCTGGGCCTAAATCTGCCCTCAAGGAAGGCATCCCACCCTCCTTGTGCAGTTCCAAGGACCTTCACTGCCCCTGACCAGCTTCCTTGACTTTCCAGGCTGTAGAAACTTTCTTCCCACACTGCCTGCCAGCCACCCATGCCTGTGACTTCTAGAAGGGGCCCAGCTGGGTCTTCTCAACACCCCATAAGTGACCAAAGGTCATGAGCCAGCAGAAAACGGCCACTCCAGAAGACAGAAGGAGGCAGCCAGGAGTATCACCCAGCACTGCTCGTGGAGGCACTAGGATCCATGAGACATCGCTGTATCTTCAAGAAGAGAAGCAGATACTCCCTCAAGCTCTACTGTGTTCATTTGCTCATTCATTCAACAAAAATTGATTAAACATCAGCTAGGCTCAAGGCTATGACCTATAGTCAATGGAACCAGAACCCAAAAAATTAAAATATATAGACCATCTACAGGGCTTCCCTGGTGGCGCAGTGGTTAAGAATCCTCCTGCCAGTGCAAGGGACATGGGTTTGAGCCCTGGTCCAGGAAGATCCCACGTGCCGCAGAGCAACTAAGGCTGTACACCACATCTACTGAGCCTGCGCGCTAGAGCCCATGAGCCACAGCTACTGAGCCCACGTGCCGCATCTACTGAAGCCCGCACGCCTAGAGCCTGTGCTCTAGAAGAAAAGCCACGGCAATGAGAAGCCCATGTCCTGCGACAGAGAGTAGCCCCCGCTCACTACAACCAGAGAAAGCCCGCGCACAGCAACGAAGACCCAATGCAACCAAAAATAAATAAATAATAAATGTATTTTTAAAAAAATTTTAAAAAAACAATCTACAGAATTAGGATGGAGGTACACACACATAGATGGATATATACAGTTATTTGTGCTTGTGAATTGTGAGCTATCCCATGAATAATCTGAAAATCACTGGAATCAGGCTTTGAAATGCATTTGGTGATTTTTTTTCAATACTTTTTCCTCCTTGGTGGTGTTAGCCCATATATTAGATTGTTATTCAAACGAGCCTGGATTCTGAGACCTCTTGTACATTCTCAGAAAATGCCAGGGTTTGGGGAAGCTAGCCAGGGGAAAAAATCGATTTGGCCAAATGTACCAATCTAGAAGTATGTATTAATTGTCCAGGATGTGACCAGCATGCAGGAGGCAGGGTTAACCACATGCAAACATGAGGCAAGGATAAAAACAATATGCAAATCCAACCGCCTGCAGAGAGCAGCCTGAGGACAGCTGGGGAGGACATTCATCTCAGCCCAGCCCAGGCACAAATACGGGACATTCAAACCAAGCGACATAGTAACCTCCCTGGAAAAGGTCTATTAGCAGAGGCAAGAGAGAATTTATCTTCATACAACATTAATTAGACAAACATGTTCTGAGGCCAATGGCAGGTCAGGCAGTCTGCTAGGGCCGCAGAAATCAGCAATAAGTAAAGCCCAATCTCGGATCTTGAGACACACCCAGTCTAGAGGGAGAAAGATAAATAGGACCAGGAGGGCACAACAGCTGGGTGAGTGTGGCCACAGAAGGGCCCCAAGGAAGGAAGGAAAAGAGCCCATCCCTACAACTTGGGGCATGGCCCAGGAAGGCTTCCTGGAGGAGGTGATGTTTGACTTGCATTCTGAAATGCAGATGAGTAGTGGCAGAGCAGAAAGCAGCTGGAGGGACTGAAAGCCTTCCAAGAAAGCTTGGAGAGGCAGCTGTGCAAGGCAGATGGGGGTAAGCCAATGTGCAGAGCCAGAATGGCCTGGAAGCGATGTGCTCAGTCCTGAATTCTGGAAATGCAGCATTACAGCTGTGTGGAAGGTGCACCAAAGAGGGAAAACGCCAAGTCAGGGGACCCAATTAAAAGGCTGTTGCAGTGAGGTAGGTGAGAGATGATGAGGGCTTAACCAGGGCAGGCTGGGAGGGGGATGTGGGAGGTGGGAGGATGGAGAGGGAGTTTGCAGAGTCACAACCATCAGCACCAGATGACCAGGTGAAAGCAGGAGGCGAGGAGAGGGAGTGGTCAAGGATGACTCCCAGTTTTTAACTAGGCAACAGGGATGGTGATACCAGAAAACAAGACAGAGAAAAGAGGTGGAGAAGAAGCTGGCCTTGCCAGGGAAGTGGGGTTGACGGATCAGGCCGTGCACAGGATAGGTTTTTGAGGTGCCCAGGGACAAACAACCTGGGAGCAACCGACTGCTCGAAATCAGCGAGTGGCTCTCCAGAGAAATCTAGGCCAAGGGGGCAGATATGGGGGACCACTGACTGCATCACAGGAGGGCAAGGTCAGCCAGAAGACGAGAGCCTGCTGGGGAACCTGGGAAACACTTCAGTGCTTAGGCAGGAAGGAGAGGACCGGAGGCCGAGACAGGAGATGGAGTGAGGACCAGGAGTGCCAGGAAGGAGGCAGGGCCAGGCTGACGAGAAGCAGGACACCAGCAGCTGAGGGGGCTCGACCACACGGCAGCCAAGAGACCCCAATGTGCGCAGCAAGGGCTGCTTGCGTGGTGCGGGGAACGGCTGAGTTTAGGGAAATTCCCCTCATCGAGAGGGCTGGTGGGGACGAAGAGGAGACAGAACGTGAGAGGTGGAGGCGGGCCGGAAAGAGACTGAGAACGGGTTTCCTTTCATGTAGGAGAACCTGTGTCCTCTCTCAGCATCTGAGGGAGAAGAGGCTGAACGATGCCAGGAGTGATGGGGGCGGGGGGGGGGGGGGGGGGGGTGAGGCACGACAGAGGCCAGGCCAGTGGCGGGAGCACCCTGTGCAGGGGAAGGTCATGGTCATGGCTGGCTCTGAGAGGCCAGGGCGGGCACCCAGGAGGTAGCTGAAACAGAGAGGGACAGGGGTTACGGGGTCCTCAGCGAGGCAGGAAGTTCATCAGCAAACAAAGAGGGCTTAGTGGTGACACAAGACTGGAAGGCAGAGAGAGGCAGTGGGGAGGGCTCCAGCTGGCCACTCTGGGGAGGAAGAGATGAATAAAACTGTGAACCTCATTAGAAAAGTCTTGCAAGAAATTCTGGCCCTGGAGGGGAAGGGAACTGGTTCAGAAGAATTAGGAACGCAGCTTAAAGAGTTTCCTCAGGGCTAAGATTTATAGTCTTGTCCCTAAATCTTTCAGTCCCTTTCCCGCAATACCAGTAAAGTCCACTTGCGCACGGAGAGTTTTCACAAAAGACAGCTAACCGCTCCCCCACTCCCCCCCCCCAACTCCCTGCACACCACAGCCAGACTCCTGGTCCAGCACAGGCCCACATCTGTCTCTCGCTCTTGGTGATGCCCCCAGCAGAGCACCACACGCAGGGAGGCATGTGACACACGGATGCGAGGGACACTAACCCTGAGGTTAGAAAAACCTATAACTTTCCCTCTCGTTGCCCACAGGTCAATCAACTCTTCCAGAATAAGTGCTTGTCAGTGCGTGGCTCAGAGCAGGACCACCACCAGCGTGAAGTGAACACAATCAGAACCTAACTGCACGGAGAGGACACAGATGTCCAAAATGGCCCACATCCTTCCTCAAGAGCAGGGCCAGGGTGAGGGAGTATACAATGGGGGCAGAGCCCTGGGAGGCGTCTGGGGAGTGGTCCTGCAGACGGCTGGACACCTGGACAGAGCAGATGGCCCTAGCTGACGGGGTGTGGGTGGCTGCCAATCCCTGGGCCATCAGGATTCCAGCTTCAGTCTCAGGCTAGGAAGCTGGACAGACACTTTGAACCATCAGCTCAGAAACCAGAACCCGTTCCCTGCTACTCATCCCCAGCAGACACAGCTCACAGCCAAGCCTGACTTTTTAGCTGCTTGTAGGAAAGGGGGGAAAGAAGAGGGATCCAGTGGTCCCTGAATGCTCTCACTGCGGCAGAGGCAGTGCAGCCTTCAGAATCCGCTTGATCACCCAGCTGGGTGTCAGTCTAGTGCTTTACTCTCAAGGTCTCCCACTGCACCTTCCAGCCCGTTTCACCCGTGCGTGCTGGTGGAATGCACGACGGAGGGCCAGCCTCGGTGAGATCTGGTTAGCAGGGGCGCTACCTGAGGCTTGTATAGGTGGTCTTCAGGTCTCCCTAAAATGGTACATTCCCTTGCAGGGAGGATGAATATCCTTCCTTAGATTTTTCCAGGGGGATGAGACACAAAGGAGGATAAATAAGTTGCTTTAGAGAATTAAGAGGTGCTGTGGAGTAAGCAACGAGGGCTGGGCTTGGACTCCCGTGGACGTGGGTAAAGCACCCTCCTATAATCCCCTGGTGGTCCTGGGCCATCGAGGCAAGGCCACCCAGTCACATCCTTGGAATGGACTGGTCCTGTTCCTTCCCGCCCCTTCACCTGCTCAGGACAGCAGGCTGGAGTTTGCATCCATGAAGGTTCACCTCTGTGGTCTGTCCCCCAAAGTCTCTACCTGAGAAGAAAGTATTTGTTCAACCTTCAACCCTGCTGCAGAGACTCAGGGCATGAAGGTGGCATTCCAAGATGTCCGTCCTCCCTGGGATGACTTTGGAAAACCAGACGCAAACACTAAAGCACTTTGCGCTGATCCAGCATTGGGCGGGGGCCAGCGCACCTCCCAACCACCCCTCCAGGGGCTTGGGGGCCGCCCAGTGCACCTGTGGGGGCCGCCCAGTGCATCTGCACGTGAGGACCAGCTGCCTAAACAGACTGGCTGGGGCGCCAGGAAGCTGGAAGGATGCACAGGCACGCGGATCCCTCCAGGTGGGTGGGATGGGAGGGAAAGGAAGTGAAAGCGTGTGGGTCTGAGATGAGAAAAGTGAGCTACGTACGTTCTGAGAATTTCAAAGCACATGCCACCCCTGAGGCCGCTGGGCCACTAAATTAGGCCAAACCCACCCTTCCTGGCCAGTTCGTGGGGTCACTGCACTATGACTAGAGACTGCCTAAACACTTCCAGATGTCCTTGAGGGCTGCACGGGGGACAGCAAGTGGAGCTCGGACAACAGAAAGTGAAAAATCATCTCTTGGGAAAGAGAAGCTATAAATTGCAATGATGACTTCCCACCCAGAAGGAGGGAGAGACCCCAGGGCTGAACACGGAGGGCAGACGATGGGTACGTCCCTCCCGGGAGGCAGCCCCCACCCAGGCCAGGAGGCTGAGAAGCAGCCACACCCCTGGGGCCGTCCCTGGTCTCCTGGCTCCAGCCCAGCCCCCACCGGCTCCCCTTCCCAAGGTCCAAATGCCACGGGATGGAAACACAACCAAAATAACCTCACCCCATGAGATGTGCGGAGCCGTTTCCAGGGCCCAGGGCTCCTATTAACTTGCAGGGGTGACACAGGCAGTCCCTCAGGCTTTGGCACAACCTCTCGTTGCACAACTCCAGGGGGCACCACTCATAAGGGAGACGACGTGTGAACAGCTCCCTCTGCAGCTACAGGCCGTTGCCCCATAGCCCTGCAGGCTGACGGGTGGCCAGGTCCTGGGGCGCCTGAAGTCCCCACCATGGCACCTCTGTCACGGCTTCCCCAGCAGACCGGGGCTCCGAGGCTAAGGGCAGGGCCGCAGGTTTCCAGAGGCCTCGGAAGCGCAGCCGCTGACACAGGCCACTGAAGGGCAGCCAGCTCCAGCGAGTGCCTCCTCCTTGCGTCTAATTTACTTTCCATAATTAGGAAAAATGCACTCTGTAGTGGCAGGAGTGGGGAAAGCAAGTTACAGAACAGTATATCCTGTATTATACTAATTTCAGTTTTAAATGATCAGAAGGAAATAGCAAAACGTATAGAATTAAGGGTGATTTTCCATTTTCTCCTTTATCCTTTTTTTAAGCTCCCAGATTTCTTCAAAAGATATATATAGCTTTTATGATCGGAGAAAGAAAGCTATGCATGCAATAAAGATTTTTTTCCTCAGAGAAAGCTTGAGTGGAAAATTCTGTGAGTTCCAGGTAGGACAGAATCTGTCGGGTTTGCAGAAAAGCTGAGGAATGGTGAAGATGGGCTGGTGTCTGCAGGTATCACAGGTGAGGGCGTGCTCCTGGAGACTCCCACACACCACACAGTTAGAGAGATCAGGAAACCATCTCCAACTCACTCAGCTCACGACTGGTGGTCCGAGGCCCAGAGGGCACGAGGCTGGCCTAAGGCTGGTTAGCCTACAGGTAGCAGCCACGTAGGGTCTGAACCCAGGTCTCTCCACCCCCAGCAGGGAACACTGTTGCTGGCCTGCTCTGCATCTCTCTGTGTCTGATTCACACACACACACACACACACACACACCCGCCCTTACCTATCCCACGCTCCCAATAGAACAAGCTCTTTTTCCATGTGTGTGTGAGGCCACCAGTCTCCCCCACCTCAGGTGGCTCAGGGGACATGTGACTCTAAGTGCCCTGGGCCCAGACAACGGCACCCAGTAGGAAGACTCGGAACTTCAGCCCCTGTAATCAGGCCACGTACCAGGCACACGAGTGAGTGGCCAGGCACAGAAATCCACGCACCTTCTGCCTGAATCGCCCCTCACCCCCCTGTACCGACACGGGCCTTGGTTCAAGCTGTTTCCCGTAGAGCTGAGCTCTGTGGCTGTGGGCATGTTAGTCCTCTTCTCTGAGCCCCCGTGTCAAATGAGGACAAGGACTTCAGCTCCCAGGGGCGTGGCATCACACGAGAACCAGAACACGTGAGCAAAGTGCCCATTCAAGCTGGCCTGGCCAGGTGCTCACTAACTGGGAGCTACTGTTGTCATGAACTTGGGCCTCCTGCAGACCCACCTTCCACCCACGTGCCAACCCCAGGCGCAGGCTGGCCCATTCCCTGTTTTCCCTCCTTCCCTCCAGCGCCGGCGGCTGAGGACCCTCAGAGACTATGAGCAACAACAACTAACTTTAAGACGGCAACGTTTTAAATATATTTTTCTAACTATAAAAAGTACATACCTTGTCTTTATTCTCTTAACTCAATTTGATTAAAAAATATTTTTTTCACCCAAAGCAGAAATAATAATAGACGTTGCCTCCAATACTTAAGCAATTAACTGTTTTTGAATGAATAAAAAGAATGTGTACTTACCCTAGCCTTCTATAGCACAGCTGAGAACCGAGAAATAGCCAAAAAACACTCTACATGGGACAAAACAAACACCCTTAGACTATGCACTCACATTCAGTAACTTCACCCATAAGTGATAATCTCAGGTTATCACTAAGTACCTGGTAACTGTTAGTTTCCACAAATTCTAATAATACAGTTGCCAAGCTCACGCAGGTTAGAAATAGCAAATTGGAAGTGGGGGTGGGGTGGGGGTGGGAGAGGTGGAGAGCTGCTTGGGCAGGCACTGTGATAACTTTGAGAAGTGACAAGTGACGGTCTATTAACCAAGGAAGAAGATGACAGAAAATGATTTTTTAAGTATGAAGATGAGTCAAAAACGATCCGCACTCTGGCTGTAGAATTTATAGAAGTTTTAATATAACCAGAGTGCGGATCATTTTTGACTCACCCTCATATGAATAAGTTTAAAAAAAACAAACAAACCAACCCAGTACTTGGACTATTTCATGCAGGAGCAAACATCACTACAGCCCCCAGGCTGGTCTGCCCTGTATTATAGCAGAAGACGATATTAACTTACATAGTGATGGCTGGAGTCACCCAGAAAAGGTTACATTGTATCAGTGACTATTTAAGGAATGGACAAAGTACATGTTTGAGGAAGATTTCCATCAGAAATAGTTATAATAATAAATGCCAGCATAAATACTTAATTATCTAGAAAAGCAGGCCACACAGAATGGCCTATTCCCTGAGCATTCTGGAGAGAAGGGGGTCACTGTACAAACTTACTTTCTAAGTGAATTACCCCTCGGACTCTCCCCACTTTAAGCAGTCTTGTGTGATGAGCAGAGGGGCTCCCCAGCTCTCAAGCCCGTAACATCGACTTCTCCCCACTCAAAGGGCCCATCAGGCCAGTGCCCCATGTTCAGGGAATCTCAGGCCCAGTGTCCCCTGGGCCAGTCATCTGACAAAGGGGCCACCGGGGTATGCAGTATCCCCAAACGGGGTTCCACTGAGGCCCCAGGAAGGGCCTTCCCTTGAGCTCCATCCCATCCCGTGTTGACCGGAGCTGCCTGCACACCTGCCTCCCTTGCTCGGCCAGACAGTAAGCTGTGTGCAGACAGCACACGGCCTGTTTGGTTCCCCACAGCTGGCAGCACGCTCAGGGCCTAATGGGTGTTCAATAAACTTTTGCTGGATTTGAAGACCCCATGTCTACGCCACAGCAGATCGGGGGCCCTGCTTTCTGGAGCATACACAGGCATGCACGCCTACAGGCACCCTCACACACAGGCTTTCCCACCACTTTGGAGCAATTCACGGAGGATGTGATCTCCTGGAAATGGGAGAGGATGACAGGAGGTCCAGCTGGGAAGAAATCCCCTCTTGCGCAAGAAGCATTTTATGCTAATTTTTTTCTCCATAAACTCTAAAAAATAGAAGGGCTAAATCTGTCTCTGTCCTGGTGTTCCTGAGAATGGGTGGAACTAGTTGGAAGGGAAGAGGGCCCTGCCAACAATTTCCTCTGTACCTTGCCTGACTCTTTTCTTACTCTTTGCTGTGGCATGGTGGGGGAGGGGGGGTTGGCACAGAAACATCCAGAATCACTCGGCCCCTCTTTTCTCCTATTTGGCCAGGCAGGAGTCTCCCCTGCACGCAGAGACTCGAGGAAAGGAACAACTGCTCATCCATCCCAGCACTTAATCGTCAGGTCTGGAAGTCCTTCCTGACGTCTAGCTTAAACCCCTCCTTCTGTTCTGTGGAGAGGATCTTCTTTCCCACTATCAACCTTTTTTTCCCTCTCTGATCGCAAGTGGTGGACTTTTCAAACCAGAGAGGAAGAGGGGTGAGGCAAAGGGGGCCTTGGCTAAGTGTATCTCTGGCTCAAGCTGTTTGATCTCAGGGCTAAAACAGTGAAGGGGGTATGTGGAGGAGACACGGCACAGAGGCCGCCGCGGAGAGTGAAGAAGAGGGGACAGGAGAAGAGTAAGAAGGAAAGCTTATGGGTTAACCCTCCTGTTGCAAAGCCTAGCTGACTGTCGGGCACCAACAAAGCCGCTCACAGGTGTCTTGGGGTTCAGACACCCCCTTGTCTGGGTGCCCCACCTCCTCAGCCTTGCAGCCCCCAAGCAGCCGTCTGCTGCCCTCCTCCTCAGAGCAATCCCAACCTGTGCCCTTTGCCATGGCAACCAGCTCTCCTAGCACCTGGAGAGCAGGACTCATCAGCAAAGAGGCCCCCAGCTGACCTCTAGCAAAGCCCCCTTCCCTCTAAAACCGAGGGCTTCACCCAGCCCTCAGCTGGGACCCATGCACCCTGGCTACAGAGTGGTGGGTGAGGCCAGCGTGCACCCCGACGCGGGCCATCCGTACACACGGTCTGGGGGCCGGGCTAAGGGGACACAGGGACACTGGGAGGTGCTCTGTTCTCTGAGAGTGTGCAAGCATGGCTCTGAATATGCCTTACTATCTGTCATCGCCACACCCTCTCCCCCTCCTCACCTCTGGTCCAGATTCCAGGCCAGTGCTCCAAACCATCACACTCACAGCTGCCACCACCAGGATAATCTTCAGATGCCATTTTTATCCAATCACTCTTCAGTTCAAGCGCCTAGAATAGCCTGCCCCGGCTCATCAGATCATATCTAAACCTTTACAGTATCGACACCCCCACACACGCCAACCCCAAATCCAGGTCCTCGCCGTTCCTGCCACACCCGTGGCTTCTGTCTCACTTTTCTTGTTCCTGCCACGTTTTCCTTGCTCGTGCCCTTATCCCCCTGCTGCCACGTCCCTGCATCCTGGCTCACATTCCCCTCCTGTATTCTGTCACTACAGAGATTTGCATCTACCATGATGTTGCTATAGATGACCACTAAGAATGTGGGTTCCAAATTTCTAACTTCCATGCAAACTCCTCAAGGGGGGACCTTCCTCTTTCGTTAGGCTGCAAGATCCCCTTGTTAACCTGGGAGCTCCCAGAAGACCCACAAGGCTTCCTCCAATAAACTAGGTACTCACTAGACAAGCACCTCAGCTACCCCATTAGAATGCCCCAGGGATGAGGCTTGGGGAGCCATCCCTCCACCTCCTCCAGGCCTCAGCCCCTCACCGGCTTCTCTACATCACAGCCACAGGTTCCAAAGCAAGGTGAAGGGTGAAAGTGTAGAGCAGTGCTATCCACTGGCACTTTCTGCAGCACTGGAAATGTTCTGTAGCTGAGCTGCCCACTAGTTACACGTGGCTATTGAGCACTTGAAAAGCGACCAGTCTAAAATGAGATGTACTCTAGGTATAATATAGACACCAATTTCAAAGACTTAGTAAAGATGCAAAACATCTCACTGATAATTTCTTGTATTGGCTACATAGCAAAATGGTAATGCTTCGGATATTTTGCGTTACATCAAATATAGTGCCAACGTAAATCTACCTGTTTCTTTTCTTTTCTTTTTTCTTTTTTTTTCTTTTTGACTGTGCCATGCGGCTTGTGGGATCTTAGTTCCCCGACCAGGAATTGAACCCAGGCCCTCGGCAGTGAAAGCACCGAGTCCTAACCACTGGACCACTGAGGAATTCCCTGTTTCTGTTCACTTTTTTAAAATGTGGCTACTGGAAAAATTTTCAATTACACATGTGGCTAATGTTATGCTCCTACTGGATAGTGGCAGTCTAGGGAGCTCTGGGTGTGTTTACTAGTCTGTACCCTTTAGTTAAAATAGTCTCTCTTTGACCTCTGTAGGGTGTAATGAGTGTCCCTTTTGAATGGGTCCCACGTCTCACTTTTTTTCTCCCTCTCCATGTTGTTTAATGTGGTAAAAATCACATAACATGAAATCTACCTTTTTAAACAAAATTTTAAGTCTACAGTACAGTATTGTTAACTTTATGTACTTTGTTGTACAGCATCACTTTTCTTAGTTTTATTTATCTTCATATATACCCTCTCTGATAGATGCCTCATATTCTCTCTGGAACAAACTGGTATTATAGATGAGTTAATTGATTTATACCTTCAGTGTCCTAATGCTGAATCTCCCATCCCTGGAATCCTTTCAGAATAACCATTATCATAATAGCATGTTTCATTTGGATTGTTCCTTACTGTACTGTGTACTTTTTGCACACTGACCCTGTCAAGCAGGCAGGTCAGGCACTGACAGCCCTGGAAAAGAAGTAAGGAAATAAAGATCGGGGGGTTAAGCCAAGAGTGTGCAAAGGTGGTGTCAGGACTAGGACCCAAACCCTTGACACCCAGACGCCGTCCACTGCACACATGCAGGAAGGGCAGTGGACACAGTTGAGAAGCAGCAGAATTATATGCTCTCTTTGCCTCCATGGGAAAGACTGGGACACAACCCAAACAAAGGAAACGAAACATTATTAAAATAGGAGTGAGTGACTAGGACAAGTAAGAGGTCTAAAGTGGGAGCCTTGATTCCAGAATCACCTCTGCCCTTGAGGAACTGTGTGCCCCTGGCTCACCACCCCCTCTCACATCTCTGCACTTCGGTTTCCTCATCTGTAACACAGGATGCTTTGAGGAGCAGTGGGATAGGCACCCGCTTACCCTGCTATTGGAAATGCAAACCAGCTTCATCCTTTTGTACAGCAATTTGGTAATATGTGTCAAGAGCCTTAGAAATCTTCAAACTCTTTGACCCAGTAATTCCACTTCCGAGAATCCTAAGGAAATAATCCTAAATAAGCAAAAAGCTTGATGTGCAAGGACCTTCCTCTCAGCACTGCTAAAATACTAAATGAGCTAAAGTCTAATAGTAGGAGAATGGCTAAACTATGATATGGCAAATTCACTTAATGAAATATTATGCAGTTATTTGAAAGAACAGAGCACCAACATAGAACGTGCTTTTGGCCATATGAAGAAAAGCAGGATATTAAAAGGCTAGTACTGTATAGTTGTAATTAAATTTTTTTCAAAAAGAAGTTTTGTATTGTTATATGGGGGTGCAACACCTACATGTTCACAAAAACTCAAAGGAAATTCACCGTAATGCAAATAGTGACTATTTAGAGGGATGGGACTAGGGGCATTTGATTTTTCTTCTTTTCTCAGTTTCCAAATGTGCATAAATAACTTTGGGAAAAAATACACAACGAGGGTCCTGATTTGAAGTTCCCCAAGAGTACTCACGGCTCCAACACACGGATGGGTCAGACCGCTGGGGAGGGGGCCTCAGATTCTAAGCCCAAGTCCATGTCTGGGTCGGTCAGAGAAAAACCCAGCATCTGAGGACTCCTCCTCAGGAAACGCAAAACACCATGAGACCAGGTACCAGCGTAATTCACATGCAGGTGGGGAACAATCGTCCCAATCTCACCCCTCTACTTTAAAAAAAAAAAAAAAAAAAAAAAAGACCATTTTGTGGCTATTGGCACGAAGGGTAAAAACAAGCTCATGTCTGACCACCCTATAGCCCAGAGCAGATGATTTTCCACCTGCGCTCCTCCTTGGAGCCCCGTTAGTGGCTGGGGTCAAGGTCGGGGAGCTGGGCAGAGGAAGGGGAGATGGCTACTTAGGTGATTAGTAACTGTTTTTCCCAGGGAGACCTCTATAAGATTTCACTGAAACAAATGGTGGCAAGATGAAGGCAGCGTTTCCTGCGGGGGCAGGAAGAACGCTGGGATCATCCTGACCCCTGATCTCCCTCTCTGGTCAGCATTCCTCATGGCAGGAACAACTTCTTCCCAAACTTTCCAGCTGTGCTTTGCGGCCCCTGCTGTGACCTGTGCCTGTCCCGGAGCAAAGGGCCTTAGAAACACACCAGGCGGACCCCGCGGGGCTTTTGCCCCCGCCCCAGATTCCACAGGCAATGCCTCAGACAAGGCCTGGCCAGGCTGGAGTGGGTCCCCAGGGGACAGCCAAGTAGACAAGGGCTGTGAAAAGGCAGACTCCTCCGAGACCAGGGCTAAATGCCCCTGAGACCTTAAAGCAACACAGGCAGGACACAAGAGGGAAGTACATTCTACGAAGCTGCATGGGAACCCCCGGGCCCCCATCTCCCTAAGAGCCGACATAGCCTGAGGACAGAACAGGCTCGTGGAGGATTCAGATACATTAAGAGAAAGCAGAACCACAACTGGTTATCAAGGGACAAGAGGGATGCCTGGACCATAAGCAGGACCTTTTAAGGCTGATGGCAAGGAGGACAGCCCTCTACTCTACAAATATACAGCTCGGGCCAGGCGCAGGGGTGGAATGCTGGGGCTACAGAGCATGGCTCTCACCCAGAGTTACTATTCTTGGGATCAAACCTGGCTGCCTGACAGCACTGGTCTGCGGGTAAGCCTGGTGACAGTGTGATTGACAATGCTGGCAGGATGTCAGAAGGCAAGGGTGGGGGCAGGGGTGCTTGTCATGCAAGCAAGGGTGTCTTCCAACCTCTCCATCCCAAGGCAGAGCAGCTCCTAGGACCACGGTTGGGAAAAGTGTTCAAATGGGACTCTAGTCATGTCTGCAGGTTTTCCTTTTGGGCATGGAAGATGTACTTATACTTATTATCTAATTAAAGACGGGCAATAAAGAATAGAAAAAAAAAAGAAACCATTAAAGCATCCCTCAACACCGATGGGATGAACAATGAAATCAAAAGATTTCTTTACCAGGGCCTCCTTGCCTTGCAGAGTCTTGAGTAGCATGAAGAGCACAGATTTAGAACCAGAGAGACCTGGATTTGAACCGTGGCTCCACCACCCACAGCACGGGTGACCTGGGCCCAGTTTTCTCATTGGTGAGATGGGGTGGTAGTAACATCCGCCTACCAGAAGCACGACGAGGACAAACGTCCCAGTGCAGTGAGGAACCCACTCTTAGTTCCTTCTTCCTAAGGAAGCCACCTTCTCCGCCTGATCCACCCCCACACCACCGCCAGGTGAGGGAACCAACCACATCAGTCCAAAGCTCTCAAAGGGTTCCCGCTGTCCATGAGATTAAGAGTGTACCCCAGAGCCAGCCCTTCCCAGCCCACAGGGGCCCCTCCTCACCCAGCCTCCCTCATGGACCCCAGGGGCCCTCCTTCCTGTGTATCCTTGTCAGCTTCCTCCTTCTATCCTTCTGCTCTCAGTGCATCTCTCTGTGGAGTCCATCCCATCACAGTCCCTCCTCTGTGAGGTCTCCTCTGACACTCCAGCCAGAAGGGAATCTCTCTCTCCCACCACCTTCTCACGTGCTGCTTGGTGAGGGTCAGCTACGTGGAGCTATTCACCTTCCTGACTTCGCAAACAGTGTGAGTTTGGCTAGTTGATGAGAAAAGAGGAAGACCCATGCCTCTTCCCTCAAAGAATCTCAAACCCAGGGAGGAAGTACAGAGATATGCCCACCCAGGAAACAGCGCATGAAGGAGAACGGCCAGCTGCCGCAGGAGCGGTACAATCTCACTGCGTCTGAGTCACCGCCCCGCCCGGGCCAAGCAGAGCCGCTGCTGCCAAGTCGGGAGGGGGGACTTTGAAACACAGCACGAACGGCTGGTGAACAAGCACTGCCAAGCGCCCGAGCGCTGACAACACAGGACCCCAGTGAAGACATGGTTCCTCTTCCCCTAGCTTCCCACCTTGGACAAACACTGTCCCTGCCAGACCCCGGGGATGGACACGGTCTCCCTGGAGCTGCCGGTCAGTTCTGAGCATCAGGCAGAGGGCCTCCTGGTACCTCTGGCCCTTGCCTCCCCGCCCCCCATCCTGGACTTCGTGCTCCAGAGAGGTCAGCGAGACAGGGCCAGAAGGCAGGCAATCGGCCCATGTCCCCCGCCTGTGTTTGGGGCCTGGTTCCTGCCTTGCCCTGTCTCTCCAGCTGTGCTCTGGAGAGAAGAATGTGTACTATGCCCAGAACAAACACTCGCACAGGCCTCCTGGGTGGAAAGGCAGCTCGGAAAAGTGGGAGCCTCCACCCGCATCAGACAAGGGCTCCTGGCAGCTCTGTGGACGGCGTGCGTGTCACCAGAGCCACTGAGTTCAGCTCTAGGGGGTGTTCAGACCAGATGGAGCATGGTGGGAAAGTCACAAAACCAGGGCTCCCTGGATGAACCAAGCTGAACCTGGACTTGTCTGGACGCGAGTTCCCCACCGCTCCCCCCCCCCGACCCCCCGCCCCCGCCCGCAGCAAGAGAAGGCAGATGACGGACAGATCTGTGTCTTACTCCATCTTTTTCACTCCATCTTCAGCTGGCTCTCAAAAAGAAACGCCGTTCGAGGGGTCTGGTAAATGCGTTCACTTTGGGGTTGCAGCTCCCCATTCTGGCCTCCTCTGAGTCTCCGCTTCCCTCTGTGTCACAGAGAAAACTAGACGGACCCTCCCTGCCTCTGGGGTGCCGCTGGGACAACACAGAGATGACAGAGGGAGGGCAGCGGGCAATAGCAGGTCAGAACCACTGGAGATGTGACCTACGACGGCTGCTGACGCGGAGCCTGCAAGCAGAGCTGCCGGGTGAAGGCCGGAGGGCCGACTGCGGCCCCACCCCGCGCGCTCCTCCCTGCGCCCCGGGGTGAGGCTCTGAGCGGCAGCCTAGAGGTGACAGAGACGGACAGCAGACACCAGTCATCTCCGGCCAGAGCGTGAACGTCTTCCAAGTCCTCCCTGGAAGGCAGACGCTTCCAAGAGTCCACCCAGGCAGACAAGAGGACTCCAACTTTGTTCTCTCCTTCGGGACCTGAGAGAGCTACCGGAGGCAAGGAGGAGAGCAGGGCGTGAGGGGAGACGCACCCCTGCCAGGCCTGAGCAGGGCTGTGCTGAGGGCAAGGTCCTGCCGTTCTCCACTGTACCAATCATGCCTTTTCCTTTTTCTTTTTTTCAAATGTTTTCACACCTTGGGGCTTAGTCAATTCCAAGAGATAGTAAATCACTTGCCTCTTACCTGCGTGCAAGCCTTCCATGTGCAAACCAACCAATCCAGAGCCCCACCCCAAACCACCTCCTATATCAAGCTCTTACACTCCCACACCTGGCCCACTAATTACCCAGGGACAGGTGCCAGGTAACCGGGACCGTCCTAGGCCCCAGAGCCCGCCGACACTATTCTAACTAGCCGATCCCAAGCCTGCTCAGCCCGCCTCATCCATTCCTTCCTGCAGAAACCACAGCAGAGGCTCCTGCCCACGTTGCCCTCACGCAGCCTCCGCACTGACCCCTGCGCTTCCCTGTGGCCCCTCTCCACCACCTCCCCCCCACCAGTGTAACGCATCCTCTCCTCTTGGGAACTGTGAGTAACAAACCATCCTTTTCAATGGCAGCTGCCTCCTGACCTGTTGGCCTCACCAGACCTGGATGAGAATAACACCTGTACTGTGTTTTAAAACATTCACCCTGCGGTCCTCCAGTCAGGTACAAACACAGCTGTCCGGTGCAGCTGACCAGCAACGTGGTGTCTCACTGGAGTCGGAGGGAGTGAGCGGGGAGAGGAAGAGGGTTTTTCCCCCTGAAACTGTGCTCTTGAGACCCAGGGCTATTCCATGTCTCCCATGATCACTCAAATGGTACCAACAACGGTCTAATGAACACTGCTGCAATGCTGGGAGCGACAAGGGCCCCTCGGTGGCCTGGGGCTGAGCAGGCTGGCGTTCCCACAACTCCGTCCAGCCGGGCTCCTTAGAAGGCCCCGCCCCTCCGCTGCCCCACGCCAGCTCCTCTCAGGGACGCGCCGCCGTGCTCGGCCAGCCTGTCGCCCGCACACCCACCCAGTGGGCCACACCTATTGCTCCCGTTTCCCGGGAAATCCAGGACCTTTTCCATCTGGGCACGAGGTCACGCCTTGGTTTTGGATCAAAATTCCTCACCTTGAAGCCATCCACACGCAGGCTTGGGGACATCAGCCACCCCCTTTCCCTGAGCTGACTGCTCCTCTGTTCCAGGCATGTGACACCCCCTCCGCTGCCCCTCCCTGCCAGGCTTCAGCAGCCCTCTGCCCGCTTGATCCCTCCAGGGCACATACCCAGTCCCAGCTCTGGCCACCAACTCTCCCTTCTCAAGACTCCCTACCCTCTCCCGTGTCCCAGGCAGCCCCCATCGATAAACTCCTCTCCTAGACCCGCTCTCTTCTCACATATTAGCATCACACTCCAGCATCCAACATCAGCCCTGGGACTTCCCTGGTTACCAAAGAAAACGGGATTGGATAAACAAAAGGCGATACATCCACGCAACTGAATATTATTCAGCCACAAACAGGAACGACGTACATGATATATGCTACCACGTGGATGAACTGCAAACACATCATACTAAGTGAAGGAAGCCAGACACAACAAGACACCTATTGTGTGATTCCATTTATATAAAATATCCGGAATAGGTAAATCCATAGAGGCAGAAAGCAGACGAGTTGTTGCCAAGGGCTGGGGGAAGTGGAGAATTAGGAATAACTACTAATGGGTATGAGCTTTTCTTTGGGGGTAACAAAAATGTTCTGGACTAGACAGAGCTCATGATTGCACAGCACTTACGACTACTGAACTGTACACTTTAAAATGGTTCATTTTGTATTATATGAATTTCACCTCAATTTTTAAAAAAGAATCAGATCAGAGAATCCATCCATGATACACAGTATACAGTGGGCACAGAAAAAGAAATCTAAGAGGTGGTCTGGGATGGTACAAAGAGCCCTGGACCTATAGTGAAAACTCCAAACACCAATACAATGTTCATGATGCTTGGGAAACATTAAGCAAACCGTAGAACATCACCTCCATGGGATACTCTACCCTATGAATACAGTCATAATACTAAGCTTCAGTGTTGCTGTGAGGATTAAATGAGATAACACAGGGCCATCACACAAACAACACTCATCTGTACACGCAGCAAGAAAGTCAGTATGCGAAATGTTAAGTTTAAAAAAAAAAAGCAGACAACATTCTAGCTATGCAGACACAACGCATCTCTGTAGATACAGAAAAGACTTAGAGAAGTAGCTGCTGTTTTTGAGCTTATGAAATATTTTCTGGAGGGGGGTAAAACTGTCTATACAGAGAGTGTACGGCAGGAGTCCAGGAGGCCACATTCTAGTCCTGATTCTGCCCCTAACCAGCCTAGGAGGCCTCTGTGCAAGGCTCTCCCCATCTGAACCTCGATTTCCTGGTTTTGAGAATGGCTTAACCATGACAACGGCCCAGTTTAACCAGACCCACTCTGCCGCTAGTTCCTCTCTGTGCCAGGGCCTGTGCGAGGCACCACAGAGGCCCGGGAATTAGTGAGAGTGCCTCCCAGTGTTTAGGGAGTGTGCAACAGCACTGTACAGCCAGGCAGGATACAGACATGAGGACAGACGGCCCAGCACACACGGCTCTCCGTGTGGTCACTGAACCAGGGCCTCAGGCAGGACGTGGCTTTCTCTCGGGTGGAGAGGGCGAGTTCCCAACCACAGACCTGTCCAAGCAGCAAGGTGGGGTGAGGGAAGAGTCACCATAAACTCGCATTTGAGGGTCTAGCACCACAGGTCTCAAGGTGGGCTCCCCAAGCCAACAGCAGCAGCACCACCTGGAAACTGGATAGAAATGCATATTCTTGGGCCCCACCCTGACCTTGAGAATTAGAAACTCTGAGGTGGGCCTCACCACCACCACCACCCCGCACCCACCCCCCAAAGCCCTCCAGGTGGTTAAGGTATCCCTCCCCCAGCACCTGCTTCCTTACAAGTGTAGACACTGCCCCGGAAAGACACTCCTTCCTGGCCCGGCCCTGCCCACCCTGCAGGCACCTGAGCTGAGAAAGTTTCCTGGGCTGGAGGAGCTAATCTGTCACCTAGATATAGATTAACGTTTCCTCTCTTCACCAGCCGCTGGCCTGGGAAACGCAAACACCTAAAGGGAGAGCCACCATAAACCCGTCTGCTGTAGCCGCCCCAGCTTTTTCCACCGCCGGACACACCCATTCCCCCGGCCCCAGATATACGCTCCACAGGGCAGCGGCCCCATAGCCCAGAGGTCCCCAGACAGGAGGAGGCAAAGGGACATTCCTCTGTTCTCCCAACACAGCCCAGGGCTGGGATCCTATAAGCTCAGCGGGAAGCCCCCATCCGCCCCCAGGGCCCCCTCCAGAGCTGGGAGGATGAGGGAGGGAGGGATGAGGGCAGGAACACAGCTTATCACTCTTAAGGGCGGCAGAGTGACTGGGAGTTTCCTTTCTAGAGCTCCCCAGGAAACAGCTCACAAAGACTCCCTTCCGGGGCATCTCTGCCCTGTGGAAGAGTTCTCCTCCCCTCCTCCTCCTCCTTCTCCTGGAGAAAGCAGCCTGGGACCACCCCTGCCTCCCAGGTGTCAGCTCTCCCTCCATTATTCCAAACCCCTTGGCCATACCCTGCATCTGATCTGGCTTTGGAATCACACTTCCCCTGCCTACTAGTTGGATGACCTTCGAGACTTGGTTTTCTGGAAAACCAGGGTCACGATGCCCTCCTTAGAGGGCCGCAGTGAGGATGGTATGGAGGACATAACACAAAGCACACACGGGAAAGGCTCAGCAGCGTAAGCTCTCACACCCATCACCACCATCATGCCCATCCTTTATTCGAACACCTTCCATGAGTAAAGCTCAAATTCCTTAGCTCAGGCCGCCTGCCTCCCCGCCCCACCCCCATCTCCAAACCAGCAGCAACACAAAGACGTTCCCAATGTGTCAAATATGCCTCTCACTACCGAGCCCAGCCTTCATGACCTTCCTGGTTCTGTCCATCAGAAAGCTCTTCTTTCCTGCCCTGGGGGCCCTCTCCCCACTCCCACATTCTGCCCCGGCCTCCTGGTGGGGAGGGCCCGCTTTGAGGCGGGCCTGCTCTCCACCACGGGGTTCCCTCACAGAGGGCGGAGCAAGCAAAACAGATGTCTGGAGAACGGAGTGGACCCCTTCCGGGTTCAGAAGAGAAAGCACGGCCTTAAATAAGCAGGGAGCAAGTGGACGCCAGCCAAACTTCTCCCATGGCTGTCTGAGGAGTCAGGGGATCGTGCTGGGGCCCTGCCCTGGGCACCTGGGGTGGGGGTCCCACTCTGAGGCCACGTCCTCAGAGTTCCCAGCCTAAGACAGAAACATCCAGAGACGACAGATGTTGACCCGGCCCCAAGAGCACAGAAGACAAAGGCCTGAGCCCCGCGCAGGGCGCCAGCGCCTGTCGGCTCTCCTCACCCGCCCCCATCCCTGGGCTGAGACCCGCCACCCAGAGGTGCTTCAAGGCCCAGCTCCCACACTGTCAGCCCAGCACTACCTGCCTCACCCCCAGGACGCAGCCCAAGTCCTAAAAGCAGAGCAGGAGGGGGTTAAAACCACTCCTGAGCTCAGACCCGAGGCCAGGGCAGCCAGGAAACCAGGCCTCTGCCTTCCCCCAAACGGCTCAACCTAGAGGGACAGCTGGGCTGACACACCAACACAGGTGAGGGAGCCCATGCGCAGCTTTCGTCCCGTGTTGACTGCACAACAGAGGTCCAGGTGGACGGACTGCAGCCTTCATCACCCTTCCCCACGCACAGCCCAGTTCCTGTCCCTGCAGCCTACAGGCCCACTTACCAAACCTCCCCCCCCAAACAGAACTTCCACCTTCTGGAGCATGCCCTCCCCTCACAAAGGTCATCAGAGCTTCGGACACCAAGCCAGAGCTCAGTACACCTGCCCTCCTCTCTAGAAAGTGCCAACAAGGCCCCCATTCACAAAAATCTTCCTCCACATAGGGAAGGATCAGAAGAGACAGCAGGAGGGAAGGAGGCTAGACTTCGGGGAGGCTTCCTGACCAAAGGGGAGGAGAGAAAGCATCTTCCCCTACAGGCTTACCAGGCCCAGCCTGGCTGCCCTGTCTTAGTTCAGATTCCTGCCACCAGGCTGCCCTTCGAGAAGGCATCCTCCCCACTAGGAAATGGGGGCCATGGGAGAGACAAGACCAGAGTGACAGGGAAGAGACCTGATAGGACTGCCCCCGTGTGTCTCCCTCTGACTTCAAATAAATGTCAAAGAATGCAACCACAATGTCCCCGCACATCCAGGCACTCCTTAAAGAGGGATTCTCAAAGGGGCCAGGGCCCCAGGGATGGTTCTTAGGGGGATGTGTTATGGGAATGAAGATGGCAGTTCCAGTGCTGGTGGCAGGCAGCTCTGAGAGAAGGTGAAAACAAACACCTCTGAGGGGAACATGCTCCACGGTCAGGCTAAAGGTGGGGGTCCAGTGCAGGGGGAACCGGAGCCCCCATGGAGGATGAATTATCAGCTGGTTATCTGCTACATGGAAGGCTCTGGGGCCCACCCCCCCGCATCTGTCATTTCCTATCTCTGGTCTTCAGCTTCGTCACGAAAAACATCTGGAGAACTAGAAACACTTGGATCCTTCCTCAGGCTAAAAACAAAACAAACAAACAAACAAAAAAGAGCAGTCATGGTCACACGCTCAGTCAATGATTGCCCTAAATAGCCCCTCCGCGAACACCAGCGGCTGGGGACCGTCACTTGCCAGGTACAAACGCCCACCAGGGCCTCCAGGGCAGGCATCAGAGCCCAGCCTTGGACTTCGCTTCCTGGTTAGATCCAGATCTGTGAGACATCACCGCGCCCCTGGAGACGCCCTCGGTGTCAGAAGCAGACTTCACGACACAGGCTGGTCCAGGAGGCGACAAGCCTCTCTCCCCTGTTCTGTTTTTCTGTTGTCATCTGAGAAATGCTGCCAGCTTATGGGAGAGGAGCTGGGGACCCTGCTTCCCGGCACATAGGACCAGGCTATTTTCTTAAGCAGTGACCTTTCCCAAGGCAGGCACTGAGTGTGCCTAAAACACATCACATTTCCCTGAACCCTCATCTCAGGCAGGCAGGAGCACTTCCCAACCCTGCCGAGATCCCGGAGCTATGAGCTCAGGCCCATGGGTGGGCTGGGACTGGAGGAAGGCTGTCCGTTCCTGGGAGGCCTCTGATCTCAGTCCGAGGAGGGAGGGAGATGCTCTTTCCCAGACAGACTTTGTGAAGCAGAACCCGAGAAAAATGCACATGGGGCGGGCCTCCCCTCAGAGACTTGAGACCTGAGGTTGGGAGGCCAGGTCCGGGGTCAACTCTGTATCCAGACCTGCCTAGGAGTCCTCCAAGCAAAGCCAGACCAGTGTGGCTCTCAGCAGAGGAGAGGACTGAGCCCACAGCCTCCAAAGACTCGGGCAGCAGGGCCACCACAGGAGGCGTACCTGAGCCCACTGTCGGTCTAACCCAAATGCCTCTGGCTGCAACTGGAGGCACCTCTTGTTCTCGCCTCGGAACGAACAGAGAAAGCAGTTCCCCTCACCTTGGATTTGTTTGATGAGTACTTATTAAACATGACTGTGCTGGATGCGTGAGACAGAAACCCCAGGATCTGTCCCGAAGGAGCGGGGAAGAAGCAAAGACCAAGGCAGGGCAGGGCCACGCAGTGGACACAGCAGTGCCTGGGAGCCACGTCCCAGCCCCACTGGGGACTGTGTGCCCCTGGGCAGGTCATTTCACCTCTGTGCACGCAGCCTCACTCCCAGACAGAGCTAGGGGAGGTGACCCCAAAGGTCAGCTCTGGTTCAAATAAAACAGAACTCAGAGAGGAAGAGAGCCAGATTGGAAAGTATTCCAGACAGTCTGTGGCCAGCTAAAGGCACATAAACTGCTGGAGGACCTGCCCACGATGGGTGAGTGAAGACTGACTTGCGGGGGACACCGAACCCCCAAGGCCTGAACCACTTCTCACTCCGCCCCCAGCCTTCTCTGCTCCCAGGTGGACAATCCTAGCCCTCTGGCCACTCCACACTGATTGCAGCCACCAGCCTGTGCCACACCTGAGCCCCACCTCCACACTCACTGTGCAGCTCTGTATAATCTCTTAGCCTCTCTGAGCCTCAATTTTCGAATCTGCAAAATGGGGATGAGGATAATAATTCCGACCTCACTGACAGTCCAGTGAGATAATGTATGGGAAACACTCCTCAGAAACAGTACCAACAATATTTTTTTTTCCCAAAGAGTCCAGCACTAAATGCCAGAGGGAGACGGGAGCTCCAGGTCAGCAGGGAGAGAAAGCATCATTTCTGAGGACCAGTTCTAAGCTAGGGTTTTCACTTGACAACTCATCTTTAAAACAACCCTTCCAAGGATTTACAAATGAGGAAACTGAGGCTATGCAAGGTTAGGTAACCTGTCCAAGGTCACATGGGTAACCAAGGCAGGAAGCAGGACTTGATGTGGGGCTGTCTCACTCCAAAGCTTCCATCGCACCAGTCTCTGGGACCCCCAGACACGAGAGTCGAGAGGTGAGCCACAGCGGAGCCTGCAGCCCCCTCCTGGTCACCAGGGAGGAGACCTGCAAGTCCTCCCACAGTCCCCACTGGCCCTCGGGTCTGACAGGAACTGTTTTTTCTAGACTCTGATATTTTCTGTAAACACGGCTTCGGTTGCCAAGAGAGGGAGAGAAATTCATTTGTTAGAGAGGAATGAGATGCAAGCATTAAACCTGCTTTGACTCAGCCAGGGCCCGGGGACAGGTGGAACCAGCCCTGGGCAGAGCCCTGAGCAGCCCTGCCATCCACTAGTGCACTTCACGCCAGGTGCCAGCATGCCTGCAGCCTCGCTGGTCAGGCCGCTTCTCCCCAGAGCCCTGGGGAGATCTTCACGGTACAAGATAAAATGACCCAGATTCTTTCTGAGCTGGGCCACTTGTCCTCCCGGGGGTGACAGCGGCCCCTGGGAGGACTAATGAGCCTCTCTTCAGTGTCTGCGGGAATGTTTAGAAAATGATTACTTTTCCTGCGACCAGAGAGAGAGGGTGACACGTCCCACAGCGCCTCTGTGGCCTTAGGGAAGAGCTCCAACCAGGGAGAACACAGTTTAATTACAAAACCCAGGCCTCGGGAGGGCACAGAGAGGCAGAGATCAAATTCGGATGCACCTTTTTTTTTGTTTTTTTTTTCATAAACACTAAGTATACACAGGTACATGGATATGATCGTTGGAATTTGCTATATCAACTTCAGCAAGAGGGAAAAAAGAATAAACCACGTAAATGTGGGAAAGATCATGCCGCGTGTTGAAACTGAAGGATGGGTATGTTGGGAGCTGGTTATCATTCTCTCTACTCTCCATGTTTCCCATTAAAAAATCTGAGACAAAGGCCCCACCCATGGGCAGGAAGTTATAAGGCAGGACCCAGGCGAGGTGCCTGGGGAGGGCACAGGGAAAGGGAGATGGAGGGACAGAAGGAAGGAAGAGACGGTGCAGGGGGGCCAGAAGCGGTGATGATGTTGTCACACAGAGGGCAGCGCCCTCCAGGACCTGCTGTCTTGTCCGGCAGCTGACGTAAGCCCCCTCCCACTCCCCCCCGCCCCGACAGCTCTCTGAGAGTTCAATCTTTAGGACTCACTTCCAGACTTTTCCCACAAAGGGCCAACAGCAAGAATCTCCTTCTCTGGAACTTTTATCACCAGGACATTTCGTCCCATTGAGTTGAGGAAGACACCGGGCTGCCCCACAGGGAGGTGGCCTAGCCGGCCTCCCAAAGGTCCTCCCCGACCCCGATCTGATTGGGAAAGACTGGAGGGAGCTTTAAGGACGAGGGACACTCAGACTGCCTCCTCACCTGAAGTAAATGACAGTTCCCTCACAGAAACTTGTAGAGACCTTGAGATTTTGAGCAAATTTCCCACCAATCAGGTCTTTCACACCCACGGACAGGGCACCCTGGTGCTGCGGAAGTTGCAACCCTCTGGCTCTCGTTCGCAAGTCTTCCTTGTTACGGACAGGATAGGCCCCCCAGTGTGACTGTATTTGGAGATGGGGTCTTGGGGAGGTAATGAAGAGTAAATGAGGTCATCAGGGTGGGGCCCTCATCCGATAGGGCCAGTGCCCTTATAACTAGAGGCAGAGGCACCTGAGATCTCTCTCTCTCCAAGCGCAGGCACCAAGGAAAGGCCATGTGAGAACCCTGCAAGAAGGCAGCCACCTGCGAGCCCGGAAAAGCGTTCTTACCAGAACCAAATCTGCTGGCACCTCGACCTTGGACTTCCAGCCTCTAGAACTGTGAGAAAATAGATGTCTGCTTTAAACCACGTCTGTGGTATTTCGTTAGGGCAGCCCAAACTGACTAATCCTTCCCCGCAGAGACACGAACCCAAAGGATGCTGTCGTTCTATCTGACCCAATAAGCACACCTGGCTGCCTCACGTGCCCCTGCGTTCCTAGCACCTCCGAAGGTACAGCTTCCCTCCTTCCTCCTCGCCCCACCACGCGTGGCCTGGGCCAGGAGGCATGAAAAGGCCACAGCGGGTCTGTCTTTCCAAGGAAGGAAAGCAGTTGTACCAAGGAGAGGCCCCCACCCTCTCCCCCTCGGCCCTCTTCCCAGGTTCCCCACAGGGCAGCGCGCGAAACCACCGGTGGATGGCCAAGCCAGCCAGAACCAGGGAGCGCTCCTCCCTCACAGGCCCTGGGCAGCCAGGCCCCTAGAGAGGACGCTTCCTTAAGCCCTGGCCCCTGCCACCGCCTGACTGAACAAATATCCACCCCTGCTAAGCACTGCCCTGTGTTCGTTCAGGCAGCAAGTTTTTACTGTGTCCACTTTGCTGAGTGCTGAAGACAGACACGGATCTCCTGACACGGAAGAGGCCAGAAATCCATAAATAAAGGAAGTGATACGGGAAAGAGGACAGTATCTCAAGTCGGAAGTCGGGTCTAAGTCCCCAACAATTTAGATGGGTCTAAATCAGCCATGGACCAGCCCTGTGACCCTGGCTGGCCCCCTCACTTCTCTCGGCCTCTGTTTGTTCCATTGAAAATGAGAGAACTGGAAATGACTGCTCAAGTTCTTTCCACCTCTGACATTCTGGAGTTCTGTGAAGCGAAACTCAGAAAATGACACACTTGAAGGCTTGTAGAGTCAGATGGCCTGAGATGCCTGAAACATGATGCAGGAAGATGCAGAGTAGCCCTTCAGCCCGGTGAGACCCTGGACTCGCCATGGCCACCAACTCTTCTGTGGGCAAGGAGATAGCCCCTCTCAGGAACCAGAGTGGGCTCATTTCCCTGAAGAGCCCTGGACACCAGGTCCACTGGCAGGTCTGAGCTGCAAGCACCCAGGGCCCCAGGAGCCAGGACCCACGCGGGTCACTGGTTCCTGCAAAGGCCAGGGGCACACGTGCACCCAAGGATCCCACCCACCACCTGGTCTGTGCTCCCTCCGTCCCAGGTCCCAGAGAGGGCCCTGCCTCCCCCTTGCCCCAGAGCGACTCCCCAGAGACCTGCCCTCCACCACTCCAAGCACAGGCCCGGTGCTGACCCCAGGCACAGGCAGACGGCACGGAGCCGAGGCCGGGGAGGCAGCCCCACCCACTTCTCTCTGAACGGCAACACCTTCGCCCTGCCGCATCCTCCTCGCCGCCTCTTCCCCACTTGCCAAATTCTGCCCGTTTTCCAGGAGAAAAGCCTTCCCTTCACCCCTCCTTCCCATCCCCACTCCGCTCGCTCACATGCCTCGGGCGTCATCCCACTCTCCCAGACCTGCTCCAGCCTCCTTCCAGGGCGCCCCCGGCCAGGAGCGCCCCACCCCGCACGCGCGCGCTGTCCGCCCCCTTCTAAGGAGCAGCCTGAGCCCCGCGTGCGTGCCCACAACCCCAAGGAACCCCCCCCCCATGGCTGCATGATACAGACACGCCTCGAGCCAGCAGGAGAGGCCTCACCTCCCGCAGGCCCCAGGGAGGACCCTGCCCGTGGGTCAGCAGGAAGCCGCAGGGTACCAGACACGCCCCGCGCTCCGGCTTCCAGGCCTGTGCTTCTTCCCCGCCCCCCCAGCAACGCCGGGGCCTCAGAGGCTCCTTCGTGAAGCCCCCCTGGCTCCCCCCTCCCCGCCACCCCCATGGGACAACATGTCCCCGGCTGCCTGGGCTGACTCCCCCTCCTCCACAGCCCCCCACCTCGACGCTCACTTGCCCTTCTCCGCGCTCCCCGCTTATCCCCCTTGGGCCGCGAGGTATCCTGTGCTTGTCCTAGACGCCCACGCGGCCCTCCGCCCCGCGCACGTGACAAGCTCCCGGCGGGCGAGGCCGGCCCCCTCCTCATCGCTGGACCCCATGCCACGCAGACAGAGACACGTAAGAGCTGTCTGTTCCCTCAAGGGAGGCTGCACAGCCCGTTCTCCGGAGGGAGCAGGCGGGGCGGGCGGCCGAGGTGCGCCCTGGAGGCTCCGGCGCTGCCTGCCGTGCGGGCGTCACCCACCCCGGGCACAGGTCTCCCCCGTCCAGCGCGGCCTGACTGTGCGTTTACGAGTCACGGTCACGAGGCCCACGGCAGCTTCACGAGGGATGTTCTCGGTACACAGAGTCACACACACGCACACACACAGAGGCACCCCAGACAGGCAGACCGTCTCCCACCTAGAGATCAGAGCTGACGTTCCCAGAGACGGGCGAGGAGAGGGGCAGAGATGTTCAGCCCCACATCCCACTGTGGCTTGTCCTCTCCAGGGATTTATTATCTCCTCGCTCCCTTTCCTTCTGCCTGGAGCAGGGGTGAGGTAGGGAGGGCTGCAAGAAGCAGAGGCAAGAGGCAGGAAGGCGGGGTGGGAGGCGAGGGGTGGGCTTTCTGCACCCCAGGCTCTACGAATGGCTCTAGCTCCAGTTACCTGCATGGCCAAAAGCCCAGGTCATCTGAGACAGATGCCAGAGACCCAAAGCTAGCCAAAGCCTGACGGCAGGCCCCGGGCCTGGCCTGCTCAGTCCCCTCTCCACTCCTCTCCCCTGGGGGTGGCAGGCAGCTTAGAGGAGCAGTGGAGGCAAAGGGCCATATACCCCATCAGACCCTGCCCTCGTTTCCCCAGGCTACCTTAACAAAGTACCACAAACTGGGGGGCTCAAAGGATGAAAGATAATTGTCTTACAGCTCTAGTGGCCAGAAGTCCAAAACCAAGGAGTGAACAGGGTTGGTTCCTCTGAGAGCTGTGAGGGAGACTCTCATCCAGCCCTCCCTCCCAGCTTCCGGTAGCCTCAGGCGTTCCTGGCTTGTAGACAGTGCTCTCCCTGTGTCTTCAGGCCATCTTCCCCCAATGTGTGTCTACCCCTAGGTCCAAATTTCCCCTTTTTCCCTAAGGATACCAGTCATACTGGATTAGGGCCCTCCCTAATGACCTCATCTAACTCGATTATCTGCAAAGACCCTATTTCCAAATAAGATCAAAGGTACTGTGAGTCAGAACTTCAACATCTTTTAGGAAGACAACTCAACACATAACAGATCCCAAAGGTGGGAGCTGCTGAAGGTACTGTTATTGTCCCTACTGAAAGAACAGTAACTAAAAAAGAGCTGACCCTCCTGAGCTGAGCATGTACCACACACCATTATAAGCATGGATAAGAACACTGTGACGTTCCTTTTATCAGCTCCACTTCCTGATGAGAAAGCTGAGGCCCAGAGAGGTTAGGGAACTTCCCCAAGGTCACAGAGTTTACGCATGACGAAGCCAGGATTCTAATGCAGGTGGTCCTCAGCCACTGCACTCTAATAATCACATAGGACGACGTAAGCATCTGTGCCAGATATCAGCTCACTATAACGCCTCGTCCTAAATCCAGAACCTGGGTGTGGTCCACTCTGGCTATCAGATTGAGCCATGGAGAGCGTTCTCACAGGGCAACTGCCCCATCGCACCCTGGCCAAGTCACCACCCACGAGAGCGGACAGGCCGGCAGTGGGGAAACATGTAGGTGGGAGGAGTTCTGAGTGGCTGAGTGAAGAGCAGAGGGCAGGGGACATACAAGACAAGTGGAGCCCACTGCCTCCCTTTCTGGGACCTCCTCCCCCCCGCCCCGATGGGCACAAGACCACACTGCGCTCACAGTGGAAGAGACTTGCTGATTTGTCCAGAAGGCTTTTCACGTAACAGGGGAAGGCTGTGGGAGAGAGAGTTGAGCATGAAAACCCTGCAATCGGCCGCCCTGGAGCCCCACGGCTGTCCCTAGTACACGAACCACAGCCCTGGCCTGGAGCCAGGCCCCGCGAGTCTCAGCCTTCCGTGATCGTGTGTGCTTGTCGATGTTGTTGCTGTTATTATGATCACATTACTCCGTGTTTCTTCCCCGGCTACTCTGGGGACAGCACAGACGTTAGCTCATCATAATGCAGTCTTTACCGGGAGGCAGAAAACCGTGCAGGCACTGGGACTGCCAGCTCCCTCCCTGGCAGAAAGGGGCCCTCGAGGGGTTTTACCCAGCTCCCCATACGGCCACACTCTCTCCCCTTCTCTCGGCAAAGGGGCACCAAAGCTGAGTGCAGATTTAGATGAGTAGCTAAAGCAGCCAGAAGTTAAAGTACACAAGACCACGGAAGAATCAGGGTGGCACAGTGCTCAGAGGGACGAAACACCCCGTTGACTCACTTCCTCTCTTGGCTTGTCCGTGGGATTCCCATGGGAAGTGCGGAAGGTGAGGGTGTTTTACACAGATTAGCGCACAAGCCTCACAGCAGCGCTGTGCCGTGGAGAGCAACAGCCCCAAGCGGTCACATGGGGACACTGAGGGTCAGACAGCCGTGGTCACTCATCCAAGGTAACTTGCACACAGGTAGGCGGCAGAGCTGAGCTTCAAATCCCAGTGCCTGCCATTAAACCACACAGCCACTGAGTCAGGACCCGCACATCAGGGGCAGTGAGCTCAGCTCATGACCTGGGGGCTGCCAATCCCCCACCCCCGCCCCCACCAGAACGCCCAGCAGGGGGGCCCGCCTCTTCCCAGACCCTAGGACAGTGGCTCCCAGGAGGGACCGGCAGCAGCACCCTTGGTCCCCCTCCTCGTGCTGTTGGGAGCCCTGAGAAGCCATCACACTCCAGAAGAGTCCAAGGATTGAGTCCAGGAGAGGGACAGGCACACAGACTAATGAGACGGTCCCTTATCAAGTAGGGAAGAAAGACAGACACAGGAACATCACAGTCTGTCAAGGGTCAGTCACAATCTGGACACACAGACCAGAGGGGACGTCCCAATTGTCTCTCCTGGGGAGGAGCACCAGCCCTGACCTCGAAGACAAGAAGATGATACTTCCCAGAACCTCGCAGGGAGGGGACAGGCCAGTGACTGGGGTTCCCTGGCCCTCGGCTCAGGAGTGGGTCACACACGGCAGCAGCTCAAGAGGGCACTTAGTCTGGAGGCCACCAGGAGCACCGGCCCAGCCCTCCCTGACTGCCCACCCATCCCACGCCCACACTTGCCTCCCAGACTCACACCCTGAGCTTATTAGCACAAACCTTTAGTGCTTAATTGGCTCTCTGGATTGTGAAATCCTGCCCCACTGACCCCCACTCCCCCCACCGCGGCCTTGTTATAAAACCCATCCCTACCCCACCCCTAGGGAGAAAGGGAAGTGGAGGGAGGCTCCTGATTACGGGGATGGAATTCTTGGCTCCGAGTTCCCGCAGGGAGGTGGGAAGTTTCTCATCTTCCATCCCCAGCTTCGGCCATGTGGCCCCCAGCATCCTACCCTCTTTCCAGGCTTTCTAAGCACCCAGGACCAAGCACCTTCGTGTCCCACAGCCAGAAACTGGGTCCTGAGTGGCGGAAGAGGGTCCTGATCCCATCCTCAGGGACCTCCCGGTCTGAGGGAGGAGGTAGCATCTCCTGCCCTCAGAGAGTTCCCAATCTGGTGGGGACAGACTCAGCCCCTGCCCTCAGGAGCTCCCAGTCTGATCGGGCGAACATGGTCCTTGTCCTCAGGAGCTCCAAGTCTCACTGGAGGAAATGCCGCCCCTGCCCTCACTCCCACTCTGACGGGAGGGGCAAGCTCCTACCCTCAAGGAGTTCCCTGACTCTGAGACGCGTTGGCATTAAGTCCCAAGGCAGAAAAGCCCCACAGAACATAGCCCGGCAGCTGGCAGTAAGTGTCCAGTCCCAGGAGTGCAGTGTCTTCCTGAGGCAGAGAAAGGGGCCTTGGGGGTGAGGAAAGTGGAAGGCACAGGCCCTAAGAAGGGAAGGGCGGGATTGGCCCGCTGAGTGGGAGGAAAGAGGGAGCCATCCCGGGACTCAGGCCTGGTCGCCAACACCCCAGCCCCTGATCCCCTCCCTCATTACCTTGGAGGTGGCAGAAGCATCATTTCCAATTCTCTCGCGTGCAGACCAAGGCCAGGGAAAGGCACCAGGCAGCCTAAGGAAGCAGGAAGGTTCCTGCTGCTCACTCTATTCTCCAGTTGGTTCCATGCTGGCCTTTGAGCCCTGGGGTCAAGGCTGTGGGGGGAAGGGAACACGGCAGGGGCCAGCCTCAGAACAGATGAGCTGGCCCTGAGGCAAGGAGACTGGAAGCAAGTGCGGGGAGCATCTCTCACCGGGCACCTCGTACCACACACGGTCCCTGCACACCGGTCTACGTGGCTGGCGGGGCTGGTGCCTGCGCGGCTGCTCACAACCGGCTCTCAGAGGGATCGGGTGGTGGTCAGGGCCACGGCACGCGGCCCCTCAGCTGAGGCTGTTCCTCTCCACGCTCTCCGCTCTCAGACAGTGAAATCTGCTCATCTCACGAGCAGAGCCCAGGGCTGTCCCCGGTAGGCTCGGAGCTCTCTGAAGGCAGAAGCCAAGTTTCCCTCCTCTGCAAGGTGGGAGTTCAGTGGAGCAGGGCAGAGAAGCAGGCCTCCTGTAGGCAGGAAGCAAGCCCTCTCTTGCATCCTCGCAAGCGGCCCTTAGATCTCCCAGGCCTCCCTGCTGATTTCTCTGGAAAGATGGTTCAGGCGGGATCCACAGTCCTCTCACACATGCCTCCTTCCCAGGGCTGAACACCCCTGAGGGCGCGGGAACAGCAGCAGAGATGCCTTGGGGGCGGGGGTTTTCTGGAGAATGATGAACATGGGGAAGTCGCTGTCTCCCATCCCCCCCCACAGCCCTTCCTCCACCCTGACTCAGAGAGACCATCCTTTTGGTCATTTCCCCCTTTTGCATCCCATGTTCAGCCTGGTGAGCGAAGGCTGGCTCTTCCAACGGGCTCTGGGTTGAAGGGTGTGTGTGTGCGTGTGCGTGTGCGTGTGTGTGTGTGTGTGAGCGCGCCCATCTGTCCTGGGGGGCAATAATAGTTAATAAATAAGTGAATGGCAAAAATAGCCTCAAAGGAGCTGACAGGCAGAAGGCCAGAGTGGCCGGGCGTGGGGCCAGCACCCTGAAATGCCAAATGTTAATTTAGCCAAAAAGAAAAAAATGTCCATTTCAAGACCGCCTGCATTAGCCAGGGTCAGGGGCTGTTGTGGTTTCTGGCTCTGGCGCAGCCCCTCCCCACGCATCCTAAGTGCAGCCCAGGCACAGAGGGCCCCTCGCTCAGGGTGAGGCTAACAGCCCAGGAGAGAAGGGGCCCGGCCAGGGGCCCACGAGGTTTTGGACGGGCAGGAAGCCGGCATGCCACTTCCCAGCAGTCCTCCAACAGTCCACCCAGCTGGCCAGCCCTGTGTCCAGTCCCAAAGGTCCAACCAGCTCGGGGAACGTTCTGGACATCGTCACAATCCCTCGCCCTGGGCATGGGCCCTGCCCCACCTAGACACTCACTTGGGGGTAAGGGATTTGACTCAGTGTCCTGGTTGTCACTCGACCTCAGCCAGATCCCTCAGGTGTCTCATCTGATTTCTCCCAGGCCCTTCTCTACAACAGGCCTGGCCGGCTCCGAGCAGTCTCCACCCCGAGGCCTCTGGTAGTCCGTGGGTGCTTTTGTGGTCCTTTGTGGTGGGTGTGCAAGTCTGGATGAAGTTACAGAAGGAAGCACATCTGGGAGAGGCAGCTGTTTGCCCGCTCTCTTCCCCAGTGGTGCTAACCCTTTCAAAACCATCCTCAGTTTATTTACCGGCCTCTCTAGAACAGTCCCTGGAGAGGATGCTGGTCACATCCCTGCAGCCTCCCTCAACTACAGCCACCCCCAAATTCAGGGGGAGCTGGCTCAGCCCACCCCCCCATTCACACTCACCCAGGGAGGTCCTGGCTCCAGGTCCCAGGCTGGTCCCAGTCAGTTCTAGAGGCTGCCTCACTCCTGGAGGGTCTGAGCTGGACACGTGGTGCCCAGCAGCCAGAATAAGGATGGGGCAGGAGTTGGGGGGAAACCCATGGTCTAGGACCTAGTCCTTCTTCCACTCAGCCTTCTTTGCGGACGTAATGCAATCTTCTCCTCCCCTGTTTACTGCCGTCCAAACACAAAGGCCTTCAGGAGAAACACTAGGCTCTCTTGCACTGTGTGGGAATGTAAAGGCTCACACGCAGCCCGGGCAGACCCCAGGTCATTTACGGAGGGCGTCTGTCTTGGCGGTCCCTGTGCTAAGTGCTGTGCAGACATCATCACACAGAATGTTCAACACAACCATCGGGGCAGCGATTCTTATCGCATCCCGTGTGGTGGAGCGCACGTCGGCTCAGAAAGGACCGGGGGCCTGCGGGGGAGAAAGAGCTGGGACGCGGCAGAGCGGCGATGTGAACCGCACAGGCACAGAGAACACAGCCGTGGGCGTGAGGAGTCCTTGCCTGGGGAAGCTGACACTCTAGCAGGGGACCGGGGGCCGGCAGGCAGTGAACGAGGGGCTTACGTGTGCACTTTGTCAAGCGGTCCCCGAGAAGGGACAGGGGGTGGAGGGTGACACGCTGGGCCCGCAGGAGCACTAGGAGCTCTGCTGGCGACCCAGGTGGCCAGGATGCCAGGGGCCTAGAGAGAGATGACGTTCTCAGAGACTTGAGATCTCTGGGCAGCAGGAGCTGGCTGGGGTGGGAGCTCCCGGGTTCCAGAGGGAGGAGGAGCTAAGAGGTTGAATGTTCCGGTGCGTAACACCTAGATAAAGGCAGAGCCCTGGGAATTTGAGGAGAGGAGGCTGACACGGGGTATTTAAAGCTCAAGAAAAAGCAAGGAGCAGGGCCCTCGAGATCCATCCCAGGTGCCCCAGGCGGAAAGGTGACCTCTGTTCCCAGAGGCAGGGGGGCTGGTCTCCTGGTTAGGGAGCACCAGAGAGCGGGTTTGGCACCACTGGTAACCAAGGCAAGGAGAAACCAATAGGCAAATGCCCAGATGGTCGCTGTGACCCTCCCCGTCCTGCTGAAGGCCCTGACCCTCAACCCCCCACCACCCCCGGGCTTCTCCAGTCTCCCTAGACAGCAGCAGCCTCTGCACTCAGCACCGGCTCGCCCTCTCCCAAGAGGCTGCTCCCTCCAGATCCGCACGCTAGAGTCACTTTCCCAAAGACAGGTGGGGTCAGGACCACTCACTCTCTTGCATGAGAATGTTCTGGAGATCCCCAGTGCCTCCAAAAAATGCAACCTCCTTGGCCCAGAAATATATATTCTTCCCAACCTAGTCCACCTACTAGCAGCCTCGCCTTTGCCACACACCTCTCCCATTCCCTCCCTGCTACAGGCTGCGTGCTATCTCTGCTGCTAAAACTGCAGGCGTCACGCTGCACCTAGCGGGTGTGAGTGCCCGTCTGTCCACTGCGCTTGAGAGATCAGAGCCCAGTCTTAGAGCCAGGCTGCCCAGTTCATTGTATGAGCTTGGGCCCGTTACCTAACCTGCCAGTCTCAGTGTCCTCATCTGCAAAATGAGGGTGACAACAGCAGTGCGTAGCTCCCAGGGCTGTTGTGGGGATTAAATGAGTTAACAGAACAAAAGAAAGCACTTAGAGCAGAGTTGGGGCCTGGGAGGCGCGATGCACAGGCTTGCTCTTGAGGGTGGGGTCTGCAGCTTACTCATCTTGGTTTCCCAGTGCCTGACACGTGGTAGACACTTGTTAAGTAATTTAGTCCAACAAACATCTAACACCAGTACCTAGGGGAGGAGAGAACTGACATAACAAAAATAAAGCCAGTTTAGGGATGAGGCGAGCTTTGTTTGGGGACGCGCTGAGTTCAAGGAGCTGGAGGGACACTGACCAAGAGGATTGATGGCCAAGGACCCGTGAGGACCCAGCACTGCCTGGCGTGTGACTCTCAGTTCCCCCAGGGCTGTATCATTTTTGTCCCCGCTGCACTCCGCATCCAGGCCTCGGGAGTGAGGTCCTTTCTGATTTGGCCCCAGTGCCCCTGGGAATGTACACACTGGAGGGACCTTCAGAAAATGTCTGATCTGCGTTGTCCAGATGAGGAAGCTGAGGCCGAGGCAGATGTCTCCCGGTCAAAACTTCCGTGCCTGCAGTGTCACAGCCGGTGTTCCTGCAGTCATCTGAAAATCCCTTTGTCTGCCTCCTCTCTCTGACCACTGACGTGCTCTGCTCCCGGACCACTTCCCAGCTCCCGCCCTCCAGATCAGAGTCTCTCCCTAACCTCTTCCAAAAGCCACCTCCAGCTCTGGCCCCTGAGACTCACCAGGCACAGGCTCAGCAGAAAGGTCCCTCCTACCCTCAGTCTAACCATCTCATTCTGCCTTCCCCAGCTACCTTCGGGGGAAGTCAACACAGAAACCTCTGTCTCTGCGAGGGGCTGGGAACTCGCCCAACACTTCAGCCTCAATCCTTTCTCCAACAGGGGAGGCACTGTAGGGTGGAACGGTGTCCCTGGGGCACCTGCCTCAAATTTTAGGGTGCCTACTTAAGATGTAGATTCCCGGGGTTCACCTTAGACCTGATGGATTAGACTCTCTTGACAAGCGGCCCAGGAATTGATTTTTAAACAGACTTTGCGGGGAATTCATGCAACACTAGTTTGAGAGCTGGGGGCGTGCTGGCTGAGAGCACGAGCTCTGGAGCTCGCTGTACCACTCTCTAAACATACAACCTTACATGAGCCACTTACCTACTCTGGGCCTCAATTTTCTCATCTATAAAACATTCTTTTTAAAAAAAAAAGAATCAATACCGATCTAAAGGGAGATTATGAGGGTCAAATAAGTTACCAAGTGCTCAGAGCTGCCTGGCACACAGTAAGTACATGATAAATGGTAGGAATTAGCAACATGGTCCTATCTTTAAGTTGGGCATCTCAGAAAGGCAAAAGATTTCCATCAGACTGAACATTCCCCCAGGGAAATGACAAAGCCCCCTCTTCCCTCCCCAAGCCCAGGCCCCAGGGGTGCAACAAAGGCGGGTGAATGGAAAAGAAACAGAGATGCTGTTGCCAAAGGACAGCCCACCCTACACCAGGCAAGCTATCAGAACACCTCCAAATCCAGAGGGGTCCTTGGAGAAAAGGAGGAAGGAGGAGTCCCCCTCCCCAGGGAGTGTCTGTGCTCAGCCTCTCCCCAGCCCTGGATGGACGTCGATCACAAAGGCCTGCTCTCCTCAGAGCAGGAGCGCAGGCACCTGGTCCCACACACTCTCGCCTGCCAGTCAGGTAGCTTCCCTAGGCTTTTCACTCTGGGGGCCTGGAGAGGTCCGCGTTCACACAAACATGGAGAGAGGCGCCTCTGGGACCACCTGATACCCACCCCCTGGAAGGGCAGCGCGGCGCGAGAGGGCGGGCACAGGTGGGAGAGGTCAGGGTGGCACATGGCCCCTGGGCGTGGCCAGCCCGGTGGCCTCTCAGCTTCTGGGAAAGCCAAGGCTCTGAGCCCCTGCACGCTGCACTGGGGAAGGGGAGGCCCTACGCCTCACCCTCACGCGACAGCGACAGGTCCCCTGAGCGGACCTGCACACAGCCACTGCTCCCTCCCTCCAGGCCCCTCGCTGTGCTCTCAGACGACTTGCTGGGGGTGTGAGGGTCCAGCAGGAAACGCCCCGCGCATCCCTCGGGGCAGCCTCGGCCCTTCTCCCCACCTCTCAACCAAGTTGCAGGGCCGATGCTGCCTCTGTCACCTCTCCCAGGCCCCACCCCCGCACCCCTCACAGCACAGAGGTTCCAGCGTCTGCCCTGAGACGCTCTTCCCACTCCACAGCGGAACCAGACATGACCTTCGGGGAGTGGGATGGGACCGTCCGTATGTTTTTGTTCCCTTAAGAGAAACCAGGTCTGTTCTTTAAATACAGCCTTCGGGTGATTTTCCTTTTACTTCCAGGAGATGATACAGAGTAAAATTAAAGAACAAAAAACCTGCTGGCGAACACAGGCTGGAGCGAGTCTTACAGACCCAGACGTGGCAGGGAAAGGCCTCACCTGGATGCCATCACCCGCTCCAAGGAGAAGCAAAGAGCGATGCCAGGGGCCGCTCCCTGTCACCCCGGCTCAGAGCAGAGGATGACACCACTTAGATCCAGCAGGACTTCCCTACAGATCTGCTTGTCAGTGAAATCACCCCAGAGGCCCCGAGGGGGAAGATTTACATCAGCCCCACAGACATCAGGGGGGAGAGAAGCAGGGGCAGCACACACCCCACACGGGGACGATGTCAGATGGTGACTCACTGGCTTTTCTAGGCCATTGTCACCAATGCCGGAGAAATAGTCCACTTTAAAAATAAGTGTAAAGCAAAATCCAAAATTAACTCTCCCCAGATAACCCTTTTCCAAAAAAGACCACGTCGTAATCCACATGTGGCCATTCGTGGAGGATTTAACCCGAGGTTGTCTCTGGGTCCTGGATAGGGATGCTTCCCAGGCCTCAGTCCACACATCTGGTGATTTTCAATCCTTCCAGTCCTCAGATGGACCCCGGTTTCATGTGCATCTCTTGGTCCTCCCAGAGCACAAGGACTACAGCTGGATCCTTGTACCTTTCTAGCCAAAGGTGCTAGGAAAGAAGCAGCTTCAAAGCGCACAGGAAGGAAATCCTTTCAGGGTGCAAGCGCATCTCTCCAGCACCCTACACATCACCTTTCTTTCCTCTCTTAGTCTTTGCCACACATGCTGATCACTATGCTTGCAGGTGGGGAGTCACTAACTATATAAGTCCTTACATAGTCATGAGCTTGAGAGTCAAAGAAAAACCAACGGCGGTATTAGTGTTGGATCACATTGCTATTTACCTGCTGTGTAACTCTGAGCAAATTCACTCCCTCCTTTAACAAACGTTTATTGAGCATCTACTACAGACCCTGTTCTAGTTTGCATTCTAGTTGGAGGGAGACTCACAAAGACGAATGTACAATTTCTCCCCTTCGAAAGGGAAGTACGTGAAAGAGAGAGAGGGAAGAGTTCACACTGATCACCAGGCATTTGTGCGCAGCTAACGGGCCATCAGGAACGCTGATTGAGATTTGCTGCTCTGCTCAGATGGCTCTGTCAAGCACATGGTGTAGCGGTTATTTTCTAAAGCATCCTTGCAGTTCTTGTGGCACTGCGCTAAGCCATTTACTGAGCCACGTTTGGGGCTAATTGCCGGTGATAAGAGGAACATACTGAGCCACAGCCTTGCCTGACAAGATGATATACACCAACCACCAATCAAGTTTCCTTCCCCTCTTACACACCTGCAATAATTTTTAGTGGCCATCACTCTTTACTGAATCACCACGATAAACCCCTTTCGATGTAAACAACTAGCCTCTCAATACAGCCATAAATCAGACCCGGCATCCTCCTCGTGAGCCCTGTGCTGATGAAGGGAGGCGCAGGGCAGTAGTTCCCATCTCCGGTGCATGGCAGAACCCCCAGGAGCTTTCCAAAACGCTGACGCCCAGGCCCACCCCAGAGAGCCTGGGTACCAGGGTTACGTAAAAACTCCTAGCTATGCCTTCGCCTCCCACACCGTAAGCTCTGTAGGGTGACTGGAGGTTAACCCACCCTGAAAGCTGAAGTCTCAGCCCTGGGCGTGTGAGGTGAAAAACGGAGCTGACATACGCACCGTACCAGGGCAATCAACTGCAAGGAAGTTGATAACACACTGTGAGAACTCCTATTTCATGGGACTGCTTTGAAAAGAATGAAGAACACTGTTTGGAATTTGTGTAGTTAGCTATGCTCATATGTATTGTTCGTACAGCTGAACTTGCCTCCCGGCCAGCCTCTGAGGTCTTTCCCACATCTTACAGGTGGAAAGAGGAAAGTGGGAGGACTCAGGAGGAGGAAAAAGATGCCAGGAGAAAACTGAGAAGAAGAAAGGGCACCAAGGATGGGAGGGAGAGGCAACTGGGGGCAACTGGCACCTTTCCCAATACCCCCAACAGACCAGTAGGGAACCCAAGAGAGGGAGGGCAAAGATGGAAAGCGGTGTTTTCTAAGACCACACCCCCAGGCACACAGCACCTTGCCAGTAGAGGACAAGCTTGCCTTGGTGCAGGGAGGGAGCACCATGAGGGACCCTTCGCTGCCAAAAGTCAGCATTCCCTGTGGAACCTGAGTGAGAACTGTCCGCCTTCATCCCACAGTGCCTGGCAGTAGGGGTCAGAAAATCAGTGACGGTCCATAAAACAGACAAGGTCCCTGTCTTCAGAAAGCTGATTGTCAAGTTGAAAGACAGACAGATAAACCTACCGAGATAAAATTACAAACCAGGATGAGTGCTACAGAGAAAAAGAAGCGTGCGTTTCAGAGTGACTTAGATGTTAGATGCAGAGTGTCAGATGCTGCAAAGGCGGGGCCCCTCTGCCTCGGCAGGGAGGGGTACGAGCCTACCCTGCTCACCCGGGATGCAGTGATGGTCCCTCTTCCTCAGCAGCCTCCTCGGCTGAGAGGTCAGTGCCAAGGCACTTCCGAGCTGGTGTTACCCACTAGGAGCCCGTCAGGGGATGGCTGCGTTCCTTCCAGGCAGCGTGGTGAAATGCTTACAGGAAAAGGGATGCGACCAGAGGAAGACTGGGAGCTCTGGCGTGTTAAGTGAACAAATAAACAGCCTTCTCATCCCCGAAAGAAAAAGTGAAAATTCACTTAGCAAAAGAATGGCACTTGAGCAGGAGTTACATTTCCCTTTAGTTTCCTTGAGAAGAGTGGCAAGGACAGAAGAGGATTTGAAGAAGGATGTTTGGGGTACTTTCCAGGATGTTGATGGCTGTGGGGAGCTGGGCTCTAAAGAGATCCTAGAATAAGTGCTAAACTGCGCCATCTACCAGATGCAACTCTATAGAAAGACCCCGGGTCTGACCTCCGATGTGTCCCTAGCCACCTCCTGCCTTCCCACCCCTGTTCCACATACGCCACCAGAAGCCTGAACACAAGGCACCTCACGCCCAGACCTAAGCTACCTTGGCATCACATCTGACCCCTCTCCTGGGTCTCGGTCCCTCCTCACACATCCAGAAGACCACTCAGGGGCTCTTCACAGGTAAACATTTGATCTCAGGTGCCCCCCAAATGCTTCAGCGCTGCCCCCTTCCACAGCATCACTGCAGGCTCAGGAAATGACAAATTAACACCCATCTGAGCCAGACACCAGGCGGGAAGGAAGTCATCACAAATAAGAAATCACGCGTTCCACAGCCACCCAAGACAACTGCTTGACAGCAGCTGTGCCTTCTACTTTAGGCACCACGGGGTCGACTTAGGGCTGAGTCCAAATGTGAAAAGAGCACTGGATTTGGAGTCAGAGATCTGGAGTTGTATAGCCGCTCCTAAGTTAACTAACTGGCTGTGTGACCTGAATGAGGTCACTCAACCTCTCTGAACCCCTACTTCCTCCTCTCCAACACAATACCAGCAGCAGAGGTCTGCAACTATGAGTACTCTTGCATGCCTCACCTTGTCTGGGCACCCAACAACAGATCAGGGAACTGACTGAGCGAGAGCAAGGCGACTCAGCCAGGATCATACACCCAGGGACTTCTCCTGGGCCCCAGGGCCCCAAAGCCAATGTCTTTGCCTTGTTAACTCACCACCTGCTCAGGGCCGTCAAGAGAAGAAAGCAAGATAACACATGGTAAGATCCTTTGTCATCTATAAAATGCTAATCAAATGCCCAAGTATTTGAGTCTTTTGGCTGATATTTCAGCCACTGTCTAGGGGACAGAAAGTCATACATTTTTAAGAAGCAGAAATTCAAAACAAACAAACAAACTATATACATGTGTATACACATATACACATATATATAAAACAAAAAATACACCTATAGCTTTTAAATTTTCACATCATTCCACTCGTCCAGAAACCACTCTACTGGTGACAAAATATGTTATCATTACAGGCGTGAGGGGCCAGGCAGGACTAGGGTTCTGAGTCTGCCATAGCGCTCTGCACCTGATGCATTTTCACCCCAGTATCGCGGCCACTCCCCTCCCTAGTGTTCAAGTCGAACCCAGATTAGAAGCCCAGCTTCTTCATTCTCAATAAGGGTGGCCCCTAGAAAAAGATTCTGAGACAAGGATTTGAAAGAAGTGGTTTACCTGGTAGGGGACCCCAGAAAACATTAGACAGGGAATGGAGAAATGAGACAAAGAAGGGAGGAAAGAAAAAGAAAGGAAGGAAGGGAGAGAGGGAGGGAGGGAGGGAGGGAGGGAGACAGGGAGGGAAGGAGAAGGGAAAGGGAAGGGAAGGGAAGGGAAGGGAAGGGAAGGGAAGGAAAGGAGGCAAGGGAAGGCAAGGGAAGAAATATTTTCACGCCTCTACCACTGTGGGCAACCAGAGCTGAATCCTTCTGCAGGACTAGGAGCCAACAGAGAAGGCTTGTCTCAAAGTTACACTCCCCCCACACCAGGGTCAAGGGATTTATTCACCAGCACCCAACAGTCATTGGTTGCGAGCTGCTCTGGGGATGGGCACTCCCTCCCAGTACTTCTGACCTGCCCCACAAGCAGGCAGAGAGGCTCGGGGCCAGAGAAAGCCCTCTGGCGCTGACAGCTGGCAGTCTGGCTGGCAAGAGCAGAGAGGTACATGCCCAGGGAATATGGGCAGGCGCTGAACCATCTGCTATGCTCACTCACTGAGTGACCTTGGGGAAGTTACTTACCTTCTCTTATCCCATTTTCTGCAGCCCTGAAATAGGGATAAAAATGTCTTTCTCATAGGGTTGATATTAAGATTAAATGAGGTCATATGTAAGGGATTAGCCCAGTGCCAGGCTTGCAATAAAAACCCAATATATACTCATTGTTTATAATTGATATTCTTTAAGGTCTTCCTCCTTTTGGAGGGTGGGGGTGTGAAGTAAACAAAGAAAATGTGGGGAAGAAGGATGCTCTGAAATGGCCCATCACTATTTCCCGGGGGGGTAGTCATGCCCTCAGTGCAGGGAACCCAGCCCCACCAAAGGTTGTTATACAGAGCCCAACGGGCTCCAATGTCTAATGACAGCAGAAAATCCCTAAAGGAAACTGAAACTAGATAAAGGAGGCATCTCCCTGGTCCCTTCCAGCCCCATCATTTTACTTCATAAAGGATTTTGAATACAGGTGGGGAATGAGACTTTAAAACAGGCAGCCAGCCAATGCAGGCTGAGCAATCTCCTTCTTGAGGGAGCAAAGTCCCCAAACGAGCAAATGCCCCCATCTAGATAATTTTGCCTAGGCCTACCCCAGAGACAGAGGGCTAGACCCTGAGACATTTCAAAGACCGTCCCAGCCACTGAGGCAGCGTGTCCTAAAGAGAGCTCCAACAAACACTAATGCCTCTGTTAAGTTCCTTCAAAAACTGGTTCTGGGGTCGAATATGTTTGATAAAGGCTTCATGCAATAGCCCCCTCTTGGCAAATTCTACCGCATATTAACATATTAAAAGCTTTAAAGTTCTACAGTAAAGAATTCTGTTTAACCCAGTATTTCCTAAATGCATCTGACACAGGACTGAATGTGTGTATGTGAAACATCTATTAACCTCCCTCCAAAGGACAGTCAGCGGGGGCGTCTAGGCCAAAGGCAATGCTGGGTGCTGGGACCCAGGCGGAATCATCTTTGGACCCTCGTGGCCTAGCACAGTACCTGGTACACAGTAGGCATCTAATAAATGGTTGTTTTCTGAATGAATGGGGAGAAGGATGAAAGAATGACTTAATAATGGCTTTCAAATCTGTGAAGGGATATAGTACCGGCAGTGCCAGGCAACAGTTCTCTGTTTCCAAGAAGGCACACGTTTTTCATTGCAGCAGGAGGGATTCTGGAAGCCCTGCGCAGAGTTTAGGATAACAATCCACCAAAATAGGCTTCCGAGCCGAGCTGTAGCGCTTCCTCCTGTGGAGGTGTTGGTCTAGCACGTCGGCACAGCCGGGAGTCTGCGTGCAGCCGTCCACCCACCCCACCACCCGCTCGTTCGCTCATTCAGACCCTGCTGAGCACCTACTATGTGTTGCGCATCAGGGTCCCTCAGGACCCCTTCCAAGAGCCAGGTGGGACTGTGAGGACCTGTGTGACAACCCCCAGGGAGCCCCTAAGGGGAGGGGAGAGGAGGCCACCCAAGCGTGCGGTCAGGAAGCCTCAAGCCCAGGAGCAGTGGCTCACAGCCCTCCTAGAGCAAGAAGCGTGTGTGGCGGGAGGGGGTGGGGGCGGTGTCCGGGCTGACACACGAGGCTGGCCTGAAGAATAAAGCCACTACTGTCTCCCGCTGTTTGTTTGTTTACCCCCCCTCCTTTTCTTGTGACTACGTCCCATTGTTCCCAGAGAGCATCCCTGCCCCCACTTCCAAGCTTTTGCCCTCCCCATACTCACAGCTCCAATCCCCTCTTCCTTTCCTTACATCCTGCTTCTCCCTTCTAATTCCCGACGTCTTGTCTACCCCCTGACCGCCCCACTTTCCACATTCTGTACCATCCGTTCTGGACCTGGGGTACCCTCAGTGTTTTTCACATTCATTTACCAGACAAATGAATGAATAAACTAGGTCTCAAACTAAGGTCCGTCTTTCTACTGACCACCACTACCACCACCAGTGTTGAGCCACAGATGGCTTTGCCTCAAACAAGGGTGGGGGGATGGGAACGTCTGGGAGGCAGGATGAGAGGAGAATATGCATCCAGGTCTGGGCCGTCCTTCCCATGCTGTCTCACCATCACCCTCACCTTCCAGCTCTGCATCCTCCATCAGTGCACTTGCCAGCCCCACCTGAACACCTCCGGATGGGCCTGCAGGTCTGCAGTGACTGAGCGACTCTTAAACAGAGGCTGATCTGGGCATGACGAGAGGACACCCCAACAGACTGCAGCAGGCAGTCGTGCTGTGGCACGACGCGAAGCCACAGAATCTGAGGGTTGGGTGTGACCTGAGCGGTTATCTTAGTCAATGATCCCAGACCTAAGAGTTGGTCAACAAGATCAGCCGGAGAGCTTTGACAACGAGATCCAGGCTGTTGAAAAAAATAGATCCCTTCCTGGGACCCGCCCCAGACCTTTGGAAGCCGAGCCTTTCATTCCCTCAGTAACGAGCTTGGCAGACAGCTGTCCGGTCTTCCCTTGAACACCTCCACTGACACAGCCGGCTGCCCCAGGAGGCATCTGCTTTGATGGCTGCAACCCCAAAGACTAGAAATGTATTTTCTACTGGAGTTGAAATCTGTATACTGTTTCCACCCATCTGCCCCAACTCTGCCCTTGGGAGCAACCAAACACAAACGTAGTCCCTCCTCTAACATCTGACCACAGGGATCCCAGCAATAAACAACACGGCACCCACGTGTCTGCTTTCGTACCTTGCTACTGTCTGCTCTCCCCCCAGCTACATGTCTCCCACCCTTTCAAATGTTTTCTCAAAAGTCAAGGTTTCCAGTCCCCTTACCAATCTGGTACCTTCCTCTGAATTCCAGAATCAAACATAGTATTTCAGATGGGGCCTCAATCTTCCTATGAACCAGATACGCCCATAAGCCTATCCAAGACCCCGCTGGTTTTTCCTAACAGCTGGACCAAAATGCGGGTTCACGTGACGCTCACGGTCCATTAACTGGAAACTCCCAGGTTTTGTTCACAATGTTGTAAAGAGAGATCTTCCCTGTCCTGCATTTGGACGTTGCCTGGAAAAAAGGGGGTGGGAGTTATGTAGGGCTTTCCAATTATGGAATTTTGTGTTTGGGAGAGAAAACCAACACTGATCCTGCCCTCCACTAGACACGGATGAACGAAGGATACACTAAACTGTAACTGATGTAACTACACCGAAAGGACTTATGGGCATCATCACGTCAGAGCTCCCAGGGCACACTGTGTCATTCCCCACACACCTGATGCCCCTGGGAAGTAAACGGCCATGAGCTGGACGCACCACAAGATAAATAAAGTCAATGGAGGTGCCAAGCGGGCAGCTGTGCGCTGGAAGTCACCCAGCAAAAGGCCGGCACAGTCACAGAGAGGCTCCCACCTTGGTCGCCTCCCCCAACACCCACCCCGCCCCTGGCTGGGGCCGAGGTGGGCGTTCCACCTGCACCTCTCGGGAGAAGACTAGGCCGGGCCCAGCAAGGACCACAGCCCTGCTTCTGCCACCAGCTGCACCCTCTGACAGCGTGACCCGTGACCGGGGCCTGTCTGCACAGGAGAGCTTCCATCCATGCCTTTTACACTGATTTTTAAAATTCTTTTGTGAGGCTGGGCAGGTTTCTGTGCTGGGGTTTAATACAGCCTCTGCGTTCTCTTTACAGACAAACATGAGCCCACTGCTCGATGCTGCACAGCACACGGACCTCATGCTCTCCCTCCAGATCAAAACTGAGACTGAATTATTAACAGTCAACACCGCTGCAAGTGCAGCAGCGGACCATTCCGCTCCCCGGCTGCGTCTCTGCCATTCCTGAAGTCCTCCCCATAGGCCCTGAGGCACCCCTGGGACCCACAAGCAACCTCTATCTAGAAGCCCTGCTTGACCGCGCCCCCTCCCCCCCAGAGACTTCTGCTCCCCTCCAAGCACCCCCTTCCCGCTGCACAGAGAAGGAGGCGACGTAACTGAAAACAATCAGCAAACGTATTAGCAAATACAATCAGCATGGAGGCAAGATAAGCAGACCCTCCCCGGCTACACACTCAGAGCCACCCTCCCACCCGAGCCTGCTGCTGCTGCTGGCTTCACTGTGGCCAGATCTCTCCCGTCCAGAAACGTGGGTGATGGCCGAAGTCACTGGCGGCGGGTGGTTCCCGACCCTGTGCTGAAAGGGCGTGTCCTCTTCCACACCACCCCGGCGGGCAGGGTGGCAGCGGCTGGAGAGGCACACGCGGGGCAGCCACGGTGACCCACCGCACAGGCCTCTGGGCCACGTTCCAGAGCGAGGAGGCAGCTCTCGACGGGGCTCACCGGATGGCTGAGTGGGTGAGCAGCTTGGGATTTTGAAAGGGAAGGGTGGGACTCCAAGGAGTCAGGGGACCTGACCACTCAAGTCTGACCCCCAGCCTCATTATGAAAATGGAGCACGTGCATCCAAGGGTATTTCCCTGAGGAGCCAGAGGTCAAGGTGGGAAGGTCGATCAAGGCCCAGAATTAGAAATGCAAACAGCCATAGGAAACCAGCCACCAACCAAGAATAAACAGGACAGAGCTGTGATGATCTCCTTTCAAAGTCAACACAAAGGCTTCCCTGGGCCCAGCCCCATCACCTAGGCCAGCCCACGTGACAGACAGATACACACACACGCACACACACACATGTCCGTATGCACATGCATACACACACACTGGGGCCAGCCCACATGACACATACACACCCACTCATGGACCCAGGACCCTGCCCTCAGCAGCCCCAGACTCCTCAGTACACTCACACATGCTCATGGTCACAGAACATCACCCACACAGCACCCATGCCTTTCTGATCTCTGGAACAACTGGTGACAGTGGTGTGATCCAACAGGCACAAAGGCAGACATGCAGGAAATCACTGAGTTTCTCCAAAAGGGTTAGGGGGAAGAGAGGAAGAAGCTGAAGATAGGCTGGGTAGGGATGGGTCAGCCCACACTGCAAGGGCAACCTCTGACAAGCTCACAGGGACCCACACAGGGTCAGAATCTTCTTTTCAGAAACTGTGTCAGGCGGGTATAATGTGGCTGCAGAATAATAATACCCCACATCTGAACAGGACCCTCTAGTTTTTAAAGAGCTCTTCCATCCATTATCACCTCCTAGAGTAACACTGGACAAGCAGAGACGCTCATCTCCTTGGCCAAATGACTGCCCGCCCCCCATGGGGCCCAAAGATGTTTTCTCTAAAATAATCTCTAATAGCTAAGCATATGTAATAGTTGTGTGAGTGTACTCATTTGTGTGTGAGTATGTGCAGAGGCTTTATGTAGCAGAGTGGGATACAGGCAAACAAAAATGAGGTTGCCATGGCAACAGGCTTCGGCATCATTGCAGCCTATTAACACAAGTGAGGAATGTGTTTGGCAGATGCTTGAGTGTTATTTATGGTATGGGTGTAGCAGAGGGACTTCTAACAGGCAAAGAAGGAGAAAAAAAACAACCTGTGATGCTCCTACTGTACCCTACCGCGGAGACAACAGTGAGACGAGCACAGAAGGCTCAGAAGGCTGCAAATGAGGAGTAAGAGGTGCGGAAGCAGAAAAGCAGGCAGGCAGAGGAGAGAGAGAGCAGAGAGCAACAGGGGACTGCAGGGGGAGGAAAGAGGAAGGAAGTGAGAGAAAAAGAGCAGGGGGAGAGGATGAATACCAGGGGAAGAGCTAGAGCAGGAGGTGTAGCAGAAGGAAGAAACATCATCCCCCAAAAGGGCTGTCCCAGCTTGCCTCTCAGCGCTGTCTCTCAGGAGGCACCCGATAAGATACTCAATGTTTCTCCTCCAAAGTGGAGCACCGTGCAGAGCCCCAAACCAGAAGAGGGGCTGGGGAAGAATAAAATACCCAGATCAGATACTGATGCTGAAGATCTTGGCTGTGGGAACAAGGGGGGCAGGCTCTCAGGAGAAGTGAAAAAATGCCAACAGTTTCCTAAGGGCCTACTCTGCATCCAAGGCACCGTGGAGGGAAATTCCCAAAGCCCCAACATTAGGAACCGCACACTGCTGCCCCATTTCCCTGGATGTGTATTTTCATCAGAGAAAAGAACAAGGCATCTAACACAAGCCATCCTCCAACACCTGTCGCTCTGGGGTACCCTGACGCAGAGAGTAATGCTTGACTGTCCCACTAATATTTCCCACCATCCAATAGGGTTTGCTCAAGAAATACAAAGTTTATATCAGACATAATCACAAAGGCAAATCAAATACAAACCGAAAAAGGTACAGGTTTCTCTCAAGTCAAATACGAGTAGCAAGAATGCTTACATTCTGTTATCACGGAACACTTCTAACAAGCTCTGCTACACTCAGCAGAGCAGGTTGAGAAGTTAAGTGCAAACCCACCCAAAAGCCTATAGACAAGGGAAAGTCTGAAGACCACAATGGGTAAAAGAAGCATGGGGCAGGAGGTGGTGGAGGTGGGGAGAGAAGGTAGAGGGACTGGCCTGGGGAACTAGATGGGGAAGTCAGTCGGCCAACCCAGTTGCTGTAATGGCATCTTCATGCTAAGATGGATACAGAGTACCCCAGGTCCAGCACTCCTGTCCCAGGATCTGACTCCAGTCTCCTCAAATCACACATCCAGGATTTCCTACGGCTGTAATCAGACCCTGAGTCCCAACTCTGGTTCAGTAACTACTCTGAATGATCCTGGAAATCTCTGCTGCTCCATGTGGATGCCATGCCTTTCTTTCCATAGAAAAGCTATATCCACCCAAGCAATCTGCCTCCCATTCAAGCCAGGAACAACCCCCAAAGATATAATACTCATGTGAGAATTTGGGTCCCCAGGTCAAAACATTTGGAGGCTTTATAAGTACTAACAATAGTAGTTAACTTTTTTTTTAACCAGCTCTCAATAGGTTTTTCTCTTAAGTTCAAAGCTGATCTCTAAAGATTTTTTTTCCTTCTGATCCCAGATTAGATAAACTTCAATTGCGCATCAGTAACCCCAACTACTTCACTCACTGGAACACAACCAAACTGTTAAGCAGTTACTAAATCCCTACTAAGTTCCCTCCGCTGTGCTACACAAGGGAGAGAGGGTAGAGAAGGAAAAACACGTACACCGCAGGATTTCTGCATCTAAGGAGCTTACAGTGGATGGGGAGTAAAACCAATGGGCACTGGGGAATAAGTCAGTCCCTCACTCTGTGGCTCTGACTCCACTGCTGGTCATGCAAAAGAGGGACAGGCCGGGCTTCCTAGGTGGCGCAGTGGTTAAGAATCCGCCTGCCAATGTAGAGGTCACGGGTTCGATCCCAGCTCCAGGAAGATCCCACATGCCGCGGAGCAACGAAGCCCGTGTGCCAAAAAAAAAAAGATTGAAAAGAGGGACAGGCCAGTATGGGAATGGAAGGAGGGGCTCCTTGTGGAAGGAGAGGCTTGGCACAGAGGGGTTGGAACTGGAAGGGGCATGATAAGCCTCTCATTTGCTAGGCAAGGAACCTGGGGCACAGGGAGGTTGCAGGTCTCTTCCCTCCCAGTCACAGAGCACCTTGGAGGTGCAGCTAGAGCCCTGCTCCATGAAGCCCACACTGGTGCTATTCCCTGTGGGAGAGGATGATACCCTGGAAGCCAGGGCGCATAGGGGAGTCCCCTGCAAGAAAGATGCAGTACTCAACAGGATTAAAGTCTGAGAAAAGGCACTGCAATGACAATGGAATACAGTGAAGAAGTTCTATAAGAGGATGTAGATGCCTGGAGAAAGGTGGGAGGGGGGGTGCAGTAGTGTCCTCGGTTAAGAGACTAGCCTGCAGCAAGGGCCCACTTGACACTCACAGCCAAATAGGTTGCACGGCAACCAAGTAGGCTCAGCAGGAGCCACTGGAAGAGACCTATGCAGCCACAGACAAGGGGAGAAGGGGTGCATGTCAGAGGAGCCCGTCTCACCCAAGGTCGCCATGGCAAGCACACCTCTCTCCCACAAGTCTTCAGTGGAGTCACCAGTTAATCAGGCAGAAGTTTTATTTCCTCCTGAGCCCACCGTTCAAGGCTCGCCTAACCTGTCCCAAGTGGGTTAAAAAGCCCCCACCACAAGCCAAAACCAGGAGCACCCATGTGATGGGGTCACAACATCCAACACTAGCTTTCTGCTCAGGCCAGGATGGGGACTGTCACCGCACACAAAGTTTCCTTCACACCTTTGCTGAAGGCAGCTTTTTGGCTTGGGGCACTTTTGCAAATGAAACAAACTTGCCAGTCCTCCCTCAAGTTCAGAGATATCTCCAGCTCCCAAACCCCCAGACTCAGACAACTGGTAGGGTTATATCACTTCTCCTCCCTAAGACTGGGCAAGGGGCACCCAGGATCTCCCCTCTCCAACACTCCATTCTGGACATTCGGTTAACAAACCATCAGTAACTCTCAGGAGGGAGAGGCTGCTACAGGGTCCAGTCACTTTTGTCAGGGGCCTTTTATATACAGAGACAGAAGCACAGGAAGAGAAGGGGACCACTCCATAAAATTTTCTCCTCCAACTCTCCTTCCTCATTAGCACCCCTAACAACGGCTAAGGTTTGGTGTGTCTTCTGCCAGCAGGAACATGACGCACAAGAGCACTCTTTTTGTAAAGGAAGATGCTGGAGCTCAGAGGGGGTCCAGGGGCTAGAAGACACCGCACAGCTGGCACAGCCATATCTCTCTGGCTCTTCTCACCCCTTTAAAGGCTGCAGGTGGGTTGCCCCTCTTCGGAGTCAGGCCGAGGCCTGCACACCCCACCACGCAGTCCCTGTGCCCAGGCGGGCCCCTACCTGCTTGAGCAGGAACTGGTCCTGGGCGTTGGTGCGCAGGGCGATGGCCAGGTGGAGGGCGGACAGGAGCACCCCGCTGAGTACCGCGGCCCGCATGCGCACGGGCAGGAGCGTGTAGATGGTGTAGATGAAGAACACAGTCCACCAGATGCCCTCAGAGGCACTGCGCGGCTGGGGCAGCAGCAGGCCCACCACCTGGACGACCAGCACCACGGCGATGAGCGCGTAGCAGGCCAGGCCCATGTGGTCCTGGTGGAAGGCGGCGCGGTTGCACAGCACGGCCATGACGAGGATCACACCCACGGCGGCCGCCAGCACGGCCAGGTGGGGCAGCTGCAGCGGGGGCCGCGCCGCGTGGAAGGCCAGCATGACGAGGCACACGAGCACCAGCACGGCCATGAGCATCGTCAGGCTGCTCTGGTTCAGGCGGAAGAAGTAGCGCTGGTAGAGCCGCTCCAGCTTGTCCGACGGGAACTTCTTTGAGCGAAATATCTGCAGCAGGGCCAGGCAGCAGGCGCCCAGCGACAGCGCCGCGCCGGGCCCCGCGCCCGAGCCCGCCGAGCTGCCGCCACCCCCGGACCGCTCGTCCTCCTCGACGGCGCCGGTGCCGGCCTCCCGCTCGTCGGCCGCGCGGCCCTTGCCCCGCCGCTCCTCCAGGCCCAGCTCCACCGAGCGGGGGCGCACCTCCGTGCCGCCCGCCGCGGCCGCCGCCGCCGCCGCCGAGCCGCCGCCGCCCGCAGGGGGCGCCCGGGTGCTGCCCCCGCCGGCCGCGCCCCGCCGCTGCCTCCGGCCGCCGCGCCCGCAGTCGTCGCCGCCGCGCTCCTGCCAGGCCGACTTGGAGCGGAAGCTGAAGCCGAAGCCCCCGGCCAGCGGGTCGTCGCCGCCCAGCGGGGGCTCATCGTCGTCGCCGCCGCCGCACCAGCGGCCGGCTAGGCGCTGCTGCTGCAGCTGCTGCGGCTGCGGCGGCGGCGGGGTCACCGCCCCCCCGGGCCGCCCGGAGGAGCCGCGGGCCGCAGCCCCGGGGGCGTGGGGGTAGCCGTTGGCGCGGGCGGCGGCCTCGCCCCACGCCGAGCGGTGCTCCGCGCCTCCCCGGGACGCCGGCGCCGCCGCGCTCTGCGCCGCGCAGCCCGGGGGGCTCACGCTTTTGGAGCCGGACATCCCCTCCTCGGCCTCGTCGTCGTCGTCGTCCTCCTCCCCCGGGGGCCGGGCCGGGGGTCTCCAAGGGGAGGGCGGACGGCCGAGCAGGGGGACCAGGCTGGGGTCACACGTCGGGGGCGGCGGCCCGGGGCCCTGGGCAACAGCGGGGCATCTTGGCACCCCCGTCCTGAGCGGAGGAGGAGGGCGGCGGGAGAGCGAGCGCGAGGCAGGCGCAGTCCCGAGGTGAGAAGTGGCCGAGGATCCGCTTCAGGAGCCCCGGGTCCGAGATGGAGTTGGCTCCGCTCCGAGGCGGCGGGGGCCGCGGGCGCTGCTGAGCCGCGCGCAGAGGGACGTCCGGACTCCCGGCTCGCGTCGAGCTCCACAAGGACCTGAGTTGCGGGCGAGGCGGGACGGCGAGGTGTCCTTGCGGGCGGCGCCTCCGCGGGGCTGGCGGTGCCCGGGCGCGGCGCTCGCCGAGTCTGCCTAAGCGGAGCCCAGCGGCGCGCGCGGCGAGGCGGCAGCCGGGGCGGCTCGGCGGGGGTCCCGGCGTGGATGCACAGCGGGCACCCTCTCCTCGCGGCGGACTGGGAGCGACTGGGAGGTGCGGGCGCCAGCCAGCATTATTTTCTTACGAGGGGTGGGGAGGTGGGATGGGGGGGGTGGGGAGGACGGGGGAGGGGGCGGCGGGCGGAGCAACCGCTCCCGAGCCCTGGGGGGAGGGTCCTGGAGCCCGAGGGGGCCGTCGCCCGCATCCCCCACCTCCCGCGGCGGGAGTGGGAGCCTGGCCCCCGCGAACGCCGAGCCCAGCCTTCAGCGCGTCCGCACGGGGGGGGGGGTGGGGGGCGGGGGCGAGGACCGGCTCCCGCAGCGCGGCCCTTCCCCTCTCGCCGCCCCCTTCCCCTAAAACGGAGCGGGGCCGGCCTGGACCCGCCGGCCCAGGAGGGCTGCCGCGCCGGCTCCGCGAGCCCCGGGCTCCTCGCCGCCGGCTGCGGGCCCACCGCGGCCGGGCGCAGAAGGACTAGGCTGAGGGCGGAATCCGGCGCAGCGCCGCCGCCGTTCCGCCCCAACGCAGGCAGGCTTCTCCCAGGCAGCACAGCATCCAGAGATCGAGGGCCGGGGCTCAGAGGCAGCCGGCCGAGAGGGGCCGACCCGAGAGCCGCTGCGCCCCGGGGGCGCTCCGGGAGGGCCCGCGGGAGCCGGGCTCGGGGCGCGCCATGCACGCCTCCGGCCCTGCGCTGCTCCGGCCGCTCGCGCCGCTCCTTCCTGCTCGCCCGCTTGCCGCCGCCGCCGCCGGAGCGCCCTCCGCATCCCCTCCTCCCGCCGCCTCCCCGCCCCCCGCGCCGCTCGGGCCGCGGCTCACAGCCGCGCGCGGCCGCCTCCGCCCGCGGCCTGGCCGCGGCCCCCTCCTCGACGCCCCGCTGGCATCCTCAGGCCCGGCCTCGTGAGTCGCCGGGTACCGTGGGGGCCCCAGCTCCCCTTCCTCACCTAAAATGCTCGCCGCGCCCCCTCCCTCCCTGGCTCCTGGAGCCGCGTCCAACCCGCGGTCCCTTCGCCGGACCTGAGTGGCGTGCGGCGCTCCCCCGCCCCTCTCTTGGGTTCCTGCGCCCCTCGTCCTAGCTCCCCTCTTTTGTATCCCCCTTTAATCCCCATCCCCCCATTCTACCCAACTTCAGCCCCCGCGCTGCGCCCCCCTTCCCCGGCCCGGCTCGATTGGCCGCTTCCTGAGCTGTCAGACTTGAGTCCGACGCTCTCATTGGGCGATTCTCCGGCCGTGCGGCTGTGCCAAAGGAGGGCGCACCGGGCTGGGGGCGCCCAGGCAGCCACTGCCGCAGGGAGCCGAAGCCCGGAGTCCCCGGAGGGCCGGAGGGGCCCAAGAGCCAGACCCGGAAATGGACGGGGGAGATGGAGAGACAGAAGATCTCTGAGGCGCAAGAAGACAGTGACACGAAAGATGGAGATGCAGTGGGTGAGGCCGATGCAGCCAGGGCGGGGCGGACAGGAGCGCTTCGGTGGATAGTTACCGAGGGGGAACCCAGCGGACGGCATTACGAAAACCTGGAGTTTGTGAAGAGCTCTTTGCCCGTTCACACGTTGTTGTTGTTGTTGTTATTGAAATCTCATTTGATTCCCCTTAATAACCGTGGGTTGTGATAGGGGACAGTCCTGTGATTATTTTCAGTTTATAAATCCGGAAACTATGGCTTCAGAGCTTCATTAACTTGCCATGGGCCACACAGGTCTCCTGACTTGCAACGGAAAGATCTTTCGTCAGCGCCAGGCTGGCTCCCTACCTAGCAAGGTGTTAGCCGGAAGGATGCATACCAGGGCAGGGTGGAGAGCCCCTGCTGGAGGGGCACGGGGGAGCGGGCAGAGAAGACCCAGATACTCCTGCACAGCGCCAGCGGCGAAGAGGCAGGAGTGGAGAGGACTATACTTCAGGTCAAAGAGGACCTAGGTCTGTGGGGTAATGTGCCTACCCAATTCCCCTTGCCCCTAAGCTATCCTGCTGGGAGTTCCCGCAGTCTAAACACTGGGATGGGTGGGGACATGTCACTCCTACTCCGGCGAGGGAGAAACAACCTTCCCTTTACTCTTCCTCCAGCTCTCTCTGCAGAGCTTCTGAGAAAGCGGCTAGAGGTCTGGGTGAGCTTCTCTTTCTTTTTCTGTTGGTCATCTCTTTGCAAATTGGAAGATAAACCTTGTCAGAGTCAGAAATTGGGAGGAGAAACATTCCAAGAGATCTGAATAAACTAACCCTAGAGTATTCCAGCCTTTGAGTAGTCAATCCATGATTAGCAAAGTCATAAGAAGCACCATGAAATTAGTCAACAAACATTCATAGAGCATCCCCTATGTGCAAAGCACTGTGCTAGATGCCACGAGGATAGGGAGGTGACCCAACTCTGGTTACAGTCAGGGAAGGAGAGGAGCTAGCCACTGACTCCAGTTCAGAGCACAATTCAGTCAGTGTTCAATCGAGGTCCAAAGAGAGCGTCTGGGGGGTTTGGAGACAGGAGGCATTAATTCCCACTGTAAGGGCCAAAAAGACTCTAGAGGTTGAATCTGGGCCAGCAAAGAAGGAGGAGTCAGAAGAAAAGGAGGATGGACTGATATTTATTAAGCAACAATATGTCTGTGCATCTTATTGTCATATAACCGTTTGAGAAAGGTGTTGTTCTCCCCACTATAAAGATGAGAAAACCAAGACTTGCGCAGGGTCCACAGTTTGTAGCAGAATGGAACCTAAGTTCAGTCTGCTCCTTGTATTCTACCACACAGCCATGTAGCAAATATGATACGAGAGGAATACCCAGATAGGCAACTGCGTGGACAGAAGCTAGATGGCCTGAGGTATCAAGGTGATTGGGTTTCATCCTTGATCCCCTTCTCATTCCCTGAGCTCTCCCTAGGTCATTCCTTTCCATTTTATTCAAGAATTTAAAATAACCATCCTCTTATAACAAAAACTATGTATGATCAAATGTGGAAAAATCAGAAAAAAGAAAGACAAAAGAAAACATTCATAATTACAGCAGCTGGAAAGAACCATTAACATCTTAATTTTTTTCTTGACCAAAAATGGGACTTTTACCCTACAAAGAGTTTTAGAATCTGCTTTTTTTTCTACTTAGCAAAATATTGTGGGTTTTTTTTTATGCCAATAAGCATCTGTCTACAATATCCATTTTATTGTCTGAACAGAATTCCATTGCATGAATATAGCATAATTTATTTTAGTCCCCTACCATTGGACATTTTTCACTGTCATAGCAGTTTATAAAAAGTTTCCACTCTTTTACTGTTATAAACAATGAGCATTTTTGTAGATAAATCTTCACACATCTTTAATTGTATCCTTAGGAGAAATTCCTACAAGTACAATTGCTGGGCAAAGGATAAACATTTTTTCGCTAAGGTATTTCTGAAGTCTGAATCTTCAGCCCTTGCCTCCCTTCCCGGTTCCAAGCCTACCCCCCGTCCACTGGAGAGCTCCCCATGGATGTTCCTTGGTATCCACCACCACCTCAGTTTCAGTTTGTCTAAAACTAAGGTCACCTCCCAAAAAGCTTGCTCCTCCCTCTGTTTTCTCTCCACTGGTGGAATTACCATCGCCCGACTCCCAGCTTGTAGAGTGGTGAGGCCTCCTATCCCAGTTCCCAGAGTCCAGCCACCATGCCCTTATCCCTTCACATCTCTCACTTCTTCCACATTCTCTGCCTCCACCTTTGCCCAAATCCTCCCTCCTTGTTGCCTGGACAATTACCAACTCTCTCTCCTTCCCCTCCAATCTGTCCTCCACTTTGTCCCCATCTGATCATGCATGTCTCACCCCCGCTGAAAACCGTCCAAAAAACTGCCTCTTCCTACCAGCAGCTTTCACTATCCACCACTTCCCCACATTGTCCCCCCACCCTAAAAGGCTCTTTAAATCTCTGCAGAGTTCACCCTTTTCACATACACCCCCAGCACAAACCAAATTAATAGCACCTCTGTGATGCCTCTCTAATGCCTCTTCCTTCCCCCACCCCCACCATCCCAGGCTGCTAGGCACTCCTTCCTCCTCAGCTCCCAGCACACCTTACTTTTTTCTCTATTATAGCACTTGTCACATTGTATTATCTTGACTTGTTTTCGGAACTTTCTCCACAGTCTGCTGAACTCCTTGAGGGCAAAATTGGTATCTTACTCCTTCTTGTTCCCCCTACCTGGCACCCAACAAACAGCTGAGGAAGTACCCCTCAGCTGTTTGTTGGATAAACACATGGTACACCTAGGGAATGGTGATGCGAATGGAGGGGGGGCTGGGGGGGCGGGGGGGCGGGGACTGCCTGGCAACCATGGGTGAAGATGGAAAGGTGGGCTGGACTCTTTAACACTATGTGGAGGAGGATGGCCTTCAGTTTAAAGACAATGAAGAGTCCCTGAATTGGGGGGACAGGGGTGTCCTGGGCCATTATGTTTTGGGGAGGCAAACTCTGGCAATGTTGTAACTAGATTGGAAAAGCAAGATCCAAGAGCAAAGGGGGCTAGTCAGGAAGCTACAGCAGAGCAGATGTAGGTGGAGCCCAGAAGCGACACAGTGATGGGAATGATGCCATCGGCTGGAGGACACCTGTGAAGGGCTGACGAGGAAACCCAGGGGTCAACCCCTGTGTAGAGAAGAAGTCTGAAAGTTCAGATGAAAACCAAAAGGGGGCGGGGTGGGGGGTGGTTATCACAGGAACAAAAGGCAGAGGTTTTGAAGAGCAGCTCCAGGATGTGCACCTGGCTGTTGTCATCAGATAGGGGCTGACCCAAGGACCACTTCGGGCCTCTCTCTGAAGTGAGTACTTGCTTTGCAGAGGCACCCCGGGGCACAGCAGGCCCTTTGGAAGATCTGCAGACCCCCACACCCTCCAGCCATCTTCCTCTTGTACCCCAGTTACCCTTCAGGGCTTCATTCTTCATTTCCCCCAGGCTTCTTTTTGGAAGAATAGTTCTATTTTGGAAATTAGAATATCAGTGTTTTACAATGTTTAGAAATATTTGTAGAAGTGGGTCTCAGCAATGCTCTCGTACCTAAACATACCTTCCCCACAGTGCTTAGAATCCCACCATCAGCTAGTCACGCTTTGGGGTGACAATCGTCCCCTTAAAATGAATGCAGAAAACCTAGGGACAGAACGTTTATTCGCGTTTGCTTAGGCCTGGAGAGGAGGACGAATGGGAAGTGATGGCTAATGAGTACAAGATCTCTTTGGGAGGGGTCATGAAAATGTTCTAAAATTAGATTATGGTGATGATTGCACAACTCGAGAAATATACTAAAAACCATTGAATCGCACTTGAACCCAACCAGGTGAACTTTATGGTAGATAAATTACATTTCAAGAAAGTGGTTGAAAAACTGAGTGCAGATCCCACTGGGAGACTGAAGGACTTACGCCAGGACTGCCAGTCATTATTAAGTTAGTGTGGGTGAGTTTAATCGGCAGGCTTCCCCTCTAAACAAGTTTCTCTCACTGAGAGAAAGGATGCTTGCTCTTTAGGAGTACGGATGAGTTAGGGAAAGGAAAGAAAGAAGACTTGGGACCACTAAAAAGTTCCCAAAGCAAATGGAACCAGAAAAGGGCACGGGTGCCCGGGAGCAGAAAGGAGGAGGGCAGAAGTGACCGCCAGTTAGCAGTTGGAGATTAGAAATGAACTTTGCCTACTGCCTGGGAGAGCCCTGCCCTGTAATGAGTTCTTCACAATGAATTAAAGAACTCTAAGAACCCTAGGCTCTCTCAAGGGTGAAAGAATCTTAAAGATCATCTAATTCCCCAAAGGTGTGTCAGCCTCCCCTGGCTATTTGCATTTTGCGAGCAGGCCTCAAACTAGATGACCTACCTTTCCTTTGAAGAACGAATTTACTATCCCCAAGTCAGAGAGTAGCTAACAGGATGGAACATCGTGTGTCTTGAGGGTAGGTCGTCTAGGGAGGCTGGGGGCCCAGTGTTTTAGCCATTGGGCACAGATGGCTGAGGTCCCTGGGAGCCAAACTCCACCCCAGCCTGTGCCCCACCAGGAACTCTGAGAAGGAACCAAGGACATCAGCCTTCTTACTCTTGGCCTCTGGCTTCCTTGGCTTGGAAATCAAGGATGATAAAAAGTTTGCAATTGGCCATAGGGAACTGGGGCCCTAGATTTTTCCAGACTCTACACTCACCTCCAGACCTCTGGGCCTCAGGGAACAGGAAATATTCAAAGAGCTCAGATTGTAGCTGAGGTGGAAATGGCTGATAATAGCTCAATCTGCCACTCTCCCAGGTGTTGACATTTGCATTTTAATGGAGGCGGTTACTGCCTTCAGCTGAAAGAGTGACTAATATGTTCTTTCAGTTGCTGCTGGAGGTAATGGGAGACCCTTTGTGGCCCAGGGCCTTTTAATGCCCTCTAGTCACAATACTCGATCACTCCTGATCAGCAGCTGCCAACCCATTGGATTCTAATGTCCACATTCCACGCTTCATCTTTGTTCTTGATTTTGGTTTCTTGCACTTTCTCCTGAATCCTTTTCTCCTGGAAGTATGGGAACATCCCCATGAGTCACTTCTTTCAGCACGTAAACTAATCACCCTTCTCAAGGAGAAAACCATGCTGGACACAGTTGAATGGGGGGAGCCCGAGAAGTCTGCCAGCAAGAAGACAGCCCCAAGAAGTCAGAGGTGAGGAAATCATAGGAAGAGCTGGAGAACAGCACAGTGCCAGCAGAGATGGGCCGTGCGGCTTACGCCAAGCACTTCTTGGATGAACAAGAAGCTGAGAACTAATAGGAGAAAGTATTCAGGTAGGCTGGGGAAGCAAGAGGCTTCTGAGAGAGGTGAGAAGGGGACAAAAGTATGTGTGGGAGTTGGATATACAACAACTGCACGGAGTTTTGAGGATTCAAAACATTCCTCTCGTCATAGAAGATTGTATTGTATGATCCTATTTATATGAAATGTCCAGAAGAGGCAAATCTACAGAAACAGAAAAGAGATCAGTGGTTGCCTAGAGCTTGGGGGGAATGGGTGGGGTAGATGGGGGTTAACTGCTAATGAGTGCAGTGGGGTGGTGAAAGCTGTTCTAAGATTGTGGTGATGGTTCCACAACTCCGTATATGCTAAAAAAGAAAAATAGAATTTCATACTTTAAATGGATGAACTTTACGGAATGTAAATTATATCTTAATAAAACTGTTTAAAAATGGGGAAAAAGTGGAATCCAAAAAGACCATTCCTTCGGTAATCCTGCTTCTGTTATAGAAGGAATACCCTAGTTTTAAGTTCCTAGTCTTTTCCCGTATGAAGATTTGTTTTTTTGTTTGTTTTTTGTTTTGTTTTGTTTTTTTTGGCTGTGCTGCATGGCTTGTGGGATTTTAGTTCCCTGACCAGGGATTAAACCCTGGCCCTCGGCTGTGAGAGCGTGGAGTCTTAACCACGGGACCACCAGGGAATTCCCCAAAGGCTCATTCTTAAGGTAAAAAGTTTTCGAGGACCTCAGTGTAGTGTATGTACCTTTAGTTAAGAAAATACATAATAGTAAAGAGCTATTATAAGTGTATTAATTGATTTTCATTTAGAAAATGAATTAATACTTTACTAATCCCAGTATTTATATATGCTACAAAAGTGGTTCAGTATTTGTAGGGGAGCATTTTATTACGCCTACAGACAAGGCTTAGTAGCCCTTTCTCAGAATCTCCTTGGTCCTTTAGGGTCCTCAACCCCCAGTTTTAGAATCCTGGTCCATGCTCTACCAAGGTGTGTCTGACTCAGCTTCCCTGTCAGGCAGATGCGATGGGTGGGGATCCATTCGCAGAAAATGTGGTACAACCTCCATCCCGTTATGTCTCTGCCTCTTCAATTGCTAGGGCAAAATGGCAGCCTCTCTCCTCCCAAACCAATGAGCTCTGCTGAGAGCAGATCCAGCACAGAAGGCAGCCAGAGCCATGCCGATTGGCAGACACTTGTCTTCAGCAAATGTAATTAAAGGCAGCAGCAAGTAAGTGCCTATTAATTTTTCATTAGAAAAGTCAAAGGGAACCTTCTTGGAAAGCGGCATCATTGAACTTCCACCTTGGTGATAAAGTCAGACTTTCCCCCACTGTGTGTACTTCTCCCACGAGTACACACACCCACTCACACACACAAACACACACACAAAATGAGTCCACAACCTCTTTATTGAGTGTGGGAGAGAGAGAGTCAGAGACCATCACCCGTATACCCTTCAGAGGTTATTTCATCCCAACCCCTTTCTCGTTACCCCAGTGTCTATCTGAATATGTAATTGCCTATGTATATAGACCTTATACAATATACTGATCTCTCCCCAGACTGTGTTTACATACCATTTGTGTAGTTTGAACCAGATCTCAGATGCCCTCGGGGAGACAACTATTCAAAGCTGTCTATGATGAATCCTTTCACAAAGAAAACACAGTGCCTGCACTCTAACCTGTTTGTTTTATAAGCCAAGGGCGATAAACTGTGAGTCAAGGAGAGGGGACTGGGGACTGGGGCCCAGTCTGGCCCTGTCAGCTGTCCCCCTGTTGGTAGGCAGAGCCTATTCAACTGGCTTTAGGCATCAGTTACTCATCTGCTTTTCCTCCTTGTGCTTCCTTCCTAAGGCATCCGCCTGATGAGAAAGCAGTCTTTCCACTGAACAGAGAGGAATGAGGGAAGAGCGCTAAACTTGGGATCAGAATACCCGGAGGCTCTTCTCCAGCTCTACCGCTTTCCAGCTGTGGGATGTCCGACAAGTCACGCGTCACCTCTCTGAACTGCAGTCCCCAGCAGGGCACCCGCTCTCCTACCCTTGATGATTTTCTGTGAGGATCTGGACAATGATGTGAAATTCCTCTTCAAATTATTCACCCTTATGTAAAGTGCGAATCACTCTTAATAATGGGGAATTAATAAACTCATTCTTAATCAACCCGAAGACTCACTTGAGAGGTTAGCATGGAATGTGGTACATCTCTGGCTCTCGCATACATTTGTAGATGACTGTGATAAATATTTGTATGTCTGTGCTGCGTGTGTACTGGCTCGTCTAGTAGTCTGGGAGAGCTGCTCTTTCATCTCTGCTGTGTTCAAAGCAGGGCCCCCAGGGCCATGCAGATGAGGTCTCTGTTCTCAGAGACCTTCCCTCTTTCAGGATTCTGACAGACTGCAGCCCGTCTGCCGTGCAGACTGGAGAGCTGCGCCCTCCTGCAGGCGTGGGTGGTGATTAGAGTGGCCTGTGAGGAGCTTGAGTGGTGCTGAGTGTTGTGTCTCTTCTCACTGGCCACTCTGCTTGGCCTCGGAGTGGTTTTGTCCAGTCCCTGTATCACTGACTGTGAATCTGTGATTGGGGATGGCAAGCCAAGCCGTGTTAGCGACCGTGCTGGGGCTGGCTGACCTTCCCCAAGCCAGGATAATCTCTTTCCCTGGCAACAGGCAGAGGCACCAAGGGACAGTGACAGATTGTGAAATCCTGTGGCTGGGCTTTCTAGAATTACTTAAAAAGAGAAAATTGTAACAATACCTTACATTTGTATAGTGCTTTTAAAAAGAAAGAAAACAGTTTTTAAAAGCTATTCAAGGAGAAGGCAGCTTTGGAATTGTCTGGTGGAGAGCGAACCAGATGGGTAAGAAATGTATTGTCTTATTCTTATCGACTGAGTAACATGAGAGTGTTAGGAGAAATCTCTCCCCACTCCCCCCCTCCCCCTCTGCCCCCCCACACAGGTAGGGATGCGGAGGAAGAGAGAAGCAGAGTGACTTGATTAATATTACATAGCACTGGGGGCAGAATTTGACCCAACCTTCTTGACTTCTGTTGTCAACCCAAGCAGGCAGAGGATGAAGAAGCTGAATGACCTAACAGCTTGTTACGTCCACCTGAGATTCTGGCATGTAGACAGCCCTCCCTGAGTCAGACTTTGTACTTGGTCCTCTGGGGCATACAAGTTAATGTGCTTCATTTCTTGTAGGTCTGAAAGCAATGAAGAAACGTAGGGTTGGCACATGAGAAAAATTGCCATCCCCTTGCAAAGTATCTACTAAGGATCTTTAATCCAGGCAGGAGCAGACTCAACAGACAGGGATGCACAGGGCTGCTTGTGTTGCCTGGGGACTTTCAGTGCTGTGTGCATATTTAAAGAAGGCATCCGCACATGCTGGCCACTGGACCAAACGTGGCCACTGCCTGTTCTTAGACATAAAGTTTTGCTGACACACAGCCACACATTTATTTTTGTCTCAGCCTGCGTTGCACTACATGCAGAGCGGAGGAGCTATGACAGAGACTGGGTGGCCCACGAAGCCTAGAATCTTTGCTACCTGATCTTTAAGAAGGAGTTGCCCACCTGTGCCTCACACCATACACACACAAATTAACTCGAAATTTATAATACACTTCAATGTAAAACTTAAAACTGTAAGACGAATACACTGGAGAAAATCTTTGTGACTTTGGGTTACAAAGGTTTCCTTACCACAACACCAATTTTTCAAATTATTTGAGAACATTTTTGGTAAATTGGACTTAGCCAAAATTAAGAACTCTTCAAAAGACATTGTTAAATGAATGAAAAGACAAGTCCCAGACTGGGAGAAATTATTCGTAGATAAGCATATCTGATAAAGGATGTGTAGGCAGCATCTCAAAAGAACTCTAAACTTGATAATGAGGAAAGATCCCAATAAAAATGGGCAAAAGATCAGAACAGACACTTCACCAAAAATGGGTGGAAACAGACAGATAACACGTAAGGACATGAAAAGATGCTCAGCATCACAAGTCATCAGGGAAAAGCAAGTTAAGAATCACAGTGGGATACCCCCACAACCATTAGGATGGCTGAAACTACAGTGACCATACCAAGAGTTGGACAGGATGTGGAGCAGCTGGAACTCCCATGCGCTGCTGGTGGAAATGTAAAACGGTACAACCCCTGTCAAATAGCGTGGCAGGTTTTTTTTTTTAAAGTTAAGCATTCACATACCATACAATCCCTCAATTTCACTCCTAGGTATTTCCCCAAGAAAAAGCAAAGCCTGTAAGCATATGTCCATACAAAGACCTGTATGCTAATATTCATAGCAACTTTGTTCATAACTAAAAACAACCCAAATATCCATTAACAAGTGGCTGGATAAACACATTTGGTATATCCATGTAATGAAATACTACGCAGCAATGAAAAGGGATGAACTATGGATATATTCAACATGAATAAACCTCAAAATGATCATAATAATTATCGTAACTGGAAGAAGCCACACAAAAGGAAGTACCTGCTGCATGATTCCATTTATTTAAAAAATTCTAGAAAATTCAAACTAATCTATAGTGATAGAAGGCAGCTCAGTGGTTGCCTGGGAATGACAGGGAGGCAAAGAAGAGCAGGAGAGATTTATCTAAAGGGAAATTTGGGGGCTTCCCTGGTGGCACAGTGGTTAAGAATCCACCTGCCAATGCAGGGGACAAGGGTTCAATCCCTGGGCCGGGACGATCCCACATGCAGCAGAGCAACTAAACCCGAGCGCCACAGCTACTGAGCCTCTGCTCTAGAGCCCGTGAGCCACAATTACTGAAGCCGTTGTGCCTAGAGCCTGTGCTCCATAACAAGAGAAACTACCGCAATGAGAAGCCCGTGCACCGCAACAAAGAGTAGCCCCTGCTCACTACAACTAGAGAAAGCCTGTGCTCAGCAACAAAGACCCAACACAGCCAAATAATAATAATAATAATAATAATAAGTAAAATAAATCTTTTAAAAAAAAAGGGAAACTCAGACCGGGGGGTGGGGGTAATTGATGTTCATTGTCTTGATTGTGGTGATGGTTTCACAGGTGTGTGTGTGTATGTCAAAACATCAAATTGTACATTTTAAATATGTGCAGTTTACTGTATGTCAATATACATAGCTAAATTGACAATAAAGCTACTTTTTACTTTGAGGTAAAATTGACATGGAACATCATGTATAAAGCTATTTTTTAAAAGGAAGAAAAAGCCCTGAGGGTGCTCTTTCTTTCTTTAAACACTCTGTGCAGTGTGAAGCAGCCAGCCCACTCCCCAGGTTTTGCATTCCTTATTCTGACTGCAGTGGGTTACCTCAACAGCAGCCCCGTCCTTCAAAGCCTTACTTCCTCCGAGGTGACCACAGGTGAGAACTGTACTGCCATGCTGTGGTAAGGACTACCCGAGTACTACCTCCTCATGTGAATAGGATCATTGTTGCTTTTGAATCCAACTAGGTCAGATATGCAACCTCCGATTCTCATTTCTCTGAGAGTCTATTCCTTGCCACCGTCCTGGTATCAATCACTCTATCGATGAGGATAATTACAGAGAACTGAATTCACTCTAACTAATTGAAGCAGAAAGCAATGTAGTAAAAGATGCTTGGGACAAGTTCAAGGAGGAAGGTCTCAGCCATTTCTGCATCTGGGAATTATCTAAGTATGTGGGCAATGATTTGATTGGAGAATAATCACATCTATATTATTGAAGTACCTTTTTAATGGTGCCCCCCCCCGCCACCTGCCCCAACAGATAATAATTTCCCAAACCCTCGTCTTATGAAATTTCTAGGAAAACTCCACTTACAATGGATAAATGGCTTATTCCAGGGATAATTCCCCGGCGTAGGGAAAGGACAAGGTGAACGCCTCTTTGGGCTAATCAAAGATGCCCTCAAAGATTAATGGGGACATGTGAAAAAAACACAGGACACTGCACGTCTATAAGAGTGGCTAAAACAAAACAACAAAAAGTTGACAAGTTCGCAAGAAGTGATTCCGGCCAACTCCAGGATGACCCAGGGACCCGGCCATCTGCTGTGCAGGGAAACACCTCAGCAGATAGCACCTGGATGTGGACTGAAGATACAGCATCAGCCTCCCTGGAAATGTTTGAGGAAGCCAAGGAAAGTGTCCTGGTAGAAATCAGGAGCCCTGGGTTCTGCTGCTAACCTGCCTTGTAACTGCCCACAGGCAGGTCTTTTCCTCTTCTGAGCCTCCGTGTCCTGTGTGCTCAGTGAGGGGGGACTCTAAGTGTTTTCAGCTTGAGCTTCCTGGAGCCCTCGGACCCCTTGGATCGCCTTGGGACACTGCAAGGAGAGCCAGGGTTGGGGGTGAGCTCCACCTAGAACAGTCCTGCTTTTATCTGTTTTATGTTTGACATATGTAACTCTCAGTTGACAGACTCAGGAGGTGCAGACAATACCAATTCCTCTAGTTTCTAAATTTCTAAATTAAGTTTTGACTCCCATGACCCATTCCCAGAAGCTGGATGAAACATTCACCTCAAATATTCTCAGAGTTCTTCTGTGAGATCTTGCCTCACTTCTGGGACATGGGTGTCCACTAACGGCCATGTCTCTGTCCAGCGGTCTCTGTGGGTCCAGCTGGCTCTGCTGATTATATGCCACTCCTGCCTTTTGGAAGCTCACCAGTGTCCCCTCTGCCTTTCTCTTTCTCATCCCACAGACCCCTCTCTTCAGCCCACCCTCCACCCTCTTCCTAGCCTGGGGGGGTTGCATTTTGTGTTTCTTTAAGACGTTCACTCAGTATGCCAGTGAGTCCCCGTCATGGGTCGAACTGTGTCCTCCCAAAAAAGATATGTTGGAATCCTAACCTCCAATAACTCAGATTGTGACCAGAGTTGGAGAAAGGGCCTTTAAAGAGGTGATTAAGTTATAATGAGTCTATTAGGGTGGGCCTTAATCCAATATGACTGGTGTCCTTATAAGAAGAGGAAATCTAGACACAGGTAGGCAAGGAGGGAAGACAACGTGAAGAGACAGAGAGAAGATGATCGTCTATGAGCCAAGGAGAGAGGCCTGGAATGCAGAGTTCCCTCGCAGCCCTCAGAACGAACCAGCACTGCTGACACCTTGATCTCAGACTTCCAGCCTCGGGTGACAATACATTGCTGTTGTTTTAAGCCACTCAGTATTTTGTGGTATTTTGTTTGCAGCCCCAGCAAACGAATGCAGATTCCTTCTCCCTCTTTCAGCTCCCTTGCAGACACTTTAAGTTCTCCTGGGCATTGTTAATTCTCCTAACATCTGCTTGAACGGGAGAAAGGGATAGGAAAAAAGCATAAGTAAATATCTCATCATTTCATTCAGCTACACATATACAAGCAAGCAGAGAACCAGAGGCTAAACTGTTTTCAAATCAGTGGGCTGATGAGTTGATGATTGTTGTTGTTGGGTGATGGGTCCGTGGGGGTTCATTGTACTATACTCTCTACTTTTGTGTATGTTTGAAAACTTCCATTATAAACCATCAAAGAGAAAAAAGGAGAGAAAGAGAAAGAAAGCAACACGGCACACCACTGGTCCAAAACATGACGCAGGTGCTTCCATCTCTAGAGTTCCTCACAGTGGCATCCACCCCTCTCCTCGTCCCTTCCAGCCAGACTCTGCTGACAGTATCAAGAATTACCGCAACTGAGGCCACTGTCACCAGAGCCTGTGCCCAGCTTTTAGCCCGGAGACTTCTTTCCCCAGCCAGGGTTTAGCACTGAGGCCCTTGCACCCACGGAGCAGCTGCAGCTCTGCAGACCAAGAATGCCAGACAGACCCTCCTGGATCCCAAATACCCAGGCAGCCTCATCCCCACCTGGGCTGCCTTGCTCGGATGGCTGCTTGCTCTGGCTGCTCTCACTCCTTTCAGGAGTTGTTTGCCCTTTATCCTGTTATTACCACTTATCATACCAAATAACGACTCCACTCTTACTAATGATCACTCAAGTCATCCCCTGAGACACAGCTACCGTGCCTCATTCCCAAGGCTCCCCATCATCAAAAGCTCTCCCCAGGGCTTCCCTGGTGGCACAGCGGTTGAGAATCCACCTGTCAATGCAGGGGACACGGGTTCAGTCCCTGGTCCAGGAAGATCCCACATGTGGTGGAGCAATGAAACCCATGAGCAACAACTGCTGAGATCGCATGCTGCAACTACGGAAGCCCGTGCACCTGGAGCCCATGCTCCGAAACAAGAGAAGCCACTGCAATGAGAAGCCCACAGACTGCAACAAAGAGTAGCCCCCACTCACCACAACTAGGGAAAGCATGCATGCGGCAACGAAGATCCAGTGCACCCCAAAAAATAATAAAATAATAAAATAAAATAAAATAAAATAACAGACTTCCAATCCAGTGTATGTTAAAAAAAAAAAAGCTCTCCCTACCACGCAACTGTGGGTCAGGGTGAAAGAACCCATAGAAACAGTATTATCCACGGCATTTTATAGAAGTTCGGGATACTGCTGGTGCAGGGCTGAGCTGCCCCCGGTACTGTGGGTAAGTAGTCAATAAATGGCAGCCAACAGTCCTTAGCTTCCTCGTGCCCCTTTCAGGGGCCACTCTCTATGTGTCCCCTTTTAATTCCTCTTCTACACTCACTTCCTCCTTTAGAGCCCACTAGTTCTGAAATTTCCATCGGCAAAATAAGAAAAGGAAAATGGGCTTTTCATGGGATTGATTTAATGAAATTTAAGAAAACTGTCCTTTTCTTTTAGGATTATGTTCTCCCTATTTTCTGGTCTTAAAATATCTTTTCCTCCATGGAATGGTGGTATCAGTGTACCGCAATATATCAGTTGGGGTTTAATTGCAGTTATAGCAGTCACTCCAGCTATTTTAAGCAGAAAATAATTTAATAGAGGGATTTAGGACTTTATAAAATCATTGGAACGGCTGGAGGAGCAGAGGTAGGCTGGGCTTCTAGGAGTACCTCCCGGCAGAATCGGCCTGCCAGGAACTCTGCCATCTCGAGATGGCCGTGATCAGGAACCTGCGGACCCGGGAAGCCCCCGGCCCCCTCCGCCGGCTCCAGGACCACATCACCCCGGCCGTGATCCACGTGATCCACATCAGCAAAAGCGATGCCACGTGTTTGCCTCTTGACACCAAACTAAAGCCTGCGCCTGGAGCCTCTGCTTCCGCCACCCCTGCAGAACCAAACATCTTTGTCCCCACACCCACCCCCGCCAGTCGCGAGGAACAGTGGCAGTGCAAATGCACACACTTGGCCCAATCTCACGCCAGCGCACCTGCCTGACAGGGGGCGGGTCTTGTGCACACCTGGAGCTGTAAGGCCTGCCCCACGAGGGATGGAGCTGCTCGAGCCAGTGTGCAGTTCTGTGGCTCAACTCCCACATTTTACTCAGGTGTGAAATCCAAAATTTCTAATGGGCAGGGGGTGGGGTGAGATCAGTCCTCTAGAGCAGCCCCATCAGGGACAGAAATTAAACTACGTAGCTTCATACCCGATATCCAATAAACAGGAAGAGGTGCTCCTCCTCGTTAGTCACCAAGAGGATATAAATTAAAGTCATGATTAAAATCACCACTGCACACCCACTAGAATGACTAAAAAGAAAAGGAGTGACAGCACCAAGTGCGCACAGGGATGTGGAGCGAGGAGAGCGCCCGTTCACGGCTTGTGGGAGCGCATGTTGGTACAAACATTTTGGAAACTTGTGTGGTGGTACCTACTAAAGCTATAAGCAAGGATGACCTCTGACCCACTAATTCCACCCTAAATCTATCAAATAAAAACAGGTGTGAGAATGTTCATGGCACCCCTATTTTTAAGAGCCCCAAACTGAAGCCAGTCCAAATGCCCATCAACAGAATTAGTAAACAAGCTGGAGTATATTCACATCATGAAACACTACAGAGCAACAAGAAGCAGCAAACCACAATGGCATGCAGCTGCACGAGTGGATATTAAGCCACAAGAGAGACACAAAAGAGGGCATTCCATGTGTTTCCTCTTAAAGAGAGCGCAGAAGCAGGGTGTTGGGAGTTAGCATACTGGGTCTCCTTGCAGGAAGATAGGAACCGGTAGGGAACAGGAAGCAGGTTTCTGGGGTGTTGGTCAAGTTTTGTTTCTTGACCAGGACGCTGGTTACACGTGTGCGATCACACATCGGGAATTTCTGCCTCGCTGTACATTGATAATACACACACCTTTTAATATGTATGTATGCATCAACAACATTCACAAAATTTACAATTTCGCTTTCCATCTCTGCCTAAGCACCCTCCCACCTCCCACCCTGGTGATAATGATGGTTCCGTTTATGGAACACCTGCCGTGAGCCACACACTGCACCTCACACTGTGGATTCTCACGACCTCCGGGCGAAGTGGAAGGTCATTTCGTGGATGAGGCGCCAGAAATGAAGAGAAATTACGCAGCCTGTCCAAAGCCATCCAGTGGACAAGCGGCTGAGCCATGAGTCAAGCCCATGACTCCACAGCGTGTGCCTTTCCCATTCAGAAGCCCCTGCTTCTCCACTGTGCTTGGTCTCTTCCTGGTCCGCAGCCTGGCTGGGTATGTGGTCCTTTGCCAAGGATTTGGCTCTCCCTGTCCCCTCTGCTCTATCCCTTTCCCGGAGCTCCAGGTCGGAAATGCCAGCAGCTGCTGCCGTCGCCAAGCACCCTGGAGGGCAACACGCTGTTCCTTGATGTCAAGCCTCAGGGAGCCACCAACAGTTACTGTCGCCACCCACGGGTGGTCTAGCATTCCGGAACCTGTCCTTGCCCTTGTGCCAGCCTTTCCTGGGAGCGTCTGGGCAGTGTTTGGGGGCTCTGCCAGGCCAGGGCCTACAGGAGCAGGGCCGGCAGATTTGCACCCACGACTAGCCCTCCCTGGTACCTGCTTTGCTTGACCGGGTAGAGCAGGCTGAGGGCCGGCAGCAGCCAGAGGCCCGGGATGCTCTCGACTCTCACGCCCTCACTGGCTCTTAGAGGAAGTTCCTGATGCTCTGGGGAGACCCCCCCACAGGCCTTGAGGGTAGTGTGAAGTGCGTGCTCCTTCTTCTTCCCCCCTCCAGCACTGGCGAGGTCAATGCCTGGCATCTGTGCCAGGTGCTGAGCGAGGCCTGGAACTGGAGGGTCAGATGTGGTCAAGAAAGATGCAGTGTCCCTGCCCGCAAGCAGCTAACAGCCTTGGGGGGACAGCACCTAACGTTTGCTGAGCACTCACCGTTTGCTGGCTCTGTTCCGGTCTCTTTACAGGCATTATCTCATTGAGGCCTTGAAAGAATTCTTTGAGGCAGGTACTCGGATTCCCATTTTATAGATGAGGGGACCAAGGCTCAGAAGTTTAGTGACTTGCGTGGCAGGCCCTCTAAGCCAACCCAGTCTTCTCCTCCTCATGTTCACCATCCTTGTGTAACCCACCAACCTCCCACAGTTTGAGCATGGACTGGACGTACCGCCTAGCTTCTGATGACTTGAATAGCTAGAAGTCATGAATGTCGCTTCCAAGGTTGTTATAAAAAGTCTGTGGCTACCATCTTGTGCGCTCTCTCCCTTTCTGGGATCCCTTGCCCTGGTGGCAGCCAGCCGCCTGGTGGTGAGGCCGTCCTGTGCAGAGGTCCCTGTGAGTCACCTTGGAAGCTGCTCCTCCCCCAGCTGAGCCTGGAGAAGACCGCAGCCTCGATGATGCCCGGACGGCAGCCTCATGAGAGACCCCAGACTGGAACCTCTCAGGAAGCTGCTCTCAGCCCCCTGACCCACAGAACCATGGCATAATAAAGGCCTGTGGTTTTAAGCGGCCAAACACTGGGGTGACCTGTGGTGTAGCCCCAGGTGCTAATCCGCTTGCCCGCACGCACACAGCTAACGCTGGAATGGGGATCCAGGTGTGTCTGACTCCAGCATCTCCACTCTTAGCCACTCCTGGTACCATTTCCCCTGAGTCGGGGGAGGAACACGTCAATGCCCGACGTGAACTGAGACGACGTAGAACTGATGACAAGGCTGAGAGCTGAGAGGAGCTTAACCATTCTGTGCCTCGGGTTTCTCATACGTAAAGTGAGGGTGATAATAATACCAATTTCATAGGGTTGTCTTGAGGATTAAACGAGTTTATACATGTGAAGCTCTTAGAACATAGTGAACATTCTGTATTAGAGGAAATTGTATTAGAGGAAATAATGTGCACAAATATTAAATGAAGTAAGCTTAGGCTCAGCTCAAGCTCCTCTTACAAATCAGTGTTCTTGGACTTTCTAGGTGGCATGGTGGTTAAGAATCCGCTTGCCAATGCAGGGGACACGGGTTCAATCCCTGGTCCAGGAAGATCCCACATGCCGCGGAGCAGCTGGGCCCGTGTGCCACAACTATTGAGCCCATGTGCCACAACTCCTGAAGCCCAAGCGCCTAGCACCCGTGCTCCACAACAAGAGAAGCCACTACAATGAGGAGCCTGCGCACCACAATGAAGAGTAGCCCCCACTTGCCGCAACTAGAGAAAGCCTGTGTGCAGCAACAAAGACCCAACACAGCCAAAAAGAAAAAATCAGTGTTCTTGTTTGCAAAGTGGAGATAACAATATTGTCATTCCTTGTTGGCAGGATTAGGTAAATTAGCACAGTGCCCGGAACATACTAGAAGCTTAATAAATGGCATCTGAGGATGACACTGACTAACGATCTAAGGGTGGTGCGTGGAGGGTGGGTGACGAGCAAGTACTGTGACAGTCCAGCCCCTGTTGACCCCACTCTCCTGAGACACCCACCCTCCCCTGCGCTGGGGTCTGGGAACCGGCTGAAGGTGGAGGGCGGGGGGCGGGGGAGGGTGCAGGGCAGAGAGCCTGTGGTTCGTGGGAAATCCATGAAGAGGCCTAGACCTTCCTTCTGGTCCTTGGGGATGTGCTCCCTTAGGGCGCTGAGCTGGTAGCAGATAGGTCCCTCAGTCCTCCAATTATGGGATTATGTTAACACTCCCGAGAAGGAAACTGGTTCCGTGAACACCCCCACATCCCTGGGCCCGAGAGGCTCAATGAGTCCCAGCACCAAGGACACCACCATTTCTCATTCCGATTGATCTTTCTTGCAATTGCATGGTTTGTGTTCAAAATGCACTCCAAGAGAAATAAATAAGTAAATAATACAAAAAAGATGGGCCTTTCTCTGCAGCCCTAAGTGGAAATGTTTGAGAACATGTGATGACAATCTTTGTTCAAAGATTTGGAGATTTGGGGATCATGTTTGTATAACTTTGCCAATTTCTTGTTGAATTTTTTGGCATATTGAAGTACCAGATACCATGAAGAAGAAAATGCAAAATACATAAACCTCAAAATGATACCAGAACATACTTTTTAAAAAAAGTACAACTGCAGAGCACCTCAAATGTTGTTTTTTTCACCAAGGTCAGTCAATGGTGTCTGTGAACTTCAGGCAGGAAAGACTCGGATTGTGGTCCTGGCTGGAGCAGATCACTTCCCGTCTCTGGATTTTCTCATTCACAAAGTGTCAGGCTTGGATCTATCACTGGTCTTCCAACTGGGTAACTTGGAGCTCCTGGGGGTGCCCTGGGAGGGGTCCCACCTCCTATAAAAGTCAGAGCTGCTCCCCTTTTGTCGGTCTCACATTTTAGGATTCAGATTCTGAGTTTTTGGAAAGGGCTTTTCCTGTTTAGGGAAAAAAAAAAAAAAGACTTGAAAGCTTCTTTTTTGATCATCTCTAAGCTCCTGTCTAGTTCTGGTAACATTAAAGTCTGTGTTCAAGAGGAGGGAAAGGGGGGTAAAAATGGAGTAGGAAACAGGAGTCAGACTCAAAGGAGAACTTCCCTAATAGTACAGAGCACAGGTTGCCGTCACGAGCGCCGTGGAAGGAGAGCTGAGGGACTTTCATCTGCACGGATCTTTGAGAAGAACAGCTGAAGGACTTGGACGCAGGGAGGCAGATGCGCTGATCCCTCTGCAGGAGGACTCCATGGCCCTGTGAAATTCTGATGTGGGCTGAGCAATTCCTGGATGGGGAAAGGCCCTGCAGACCGCAAGGCACAGTTCGTCTTCTACATCTCTTTCCTTCTACCTGAACTTACTCTTCCCAGCTTTGCAACCCGAGTCACGCATTCAGCAAGCAACCAGGAGTGCCTACTACATGTCAAACACGGCACGAATTCTGGGGAGACAGCCGTGAACAGGCAAGAATCCCTGCCCTCTCAGAGCCTGCATTCCAGAGGGCAGCACAGAACTGACCTACAAACCGCAGTCATTTAGTGCCACCCGTACCAGGGCTCGGAGAAAGAATGCAGAACAAGAACGACCACAGGAAACTGGCACGCAGGGGTTACTGGCGTGGGGCTTCCTTGAGGAGTGATGTTTGAGAGAAAACCTGAAAGAGCGGTGGAGAGGGAAGAAGACCCCATCCCATGGAGGGGGCCACAGGGAGGGCCTTCCAGCCTTGCCCTCTGGCGCACGCACTTGGGGAGTGCGCAGGTTCAGCTCACTTCCAATTTCTATGTTAATGAACTCACCCCCTGGGTGGCCTCACTGTCTAGATTAGCTTCCCCACCTGTCCTCTGGTTCATGCTTCTCAAACCTGAGTGTGCATCAGAATCAGCTGGGCGCTTGTAAAAACCAGGTCCCTGCCCCCCACCCCACCCCAAAGCCTGAATCAGCGTGGATGAGGTGGAAGCTGCCCTGAACCACACGTGAGAAGCACTGGCTGCCGGCTCAGGGGTACCCTCCCATCAGAGCCTCGCTGGACACCCACTTGTCGGAGAAACTGACGGCTCCCTGCCTGGCGGGACGCTGGCACCAGGCAGCTCTCAGGGGGAGGTGGCATCCCTTCCCTCTGCCTCAGGCCCCTCAGCTGTTCGGCAGGGAGGGAGGGCAGGCTGCCTGGTCAGGTTTCAGTCCCTCAGCCCCCAGTATCCCTGTCTGCCTTCCGCTAGCCCACAGCCCTGTGGACCAGTGAGGGTGCCCTCAGGCGCGCGGGCAGCAGGTAGGGGAGCTGGTCAGCTTTGCAGTCCCGTTTTCCAGCTGGTTGAGGGAGATGTAGGGAAGGATGTTGGGGGAAGATTGCTCCCCAGGGGGGGAGCCCCGCAGGAGGAAGGCCCGCTGGTGTTCAAGCTTAGGGTATGGGAGATACCACCCCTCCAGCCCCCCCCAAGAAGGCTTGGAGGCCCAGCGCCAGCAGCTGCCTGAAGGGGGTCTGTGACACGCTTCTTATCCCCAGTCGCCTGCCTCTTCCGCTGGGAACAGTCAGCGCTACTGCCTCGCACCACATCAGGCCTCACAGAGGCCCAGGAGGACAAGCGCGCACACGGTGGGTGGGCCGGGGTGTCGGCTCCGCGGGGTCCCTCCCCAGCACCCGGCACGGGGTCTGGCCTGGAAGACATGCTCCCCGATCGTTGTTGAGTGATGATGGGAGAGGCGCTGCAACGCAGCAGTTAAGAGCATGCGCTCTAGAGCAGGACCAACCTGGTTTCCAGTCCTGGCCCTGAACTCACCCGCTGCGTGTCCTGGGCAAGTTCCCAGCCTGTCAGAGCCTCAGCCTCCTCGCCTGTGGATCAGGGAGGGTGAGGACAGCACCTGCTTCGTGGGGCCCCCGGGAGAGCGAGTGAGGCCAGGTCTGGAGGCGTCAGTGCAGAGAGCGGCCACCGTGCCCAGGGAGAGTCGTGGAAGGAACCCGGGGTGTACAGTCTTGAGAAGGCCTTGGTGTGGGGGCGGGGGGGGGAGGGCATCAAGAGTCCAGGGCTCCAGAGGGGCTTCCTCAAAGGGGGCCAGCCAGTTGCAGTGCAACCTCACCGAGGAGAGAGACCGAGGAGACCGTATGAGGACACACAGTGAGGCTGGATGAGAGAAGAGCTTCGCAGTGAGAATGGACCCAAAGGCAACTCATGGAGGTCTTGCGGCGTCCCTTAGGGGCCTTCTCTCTCCTGGAAGTGTCAGCATCCCAGCTTTGCCGCACATCTTGCGTAGCTTTTCTCTCTGGGGCTTCCTCCTCCCCCCAGCTTGATGTTCTGGCCCTCACGGAGGAGCCGTCAGCATTTCTATGGTGCCTGTCACTGTAGAAACCAGGGACAGGAGAGACAGAGAAGGAATGAGAGAACTGAGGGAGGGGGCGGGAGAGGGGAGGAGGAACCGGTGGGCTAGCGACCAAGCCACTGGCCTGAGCTGGGAGCGCCGTGAGTGGGGGCAGGATGGATGCCCTTGGAGTGAACTCCAGCACCCAGCAGAGCCTCTGAGGTCACCCCAGCGATCCCCAGCCCTGGAGCCAGGTCAGGTAGAGGGGACTGACCCCATCGGAGGCCGTTAGGGCCCCGTGCAGCGTGCGTGTTACATGGGCCTCAGAGGGTTGCTGTGCAGCAGAGGCGTGTGGGAACCCCTCAGCCCAGGACAGCGGGGCTCCGTACCAGACAGTTCTTAGCAGCAGCCGCAAGGGTGACTCTGGCCGGGGACCCACTTCCACTGTGGGGGCGGGGCTGCGCCCCCACCTCCTCCAGGCGCCAGAGCAGATGTGAGCAGTGGGCCCTCCAATGTTTGCTTTTGTTTTGGTTTTGTCTGGCGGGGGGTGGAGATTCAGCAAACAGAGTTCAGCAGTGTAATTAAGGGAAGCTAATAGCAAAATTAATCTGCCACCCAATTATATACATACTGCTATTATGCGACACAGTAATTAGCCAGAAATAGTAAACAGGCCATGAAAACAAAGGTGACTGGTGTGCTTTTACACAGCCAGGAGGGTGGTGATGGCGGGTCTCCTTTGGTCCGGTTACCCTTCCAGGATGTGTCGTGGCTCTGGGCTGAGAGTTTACCTTGACACCAGGTACTGTTCCATCGCACGCGATTGCTGGCCCTCATCAGTTGTGCCTCAGTTGTGCCCCGGCCTGGGGCCTTCCTTCCATGCTCCCATCACCCCAGGACTTGCCAGTGTCCCCCCAGGTGAGGGGTCCTCGGCCGTACATTCAGCTGCTCCTTCATTTCTGCTCTGACCTTCAGGCTGCCTTCCTCCTTCCACTCATCAACAATATCTGTGCCCCACCCCCACATGGCGGCTCTGTGCCGGATGCTGGAGAGACCAAGGTGAAGGGGACCAGTTACACTATCAGGAGAAAACGGAAACATTTGGGTTTATGATGATGAGATATGTTTGCTCTATGATGTCACCACACATACCTTACTGCTCGCGACCAAGATATTTTCGTACGGCTCTAAAAAGGTTATATTTTTTTAAAAAGGTGAATAAGATCTAGTCTTTTTAAAATCTAGCTTTTTTAAAAGGAGCCAATAGGCTGGCTGAGGAAACCAGCCTCCATCCTGCTTGGTACACGGCCCTGGGATAAAGCTCAAAGGTCTGCAGAGGCCTTGGTGTAGCCGTGGCTCTTGTTTGGTGAGAGGAGAGAGGTTGGGCATAGCTCAGAGCAAGTTTCCCCGAGTGGTGTCTAGAAGGATGGGGAAAGATAATATCAGCTGGCATTGATTAAGCACTTACGATGTGCGGGGCACTGCTCTAAGCACTGTGACTGCATTAACCCACGTGATCCTCACAGCATCATAGGGTAGGTCTACTGTTGTCCCATTTTACAGAGGAGGCAACTGAGTGTAGCCGGTTGAATGATGTCCCCCAGAAAGATATGTTCAAGTACCAACCCCTGGTCCCTGTGAATGTGGCCTTATTTGGAAACAAGTCTGCAAATATAATTAAGGATGAAGGTATTTTAAGAACAAAATGAGAGTACAGTCTCGCCTGGAGATGAGATCATTTGGGACTTGGGGTGGGCTCTAAACCCAATGACTGGTGTTCCTATGAGAGAAAGGAAAGGAGAGGGAGATTTGAGACAGAGACACGGGGGAGAAGGCCACGTGAAGACAGAGGCAGAGACTAGAGTTCTGTGGCCATAAGCCCAAGGAACCTGGAGGCTGCAGAAGAGACAAGGGAGGCTCGTCTCTTAGAGCCTCCAGAGGGAGCACGGCCCTGCCCAGAGCTGGATTTCAGCCTATGCTGTAACGAGCTCTCCTCTGGAGAACGTGGGTCACTGCAAGTGATCTCCCCATCTCCCCTGGCCCCCAAAGTCCTTCAGATCCACGTCAAGGAAGGGTGAGCCAGCTCCCTTCACCGGGTGGCAATCAGACCCAGGGAACCTGGTCCCGGACTCTCTGGCCCCGGTGGGGTATGCTCAGCCCACCAGGAACTACCTGGCTTCAAGAGTGAGCGGGGCCTGCGGTCACTGTGGGAGGAGTCCTGCAGGCAGACGAGCCCCTAAGTGGAGAGGCTGGGCTCCTGCTTTGAGGGAAAGGTCTTGCTTCCCCACCAGTAGCAAATCTAGATGCCTGTCCTGCGGGGGAGAAGGGAGACGCGCTGGGCAGGCTTGTCTGGCCCTAGTGTCAGCGATCAGGAGACCCCTGGGCTACTCGGACAACAGGGCTTCTGAGTGGGGCCGGCCGAGCCTTCTGGGGGGCTGGCCAGGGGTGCGGCGCTGCAGCTCCTCCGTGTCCTCACGCCTTTATCCTGATTCTTGGAGAAGGCTGGGGACTGCTTGCTTCCCCTGGGGAAGCCAGGTCTTGCTGCGGCAGGAAAGGGACTTTGCTGCTTGCATGGGAGACAGAAGCAGTGATCAAGGCCTGGGGAACCCAAAGGATGGCGGAGGACGAGGTTTGGGGGGGCTCTTGGAATAGAAATCACGCGACTTGCCCTGGGGCCCCGAGGGCTTGGGCGTTAACACACGGACACACGGGGCTCAGGAAACCACCGGGTAGGGACTTCCCTGGGGGCCCAGTGGTTAAGAATCTGCCTGCCAATGCAGGGGACACGGGTTCGATCCCTGGTCCGGGAAGATCCCACGTGCCGCAGAGCAACTAAGCCCGTGTGCCACAACTACTGAGCCTGCGCTCTAGCGCCCGAGCTCCGCAATGAGAGAAGTCAACGCAATGAGAAGCCCTTGCACCGCAATGAAGAGTAGCCCGCTGCAACTAGAGAAAGCCTGTGCACAGCAACAAAGACCCAACACAGCCAATAAATAAATAAATAAATACATTTATTTTTAAAAAATAAAAGGAACCCACTGGGTGCCCTGAGCGGCAGCCCGAGCTCCTGGGGGAACCAGCCCTCAGGAGTGTGGAGCCCCAGCTCAGGCTCTGCAGGGCGGGGCCATCAGACTCCCGGCAAGGCAGTGGCCAAGCAGTCTCTTTTCTTTGCTTACACTCTGCCCCCTGGCCCCTGCCTGGCACTCCCCCTCCCAGGGTGACTACTGCACTTCTGCCAGGGTCCAAGCAAGAAGGCCACGGGGCTCCACTGTGTCTGCTTCAGAGAAGGTTCTTTCTGTGAGTGAGGGACTCATGTCAGTGCCCCTCGGGGGCTGCAGGGACCCTCCAGTCTCTGGGAAGAGGACCCAGGCTGCAGGGGTGGAAGGAGATGCCTCGGACACTTGACGGAAATCCTTTTGGCTAGGACTCAGCGGGATGACAAAAACAGGGAAGAGGGACGTGGGGACTTTGTCATTTGTGGGCACTCGAGTGGGTTACGTTATGTTTCTCTATGACAGCAAAGGAAAGAGGACTTCATCGTTGGGCCCTTGCTTTCTTTGGGTGATGGAGGGATTGGCTTGAGAATTAGAGGGGGTTGGTTCTTCATGATGGTCGAGCCCAGGCACTTATCTGTTGCTGGCCTCGCTCGGGCTTTGCCATCACGTGGTACCCACGGGTCATCAGCTCAGGAGCCAGGCCGGGCGGCTGCAGCTGGAGATGATTCCAGATGGTGCGAGTGGGGCTGGGGGCTCCTCTCGGAACACCCTGTGGCCTTGGGGCAACAGCAGAAGCAATACGATTAGCATAGTTGTGGAGCCTGTGGGTTCTGGAAAGCCCCCGGGCTTTATGTTCGGGCTCTGCCACTCACCTGCCAGGTGACCTTGGGCCAGTTACTTAACCTTTCTGTGCCTCAGTTTCATCATCTGTAAAATGGGAGTCTAGCAGTACGGACTTCATAGGACCGTTGGGAGAAACACACACGTTAATATACGTGAGACAACATGAACAGCGCCTGGCACACGGTAAGTGCTAGATGTGAGCTACTGTTATTCTCCATGCAGTGTCGCCCTGGCGTTGGGGGCCAGCACGTGGGGGAGTCACTCTGCATTTGGAGGAAGTGCCTCTGGGTTTCTGTATTCCTGGGTCCCCTGGCAGCATTGTCCTCACAGAAATACCAACAAAAACCTACCCTGGGGTAATGCTGCCTGAGGGCAGGTGACATTCTGAGGAGACTTGGGGGTGCTGAGCCTGGACCAAACCACTTCTCCTCCAGTCCTTTCTCACCCTAAAGCCTCAGTTCAGCTTTCTTGATTTATCTATTCAGTACGGTCAGCTTTACTCCTGCACCTGTGGGTCTGCTATCACGTGCGCCCCTCTCCAACATATGGTCCCGCCCCTGAGCTTGACTAAATCACATGGTATCAGGGGCTGCCTGAGAGCTCCCAGAACGCACCTGCTCATTGTTCAGAGGAAGACATGGGGATCTGTGGCAGAGAGGAAGACAGTGACACAGCAGGGCCTCTGTGACCTGGTCCTTTACAGAGTCCAGTGCCCTTTCACCAAGCTGGCGCCTCCCGGGAGGAGGAGAGGTGGTCACCTTCACCCCTGACCTTGGTCAGGCCCCCACGGAGGGTTTCCTTCACACCCCATGACTGGCTCCGGCTGGAAGACCTCGGGCGGGCGTGCCTACTGCCCTGGGCAGGCATCAGAGCTTCTCATTTAGAGGAAGGAGAGGAATACATTGTCTGCGGCCCTGGCTTGTCCTACTGGCCTGGCCTCCTGGGGTGGGACCCAGCCTGGGCCTACCAGTGTCCTCCAACCAGATGAGACATCATTTAAAGGAGTTCTTGTCCTCAAGGGCCGGAGACAATGCCACCTCTGGGCCCCCTGGGAGCAGCCTGTGAACTTGGACTGTTTACTTGCTGAGACCACAAGGTGGAAGAACGGCTGAGGTTCTGCAGCTCCTGGAGAGGCGGCCACAGCCTCTGATCTGCCCTCCACTGAAGCAAACTCAGGTCCCTGCAGCCATTTAACGAGCGGGGCATGGATCATTTAATGGTCCCGGCAACCCTGCCAACCAGGTGTTATTTTGTCCCTATCTTATACCTCAAAGAGACTCAGGGAAGTGGCAAGGGCAGAAAGTGGGGCAGCAGTCACACTCAGGCCCGACTCGGAAGCTCCATGATGCTCTGTCTCCAGGGGACCAGGCAGGGGTTGGGGAGGTGGGTGCCGGACACACATAGAACCACACGAACCAATCAAATGGGCACTAGAGAGGCGTGGAGAGCAAAAAGGATATGAACGCGGGAGACGGGCGGTCGCGAGAATGAGAAATCGAAGGAGTAGAGGGAGACATTACATTGCTTTGCATCCCTGTGGCAGGGGGTACACACCTGCTTCACACCTGCTATATATAGGTACCTCTGGGTACAGACCTGCTGTAGTAGGAGACCCTGCACACCTAAAACACAAGTGAAAGCACGGCCTGGCAGGTGGCCTGGAGAGCCCGCCCGTCCGAAAGGGGAGCCTCCATCCTGACCCCGCCACGTGCCCTGCAGGACTAGGGCCCAGGGTTGCCAGAACGCCGGGTCTTTTTTTTTTTCAAGAGAAGCAGGAGATTAATTTTTTAAAATGTGAACACTCTTCGTTTAAAAATGCTAGTAACCAAAACAGTTCGGAATATCATTTTAGAAAAGCAAAGAAAAAAGCCGTGTTCAGCTCACAGACTGCCGGGGTGCAACCTCGGCTTTACTGCACTTGTTTCCATGAGAGTCTCCCCACCAAACTGTGAGCCTCTCTGCAGCTTAAGACCGCCGGAGGAGCAGGGTGGGCTGGGGGGGATGAGAGCTGAGGGCTGTGAGGCTGTGAAAAGAAGCATCCAGGTTTCTAGAAGGGAACCAGACTGAGACAGATGCATTGCCAAAAAGATGCAAAAGAGCCATTCTGCCTTGGACCACGGAGTTGCCTTCTACCTGTTCCCCGCTGCTGCGGCTTTGCCAAGGCCCTCGGCTCCACGCGGAGAACATGGAGCTGCGGGCGCAGGAGGGCTGAGTAGGGCAGAGAGGGAGGGTTGCTTGGAGGCGGTGGGAAGCAGCTCAGCCTGGTTGCTGAGAAGTGAATCACATTTCCATGTGATGGGTGCAGTTCGCACTTTGTAAGGGAACAGGGAGCAACCGGAGCCTGACTTTTCTAAATATACCAGGCAAGCCAACTTGCCTGGCTCCGAATTGAGATTCCCGACGGGAGGCTGGGCGAGCCCTTGGATCCCAAATTTGCAGGCTGCATCCCAGGCTGTGCTTTTCTGATGGGGGAGAGGGGCTGATGCTGGGAGCTGAGACTTCCGGAAGGAGCCCACAAACTTCCATTCTTGGGTAAATACCTGTAGGAACTGTGGGAAACCCTCTTACACCTGGGTTAAGCTGTACCATCATGGGGCTTCTGTGCCCAGAGGGGGCCACTGGAACCCCATGGCAGACTTCCCTCCTCCTGTTGCCCTCACCCTTCACAGGGCTGCCTGGCACAGAACCCCCTGGTTGTGTCTTCCAAGCTTCCAAGTACGGGCAGTGTCCCTGACATCCTCTCCAGGGCCTGAGAGGGTTGATCTCCCCCGATTCCCCAGTCTCCTTGGAAGTCTACACCTAAAATCACAGTGTGGACAACTGAGGCTCTGCCTCCCTTGATAGGAAGCTCAGGTCCCTGGAGCAGCATGAATTCCCCATTGCACATCCAGAAGTGGCCTTCAGGGCCGTGCTGCAGGCTGGGCATGCAGGGGCCAGCTCTGCCACGGACCACCTGTGTCCCTGTCCCTCCTTGGAATCAGTTGGCAGCTCTGGACAAGTGGAGGCTGGAGGAGACGATGCTTGTCTGAGGCCCCTCCCGGTTCTGACAGGTCATGGCTCCCTCGTGTACGACGTGGGCTGGCGGTTTGGGAAGGGATGAGGTGGGTGGTGTTCAGTGACAGTTCGCCTTGAGCAGGTGGGGCTGTGCATCTTCTCCTGACTTTGGATATGAACTGAAGTGGCCCCAGGCCGCTGGCAGGCTACAATCAGTGCCTGGAGCTTTCAGCTTGATCAGCGGTCCTAATGCAGGGGAGAAGAGGCAGAGATGGTCAAAGAAATGTAGGCTTTAGGCTGTGGACAGAGATGCCCGTGGCCTGTGGGCTCACATCTGTGCACCCCGGGCACTGTGGGCCGGGCGCAGCCCCGCTCTGGGGAGGGGCTCTGGTCCTGGCGCCTGCAGGTTAGCAAGCACCAGGCCTGCGAGAATTCCTTGTAACCAGACTCCCAGCCGTAGCAGCTTTGCTCATGAGACGTGCCTGAGGAGAAGGCTGAGTCTGGGCCGGGAAGGGGTGGGCGAGTTTTAAGGTCAGACCCCCAGGGCTCAGACTGGAGGTGCCAAGCAGCGTGCTGCAGCCTGGCACTCAGGAGGTGGAGCCCTTCTTGGACCTCAACCTCCCGTTGCATCCACTGGGCTTCTTGGGGAGCCCAGCCCAAGGGGTTCCCAGGGGACCCAAAGGCACTGGGAGGACTTAAAGTCTCTAAGGAGCCTGCGGCGGTGCCCTTTGAGAGACTGTCTGGGTGGGGTGCCCCCTGACAGTCGTCCTAAATGAACCACTTGCCCCCACCAATGCCCCTGTGCTCCAGGGAGCAGGGAGGCAGCACGGTGGAGGGAACCGCTGTGTGCTTCGGGCTCTGTGGGATCAAATCCTGCATCTCTCCCCGTTCAGAGGCCAAGCCTGAGCACATGAGCCAGAGCTGCAGGCCTAGCCCTTCCTAACACATTGCCTAAGTTTCTCTAAAGAATTTACTGGTATCTGAAACGAGTCTATTTAATCCTCTGGTTATGTTTCCTGCCAGACCCCCCAAGCCCCAGTGGAAGGCTGGGCACTGAGAATACAGTGGTACACAAGCCTGGGGGGCCCCCATCCTTGTGGAGTTTGCAGTCTTGACAGCCAAACAGGTGAGAAAAAAGATGGCAATGAGAACTGAGAGGGGACTATGAGCACTGTCACATTGGTTTCAGAAATTACAATATCGCACGAGACATACTTCGCTGCTACCTGAAATTCTCATTCATGGTCTCCCGGTTTTTTCTACCCTCCCTGGCACTGTGGGAGCACCCAGGAGGTGCACCAGGGCCAGTCCTAGGAACTCGGGCAGGCTCTCCCTGGAGGCCAGGCCGCAGCCCCTGCTGAAGGACAGGAAGGAATTCACCAGGTGGAGAGGGAGAGTCTCCCAGCAGAGGGAATGTGCTGGACAAAGGCCAGGGGGTGAGAGCCAGATGCCCCGAGGGCCTGCTAAGCCTTCATGAACATGGGGTGCAAAAGGGCAGGGACAAAGCCGACACAGGGGGCAGAAAGTCACTGGGTCAGGTTCAGGGGTCTGGGCTTTACACCAAGCACAACGGAGAGTTACTGAAGGCTGAAACAGAACAACGTAATACTTGCATTTTGAAAAGGCTATTTTGGCTGCTGTACGGAGAATGCATTTGGTGGGGAGGGCAAGGGTGGAAGCTGAGAGCCGGTTGGGAGGCCACTGCTGCCGTCCAGCTGAGATGGTGGTGGCTCGGATAAGAGAAGAGGCAGCGGAGGAGGGAAGTTGATAAATTCAATTGATCCTCAGGAGAGAGAATCAATAGGATTTAGCAACTGATCAAAAACGAAGTGAGAGCTAGTGAGGGAGCAGAAGAGGGAAGATGACTCCTGGTTCTTGGTTTGACCAGCTGGTGGATGGAATGCCATCCAGTGAGGTGGGAAAGACTAGGATGGGGGGAGGAGGAAGAGACTTGTGGCAGGCGGAGGAGGGGAGTTTCCTTTTGGACAGGCTGAGCTCTGGGTGCTTAGGGGACGCCCAAGCGAAGGTGTCCAGTAGAGCTCTGAAGTGGATGCAGGCTTGAGTCAGAGGCCTGCAGCCCTCAGCAGAGAGGGAACTGGGCGCCATGGCAGCCCTGCTCCTCCTCTCTACCTCCTGCGTCAGAGGCCCAAGGGGCCTGGTGGGCAGTGACGGGAGGCACCAGGGCCTAAGCCCAATGCCATCCCGAGCACCTGCTCCCTTGGGCAGCCCTCCCTGGTTCTCACCGATACCAAACATATGGGACTGTGCACTCTTGCTGCCGCATCTTCAGATTTCTCCTAGATGGTTACATGACATGTCTCAGTTCTAAAGTGTTGACAACTGATTCAATTTGAAAAGTAACGTGGGCCAAAGAGAACATGTTCAAGAGCCAAATCTGCTCAGGGGGCTGGTGATCAGGGGCCTCGGGTTTGACGGGAGGAGTCAGGATAGAACCCTCAGGGTCAGGAGTCCTGACAGCAATGTTCTCAGGGTCAGCCCCTGGGCCAGAATCCCCCAGGGGACTTGGGTGAAAATACACCCTCAGTCCCTGTCTCCAGTGATTCAGATTCCGTAGTTCTGAGGGAGCCAGGAATCTGATTTTGTCAAGGTGATTCTTGATGCACTCAACCGCTTGGTCAGGCGGTGGGCAGAGGAGACTTGAGTACATTTGCTCAGGGAGGAAGGAGGACACCAGAAGAGGAGGCTGTCCAGAGCAAAGATCGTTTCAAGAATGATGTTGGCTTCCTGGGAGGGATTCCAAGATCCCTGTTCACTCTCCCCAGCACGTCTTGGCTCTTTCCCAAGGAGGAGGAATGCTCATCTTCATGCTGGGTGCTGAGATTCTGATGGCCCTCCATCTGCTGGCGGGAGGGAGTGGAGTCAACGGGGATTAAGAGGTCGGTGGACAGAGGTGTGGGTCTCTCTTCTGCCTCTTCTAGCCATTAAGCGGTAAGCAGAGCCGGATCTGCTCTTTCTCCCTGGATGCTTTCCTGTCCTTCCCAGCCTAGGCCAGCCTGGTGCCGAGCATGGTGGCAGGTGTACTCAGTCTTTGAATATTTCTTCCCAGGAGCTGGTGGTATGTTGGGTCAGCTGTTCTCGCTATCACAGTGGTAGGACCTAAGAGCTAGGTCCTTGTAGGTCCTTCCACCCTACATGAATAGGGTGAAAGGTAAGCTGAGCAGGCCTCACAATTGCCTTTAGTCTGAGCTACTCCCTCTTCCTAGCTTAGGAAGCACGAGCGTTCTATGAGGAGCTTAGCAGGATGCTTCTCTGGGGCACAAGTCACGGGTAACCATCACGCATTGTGTGGGCTGGTTGTCTTGCATACACCTTCATTAGAGACACATGGAGGAAAATGAGAGTTCTGAGCCAGAAATGGGTATTGCTGGGCCCCCCAGGCTACTCCAAAACCATCCCATTATTTCTATCACCCAGCAGGTAGTACCCCGATTTCAACCATGAGACATGGACCACAAATCACACACTGGATTTCATAACCAGGAGGTCACTAGTGACCTGGAACAGAGCCACGTCCGTGGCGTGACAGGAAGAGCCAGACTGGGTGAGATGGGAAGAGTGGGAGGTGAGAAGCAGAGGCGTGCCAGTAGTGCCTCTCCCAGGGAACAGGAGGAGAGAGGGTGGAGGGCTGGGGTCAAAGCCAAGATGGGGAGGCACTCGATGGGAAGAGATGGTAGAGGAAGAACAGAGAGGATGGGATGGCTGGAATGAGATCCTTAAGGGGGGGAGGGGCAGAAACATCTAGAGCAGCAGGAAGAGATTAACTTTGGACAGAGGGTCACCCCTTCCATTTTAACAGGAGGAAAAGAAAAGGGTGCGATCAGTATAGGTAAGTCTATAGATGTGCTAATAGAAGGTTGAAGGAATTGCTACCTGACAGCGGATTTCTCTGAAACTGGGGGTGCTGTTCTGGGCTGGGAGTGGGTCAGAGGTTTAAGGAGGGTGGAGTTTAAGGGGAATCATGGACCGTGCCAGGTGGGCAGCCCCAAGGGTGAGGCACAGGGAAGGGTAGAAGCTGGATGACCCCAGCTCAGGGTTTTGCCAAGGGAGGGCAGGGGGGACGGTGTTTCTGATAACAGTGAGAACGGTGGAGTCTGGCAGGAGGGTCTGATGGGAAGGCTGAGGGATCATAGACAAGAGAGACCGGGGAACAGGGAGAGATGGGGAACAGGGAGAGCTGGGAGCTGCAGCAAAGCCATGGATGGGTATGGGCAGCAGCGGGCAGGGCACAGCACTGGAGCTGCCCTGGCAGGGGCAGAGAGCCAGTCCCAACTGTCTCACTGTGTGGCCCTGGAGAAGTCGCGGGCCCTCTCAGGCCTCAGTTTCCTCTGCACAGAGTGATGGCTTCTTGGCTCCCAAGGATCTAGGTGGTGAGCTGATGTGGGGGGATGCCACCCTGAACAAAAGGAACTCTAAGGCCTTGTCAGGGAACAGGGCACACCAGGACAAAGCAGCCATTGCCCAGGGATGCTCAGGAACGAGGGTGAAGTCAGGAAGACGATTTACTGACACCAGGAGCCTCACGGAGGATATGAGCCTGATTAAGGGGCTCTGACAGTGGGCACTTAAGAAACTGGGGTGTAGGCACGGGGGAGTGGCCATTGGACTGATCCAGTTTGGAGCTGCTGGTCCCAGCTGGGTCTTCTCAGACAGACAAGTTCACATCTACTGGTAGACTCCCTTTAGATGTACCAGAAAGTAGCAAATGGTAGACTCCATCCAGGGTTGCAGACACCTGGGTTCTCTATCTAATGCATAATTTATTTACCTATTTGAGATGGTGGTTTATTAAAAACAAAAAACAAGGAAAATCTTCCCAGATCCCAGGCTAAGCCCTCGCACCTCTCTCGTTTTCTTTTCCCCCCAGGATATATTAACATTCTCTGACGGGGAAAGCTGCCAGCGGATTAGTATTTTTCAAGGTGTTCAAGAAGCTTTAGCCCTGAAGATGTTTCAAGGATAAAGGTTGAAAACAGCTTTGGCAACGCCTGCGTTAGCACCCCCTCTCTTGGAGACTCACAAACTGCATTCACATGCAGAAAGATCTGAAAAGTTCAGCAGGGGACAACCTTTTTGTTCCCACTTTTTAAACCACAACTCCCCCCCGGCCCCCCCATATCCATACTCCCGGGCCCTCAGAACTAATACTCTTGTGGATTTCACTTGCCACACGACTAAATAAACAGATCAGCTGCAGGAAGGCTATGACCATCCGCCCTGGCACCGTCAGCTGATGTGCTAGTGAAGCGATTACACCGAGATGCCCTCGGTGATCTGCGTGGTATGTCCAAAACTGGTGTCATTTAACCAGCTCTTAAGGGAGACTCTGAGCCTGTTAAAGAGAGAATAATCCACGGCATGGAGAGAAGTATTTTACATCTGTGAGAAAACTCACCGTCCAAGAGTCCAACTAACTCACACCCACAGAGTGTACGGGACATGCTGCAGACAGGCATTCCCGGGGCCAGACGCGGCCTTATAAGGTGGCCTGACATTTTCTCACGGCCCAGGCCACCCTCCAAAAATATCCAGAGACAGAAGAAGAGTGGGAACTGACCTCCCTGAACGTCCCAGAGATTAACAAGCAGGCTCTGCCTTAAACAGGAGCGCTGACACCTGCTTGACCACGAGCTCCCAGATCTCTCATCTCAAAACCCAGCAGCCGGCAGGGTCTCGGCTGGGGCGGCTCCCGAGCCGGAGGAGCGCAGCTGGGGCCTCAGAGCACGCATCCAGGCTGGGTTTTTTTTTTTTGCTCTGAAAAGTGTTATTCCCCGTACGCCTCCAGATTGTGCTATAAGGGTGGGCTGCCTCTACTTTACACGCACAACCAGACATCCGTGACTTCCCGGCCTCCGTGCGCCCTGGGGCCGAAGCTGCGTCCCAAACCCCGGATCGCTTGTGAGGTGCTGCCCCCCAGCGGGGCAGCGCGGCTACGACAACACGGAGGCGGAGGCGGCCTTGGGGCTGTAACGAAGTCCAGCATCTGGAAGTGCATCTGGACTGCGTCCACGAAGGTCAAAGATGGATGTGGAAGTGCTGCCATGGTAATAAGTCCATGTTCTGGAATCATGAGCAGAAAGCACTTTCCAAACATAAACAGATTTATGAAATGGGTACTATGTGCTTAAGTACACTGCCTCTGACATTTTATTTTGCTCAAGTGACTTTTAGGGTGAATTGCCTTTTTGTGGGGAAAAAATAACTTTTTTTTGGTAATGAGACCTACTCCTATAACAGTAAGGGGTATCACTCTAAATTTGGGGGAAAAAATTAGTTTCTCACATGTTTAAAAATGTTGGTTAAAAAACCGCACCCAGCTCTCTCACTCTGGCTCCCCGCTGCCGGCAGGGGAATGTTAATAGGTATGGCTATTTTGGGTAGTGGTTGTTTAGAACAGTTTCTTCACCACTAAACTGTATAACAATGAATCAGTCTATTTGCAATGCTGGGATCAAAAAAAAATATGAGGACTTGCAAAGCTAGTCTTCATTCTTGTTAAAGGGAGCAGAACAACACAGCAGTATTTTCGGAATGCTGTGTGCAACAGTAGGTCTCTTAATTACACCAACGGTAATTCCTCTGGCTGGGGTTTATGTGAACATAGTACACATAATTGCCATAAAATATGACAATGACAAATGACAAAGCCCTGGCTGGTTTCCCGTTACTACCCTAAGACTGAAAGGCAGTACTTTCTGGGTAGCCTCTACTATTAACTTTACCATCTGTTCCTCAGTTTCAGTTGAAATAATTTTTTCTTTCACAGATGAAAGCCTGTCTCCGACGCAGATTAAACTCTGTGTGAGGAGAGAGGTGGTTCTAACCATTGTGCTGGTCATGTCTGTGACCAGACAGCCTTCAGAAAGAAAATGTTCTTCCTTGGAACAAAGACCACCGTGCTGGACAAGGGTGACTCTGAGAAAGACCTGGCAGACTCAGGTGGGGACATGCCTCCCTGCTGGAGGCACCCTGAGATCACCCAGAAAAATAACTAGAAAGTGACCAGCACACGGACACATCAGCACTTTTATTTTGAGGTGGAAATCTGGGGTCCAGAACTAGCAGGCCAAAGTGGCCAAGCGAAGTACCCTCTTCTGTGTCTTTCTTCCCACTTGTTACTGTGAATGTCCGTGTGAAAAGTAGTTCCTAGGATTGGGAGTCCTTTTCCGGAGGGGGTACTCAGTCACTTGACCAAGTACTTGTTTTACTGTAAGATGAACATTGCTGGGCAACAGTATTTCCCCTCTCAGCTTACATTAGAAAAGTTAGGTTAAAACACACACACACACAACACACACACTGTAACAAGAAGGGCCCTCAATCCTTTACTGATTAATTTTTTATTTTTCCTGATATGAGGAATCTGTCTTGTCCTTCTGCAGCCAGGCTGGAGACTAGCTTGGTAAGCTTGAAAACTGACTGTAGGAAGAATGGACCTTTTTGGAAACCTGTTAATATAATCTATTTTTCCTATAAGTGTAGAAAGAACCATTATGAATAGCAGGAATAGATTTTAAAACTGTAAAGAAAGAGCTGGAATCCATAACAGAACTGAAACCTTTGCGTGATCCTACAATACCATTTTCAGGCCAATTCGATGTGAAAAATCACTAGACTCACTGGTCAGTATTTCAAATCCAGGCAGCGCACACACCAGTTTATTTTGAAATGCAACACAGATCAGTATTTTATGAATACAACTTATTACTACATTAATATTATCAGGTAAAAACAGCTTCCAAATGCATGCATAGAAAGTTAAGCATAGTCTTTGAACTCCTTATTTCTAAATATACAAAAAATACATTTAAATTATATAATTTTAGTGAATCAAAGACTTATAAAATTACAGTTTTGGTTTTCACAACATAGAAAAAATATAAAAATGACTATAATATATGGTTGTATAAGTTTTTACCCGAATTTCAAAGGAGCAGTAGGTACCGATTTTGTCTTATAATGTTTTATCTGAAACAGAATTGAAAATAATTTGCAGATTATATCACATCAATGCCAACCTTTTATTATAAGTGAATAACCAAAAACATGAGTGGAAGTGAGGGCACAGTCTCTCCACGTGCCTTAAAGCTACATCTTCGAAATCCTTCCTTTTGGAAGTCTGCTCCAGAGGAAGGTTTTCATCAGGGAGGCTGTGCTTTATCCCATGACCAGCTCTCCACGGCGCCTTGGTAACAGTCAGTATGTGTTAAATGAATGACCCCAACCTTAGCAAACAGAACACAGCAAGATGAGGGTTAGCAGCTGATGTCTGCAAAGCACTACTGCGTACCTCAAAGACTTTTCTGCCAGGAGGTGGTCCCTAAACAGGGGATCTGAAACACCCAATCTGGTGGCGGGCCGGGCAGATGATGCCTTTGACTGTGCCCTGAAATGAAAACGTAAGTCTGACAAAATACCCACTAAAACACCACCTTCCTCATTCACACTTTCTAAGAAGATGTGATACCTGGTGGGGTTAGATGTTCTCAATTCATAAAAGAACACCACCACGTCCAAGGAGAAATGAATTCATGTTAGAGATAAAGAAATCGGTTACTGAGAGAGGTGACTGAAGGACATGGTGGCATGCCTTATTTATCTGCAATGAGCACTTTAAATGTTGAGGGTTGAGACCCTTTTTGAGAAGGGAGTTGTTCGCTGCGTTCTTGTTGCCAAAGTTCAATTTGATGCATAACCACTATTTGTGACAGGCTGTTTTTCATAAATGGTGACAAATTATAATAGAGGCCCAAGTAAAACCCCCAACTCAACAAGCCTGGAAAACCTGCATTTCTCATCCCCTCTTCTATAACTATTCCACCAAAAACAAATGAAAAAATCTTACTCAAATGAAGTAATAAGACTAGTATAACCCAAGTTGATTCTATTTGAGTAGAAATATATTTTGGAAAAATAAAAAGAGAAAAAGTATGAAAAATAACCTTCCCCACATATTTTGTTTATCAAATACAAGAATAGATTCTAATCTCAACACGCCCAAGTTAAGAGTGCTAACTTTAAGAAGCAGAATTTTATTGTTTAATTCAAAAATAATGTATTACACATCTGCCTGCATTCAATTTTAGATTGCTTATTTTCTCATTTTCATCTTAATTTTCAAGCTTCTATGAAACTAAGCATTTAAAAACTTAGTTTTCCATTATGACACTCTTCTAATATTAGCAATTATATTTCAATTGACAACCAGTCAGTAAGCTAGTAAGCTAGACTTTTACAGACGAACCAATTAAAAAAAAAGGGGAAAAGTTTCCACAAAGAACACTCTGTATTTAAAATCTAGTGCACATCTAAACTTGGACTTTACATTTTTATCCAACCCTTTCTTGAAGAGTCTTAGATGCACAGTTTAGCAATTAAAGTATGAAGACATGACGTTAATTAGACAATGTCCATATGTCCAAAGTATTTCTTGGCTGATCCAAAATGCGGGGATGATACTACTTTTAGCTCATGACTGCCCAACTGGAACATTTCACTGCCTCTGGACTTACAACTTGGTGGGAATTACACAGGCCCATACTTAGGAAAAGTATCCAAACAGAAGAGCTGAATGAAAATGTAAAAATAAAATAATAAGCATATATAAACCCATTCCAGACTCCATTTTTAGAGTAACACCTTCCATGTGCTTTCAATAACAGTCTCTACTCCTAGGCGACTCGACTGGCTTCAGGTCCCTAAGTAAGAATAGCTCTTGGCAAACACCTTACTCAGGGGAGTTCCGAGAATGGTACTGTGAAAGGTATTTGTCACTGGCTAGCGACTGAGCTTTCCCTTTCTGAGAACTGCCATTTGGTTAAAATATGATTGAGGCTGAGCCCCGGATAAGGTTGCTTCTCTACAATATACACATACTTATTAAACTCAAGCACATTTCATAGTGGCAGGCAGGAATGAGTGACTCGATTGAAAACAATAGGGTTCTAGTTGTTTTCTGATTACAGGAACTACCCCAAAGTTTCACAGACATATATACATTGTATAATTCATTCACTAGATACGAGGGGAAGGTCCCAGCCATACTTCAGAGCATTCCAGAGAACAAATGGCTTCCAGCATGCAGTCAAGCACTTTCAGAGGGAATGCTAAACACACTGCAGACGGAAACATAACTGCTGCGAGCTGGGCATTCAGCGGGGCACAACTGCATTACTCACTGTAACGCTCAAGCGCTTAGTGTTACAGCTCTGTATTTATCAGACACGGGAAGGAAACAGGAGGGTATAAAATGCCAAATCCCCTTCCAGCGCCATCATAAATATTGGCAACTTCTGGCTGAAAGAGCATGCTGAAATGGACCGGCCAGGATGTTTTACGTAATAGCTTTTGTTTTTTGTTTTGTTTTTTATAAAATCCCAGGCCCATGTGACACTGGATTTTGGTTTTTGTTTTGTTTTGTTTTTTCGTATTTTAAAAATAGTTTTTACTTATTTTCTATGAAACGTATTGGGAACTGAAAAAGTCTGCAGCATTTTTTGTTTGGAAAGTTTGTTCCTGGGGGGTGTGCAGGAAGCAGGAACTATTCAAATTTCTTGTGTTCTTCAGTATGAGAAAGGACCTTTCTTCTCTGGTGTATCATGTGGAAGTATAACTGGGGAAAAACTGGAAAGAAAAGAAAAGAACTGGTTAAGAAGATGATTTAAAATCGTATCTTCTACGTAAAGTACCTATACTTGAGGTTCTCTCTGACTCTCTGACCACTTTCTCTTTCAGCAACTAAGGAAGGTAACAAAGTGGGCTTGGAGAGAGCGGAAAAACACAGAGAGACTGACTTTGCTGCTTTAGCCGAGGGGGAAGGGTAGTGTGGACAGCAATCACAGACACTATTACCGCTACTGCCACCAACCAAGATGCCACAGAGCCACCAAATAATACTCTTTACACTCTCTCATATTGTCTTCACATTTGTTCTCTGACTTCCCAACGACCAGGGGAAGAATTCTAGTGATGGAGTTATCACTCCTGTTCACAGAGGAGGAACTCAAGCCCCAGAGAGGGTGTGCACATGCCTGGGGTCTCACAGCAAATCACCGACGGGTCAGGACCAGGCTCGGGGCTCCTGACTTAGTCTCCCTCTGTCACTGTTCTGTTAGCTGGGAGGTTCTCCTGAAAGTACTTCCCGAGAAAGGCTGTGCTTTGAGTGGGAAGACTGAGGCGGGGAGAATGTTTCGACATTTGATCCGAACACCACTAAGCCAGGTCTGGGTGTAAAAAAAGTCCGTATGAAAAGCAAGCCCTTAGGTACCAGAGATTCTGTTCTTGGTCATTTCATAGATTACTTTAAAAAGGACTGGTTCTCAGGCTTCCCTGGTGGCGCAGTGGTTGAGAATCCACCTGCCAATGCAGGGGACACTGGTTTGAGCCCTGGTTCGCGAAGATCCCACATGCTGCAGAGCAACTAAGCCCGTGCACCGCAACTGAGCCTGCGCTCTAGAGCCTGCGAGCCACAACTACTGAGCCCATGAGCTGCAACTACTGAAGCCCGTGTGCCTAGAGCCCGTGCTCCGCAACCAGAGAAGCCACCACAATAAGAAGTCCGCGCACCGCAGTGAAGAGTAGCCCCCACTCTCCGCAGCTACAGAAAGCCCGTGCGCAGCAACGAAGACCCAACACAGCCAATAAATGAAAATAAAGAAATGTTTGTTTAAAAAAAAAAAAAAAAGAGGACTGGTTCTCAAATGAATCTGGTGGTACTTCCTCCCTAGGGAGTATTTAGAAATGGGGGTTGGGAGGAGAGTATTAAAGGGGATAGATTGTCGGCATTTAGCCAGGAATGCCAGAACCCACAATGTGTGTCAGTCCCCCATGACTAAGAGCTGTCCCACCCCAAATGCCTGGAGTGTCCCTGCTGGGAAATGCCAGTTAAAGCTACCTGACCTTCACAAGGTTACTGTAAACTGGGGGTTCAAAAACCACGTAAAAAACTCCAGTGAGATGCTCTTGGATGTATGCTATCCCTTCTTCCCTTCCCAACAGCTCCAATCTCTATTTTTCAGACAGTAACCTGTGTTTTGGGGGAGGTAACTTCTACTACTGCCAACTCTCCTCTGACAGTTTCCTCCTTTTTAAATGGGTTCCAAGTTGGCCACATGTCAAATGATCCTCCCAAAGTACTCCAAGACATCAGTGGGTGTGTGCACACAGATCTGACAAACCACAGAGGAGGCCCCCGCGCGGAACAGGGCTGCCATCCAGTCCACGCACTCTCAGCAGGCAGGAAGTTATTCACAGAAAGGACCCAGCTTGTGCATAAACTTCAGCAGTGAGAGAACTATTTTGGTAGGAAAGCCAGAAAATTTGACAAGCTCTATAATCTAAAAACTGGAAGTAAAGATATAATTAAACCATAAGGAATGCTACTGGTAATCATCTAAAATGTGGGGCTAGTCCCATTTCTACAGATATACTTTAGTAAAGGGAAACTCTGTGGCAGAGTACACTAAGGACTGTTCCGGAGACTGGTTACAACTGGGATTACAGCACTCATCTAGGGTGGCCACCGCCCCATGGGGTCTGAGGGAGAAAACAAGCCAGAAGCCATTCGTTAGGCCTTTTGTGGCAGCAAGGCGGTTAAGTATACACCTTCACCCCCTAGGCAAGGGCCTACTGGCTACTGAGGGTCAGGGGCCAGAACTGGAGGGCAGATATGGCCCTTTCATATTTTTACACCTTCCAGAGGTTTCTCAGAGCCCAAGAGAAAGGAATGTGCGGGGGAGGCCAGGAGAAAGGGGGTACTTGGGCTGGAGATTCTCTACTGCTCTGGTAAGGACTCCCTGGTGACCAGAACTTGGGTGACACTGTCTCCACCTCAATTACCCACACGCTCACACCGAATCCAACTACAGTGGCTGAAAACATTCCAGATGCATGGCTACTGCTTTTACTACACTGAAAATCTCAACCTGACCACAGGCTATTCAGAATTCTACCCTCCGCTCTTACAGTTCAGGACGTGCAGGATGCAGATGGTGGCTGTGCACGTCATGTTTGTGTGTCCGTCTCGGTGTGTTGGAGTGGGGGTGGGGGGCGGGCTGTGGGTGTCACTGGGCCCACCTTCCTATAAAGTGATGGGCTCTCTTAAGACCTGAAGGCTGAGAGCAACTGGAAATGCTCTGCTTGGGGTGAGTTTCTTCTGTTTCTCTGAAAATTAGAAGTGTGGTCATGGTAACTGACAATGTGTTACCCTGCTTCTTGGTGCCCTCATCCTACATCATTGTTTCTCATTTCTCAGCCTTTTTTTTAACCCCCACCCCTATAACTAACTTTCAGCAACTTGTGCAAGTGGGGGTGGTGGTGATGTAAACAGGACTTAGACGTCTACTGAGTCCTGCAGATGCTGTACCTACTCATACTGCACCTGCAGCAGAGGAGAGGAGCGCCTTGCAAAGGACTCCAAATCACCTGGATGTGAGAAAAATCCCAGGGCTGCAGCCTGTGGGCCGCACACAGTGTGGGCTACATGTGCAACAACGCAGCATCAGGTCAGGAGCATAAGGAAGAGGTGCTGCTTCATAGGAGATTTGTATGTCATCAACTTCCCATTAAAGAGGACTAAAAGAAACCTAAGTTGTAGAAAGGAAACCAAATTTGGTAAAGAAGGCTGCATGTCAACAGCAACCTCTCTCAACTCTGCGTTTTCTTTTTATAAATACAAAGTTTTGGAAAGTTGGAAATGCGCAATTGGCTGAAATGAACTGTACAAACTGGTCTCAATATTAACAACCTAAACAACTGAAAACACTTAGGGCCACTGGCTCAGGCCAGAAGCATAGGGAGTACCAGCAGACACAAATGATTTGTGGCAGGACATAGAGTCCACAGTGCCATCTTGAGCTCGGGTGGGGGGTTAGGGCTTTGCAGGGAACCTTTTAACCCCTGTCCTTGAAATTAACCCTTTTTCTTGTTCTATAAGAGTTAAGCTGCCTTAAAAAAGAAAGAACATCCAAAAGAGGCTGAGAATGGAAGTAGCGGGAAGGACTGAGGTAAAGAATGCAGACGTCTGTTGAGAGGAGAGCGCTGCCCTACTCTCTCTCTGTAAGACAGCTGGCCCTAGGCTCTGTGTTTTCTCTTTCCTCTCTTTTAAGGCCAAGAAGGAAACTCCCGCAGAACTGGGTTTGTTTACCTGCAGGAATCCTATCAACCTGTGCTTGACCAGGCCCCTTCTCTACATTGAGAAGGGCCAAAAGGCCGGGTGCCGGTTGGCCCAGACTGCAAAAAAGACTAGCAGGTGCAGGCAGACCCAGGCTGCCCTGGAGCACTGTTCCTGGAGTAAAGCCCCTCCTTCTTCAACAGACCGGAAATCTTGCAGCAACTCTGAGGTAGGGGCCCCAGGTCTCTGCCAATGTGGCTGCACCTTGTTACCGGTTTGATTTCATGATATTCTCCTTGCCCTTTCCCAGGTGTGCAATACGGCATCTATCTCCACTGGAAGACTTCTACGGAACTGAAATAAATCCTGTGGTGCTGGTTGAGATATTTGTTAGTTTGGGCAGAACTGCAATTAGGAGTTGTTGCTCCAGAGACTAGAAATGAAACTCTAGAGACACAAAATTAGAAAGGTGAACAGCTCTAAGCTAATTTTTATTACTTAAATTTTTAGACTCCTCCAGATTTCTCTTTTGTTTGCAAATCAACTACCTTTTCCATCTGAAGAGCCACCATGGTTCCAGCACCAGAGGAGGACCTGATCCCTAATAAAGAGTGGCAAATGAACCATGAAGCAGAGCTGCACCCAAGAACTTCTCCAAGATAAACGTTCACATGAAATCGGAAGGTGGTCCTTTCCACACAGCGCATGAGATGCAGTTGTCCCCAGGGGGACACAAACATGTCACCTCTGACTGTCAGGATGATTCACTCAGTAATGCTTAATGCCGTGGGCAGAAGAAAAATATCCAGCCCTCTAGGCTGAACTTAACCCGAGGTTTAGGGGAGAATATATAGCATCTTACAGGCTGAAGTAAGATTCAGAGTAACAATGCCTACGGAAGTAGCTAAATGAGAAGAAACATGAACTTTACAGGTCCTTGGGTAAAACCAGCTCCTTTTGGATATATGGAAATCAATCATAGGATTGCAGTTGAACACCAGAATTTGAGGAGTAAACAACTTTCCCTCAGCAAACACGACTCACTTCAGAGAGGCCTCATACCCGGCTTTTTCTTTCCCTTAACGTGGTCAGAGGCTCGTTTGATTATGCATGGATGCAAACCCTCAGCAGTGCTATTAAGGTAACTGGAAACCATCCTGAAGAGAACACTGTGTCCTGTTCAGATGGCGTTAAGGGTTTATCTCCAAACAAGAAAATAAGAAATATAGAAAAAATAAATTAATCTATTTTTATTTTGTTATTTGTTTCCAGTCAACTACCAGTTCCTTAAAAGTGAAGTAACTGTCTATTTGGATATAGTAAAAGTGTAAAAATATCTATAGTGTTTTTCAAATACTGTAACAGGCAGTTCTCAAGAGATAGAAAAAAGTCAAGGTAAGGTCTTTAATGGCTTTTTTTGCTTTCCACTCAGTACTTTCCTCCAATAGACAGTTAACCTATCCTGGCATTCACTGTTTCAAACCCACATGCTGAGAAGGACTGCATTTTGGCAGCTGTACTGAGAAGGGTTCATCTTTATTCAATTACTACCAGAGAAAATTCCCTGACAGTCGGCATTCAACAAAAACCAAAGTGTTCCCAGTAAATCAGATTTATGGTGTGAAAACAAGCAAAGGCATTTAACTCTAGTTATTGTTGAGCCAATTTTTAAAACATAAATAAATAAATGCATAAATATCTACTTACTTGGAATGTAGGAGATCATTATCAGAATTAGGAATGCATAATAGTCAAAGGAGAAATTGTATTTGTTAGGTAAACTGATGGAGTACAGGCCAGCCTGCCTGACAAAGGGCAAAGCAGCATATATTGTGAGCAATTCTCCCGACACTCCCATTGGGTACAGCACAATGAAAAGTGTGTACCTAAAACAAAACAAAATATTCATTACTAAGGTTCGAAGCCAGCTTTAGCAGCATGATATATACCCCCATCACTGGTAATCGGTATTGGTCTGGGATAAAGCTAGCGTTTATACATTTTCCTGTTTACCCGCTGCTTAAATTCAGGTTTTACAAGCCAGTTTTTGAAAAGGGCAAAGCAGGTATGTTTCTGAATCTTCTAAAATAAAAGAAATGTGTTTGGTCAGCCTCAAAATTTGGCCTAACTAAACAACTCTTCAGAACAACTCCCTAAAATAACTGAGATGATGCCAAATATTGGTAAAGCAGGAGCACTGAGTCATAGTTTATATCGAAGGGTCCTGCCTCATGGGGCAGGGGTGGGTTTGGGGGGGGAAGGTGTTGGAACACGGTGTCCAGGAATCCCTACAATGTACACCATGTCTAGTCTGTGGACTGAAAAAAATAGCACATCCAATGTGTGTGTATATTGTTACAACTTTTCAAATGTCTACACGTGCTACTGTGAAAAATAACATATATGCTAACTTTAAAAAAACATGAAACAATTTGTGATAGCCTTTGGTCATTATGTAATTTTCTAGTCAAAATACAAATCACATGGGCGACTCCACACAATTTCTTTCACTTTAGAAAGGAGTTCCTCAGGTTTCAAAAAGAATTCGGAGAGGTTGATCCTATGGAACTAACTGGAAGCCCTTCTGAGGTATGAGTATGGCTAAAGAAATCATCAGCTCAGACTTTAGAAAGCCTTTGGCTGTTTGTGGCTGACAATAAATACTGGGCTCAAAAGCTCCAGGTACAGGAGTTGTGCTAAGAAATCTGTGACGAAACAAAGACGTTCTCCACTGCCACCTTCAGCCACGCTAAAGAGGACGGTGGAGAAGACTCTTCCGTGGGCCACAGAGGACAATGGACAAAAGAACCTTTCTCTAATAGAACAATCAGGGTTTGGTCAATAAACTTGCCCTATAACCAGGAGAGACAGCTTTCACAAGCCTACCCAGCTTGGTGAGAAAGTGCCATGTTTTTCCCATTCTCCCCTTTTCCTAATACAAATGTTTATTTTAAAAAAAGAAAAAAAAAAAGAAGTTCACATACTTGAAATGTTGGAAACATTTGGTTTATGTCTTTTTAATCACTAAACTCAATAAATCGTCTAGGAACCATCGTTTTCCTTTTATGAAATGAGGCACTTTGGCGCAAGGACGATTTTGATCCTTTGGCCTTATCATTCCTTCCTGTAGTCTTTTCTAACTCAGAAAACTGCTCACAACTGTATCATAGTTTAGTTCAGACAGATGAACTATCAGCCTTTTACCCAAAATTTGTTACTTTTCATAACAAATATTACAGCTAAAAATAATCAAAGCAAACTGATAATATGCTAAAACTGCCATAAAACATTTGTTACTAATTGAAAAGTAATTTAAGAGTTATCTTGTTGGCAAAACAGACGACAGTTGGAGTTGGTCCAAAAAAAATCATAATGGCTCATAGGTAAAATTTTCTATGGACAAAAAAAGGGGTGGTATATCAAATCTCTATTCAGTAATTTAACCGAAAAGAACTGATCCCAAAGAAACACCTCAAGTAGAGATAAAAAATTTAAACGTGTTTCTATTAATCAAAGTTATGTAGAAGTCACTTATCCTGACGAAATCTACAGACCAGATTTCTACCCAATCCCTGTCTCACACAATTTTATTTTTAGAAATAAAAACAGTATTTAGGCAATAAAGGAAAAATACAGTGACAGATCACTTCAAAAGTTAGTCTTTGTTCCCTGTACTTCTTTTACCTGGCCCATTTGATGAGGTAAGGCAGGTGGTTTAAGAGACTGAATGTATAAAAGGAGTAACGGATAATTTCTGTGATTGTCCAGGCAATAACAAACAGAAGGACGCTGTCTTCACTCTGTACCTGTAGGAAAAGGAAGACAAAAGCAAAAGCAAACACATAAAACATCTTAACAGAGAAGCACTCACAACGTGGGGAGCCGAGCCGCTAGCCCTCCCTTGTAGAGCTGGTGGGTTGAAGAAGTCGCCGCAGCCCCTGGTCTTTGTCCTCAGTGGCTGTAGCACAGCACGGAAAAAGCCAGCCACGCAAACGAGCGCATGCACGCCTATGAAAACAACTGTGCAGAGCCAAGTGATGAGGGGCAAGTGAGAAGGAACTCGGCTCACGGATGAGTAAGAGAAACAGGGAGGGGGGATTACATGAGCTGTAGCCCACAGGGAGAAACAAACACGATGAGTGAGTTTCTGCATGTTCGCTTGCTGACCTGATGTGGAGAATATGAACTGGTGAAAAGCTTGGGCTCCATTAACAAGAGTTTTAATTGGATCTGCATGACAACTTGGAATCCAAGGAAATTTCAAAGAAGGGCAATGTAATGATTACAACACAACTGAAGCTAATTCCCTGGGCAGGATGAATTCACATGGGGGAGGCTGGAGACCATCTACCAGGCAGGGCCCATTTATTCTCTCTCACTGGTGACTTCTGCCCCCAGACGAGGCCTGGTTTAACTCAAGGATTACAGAAGCTTCCATGCTGATCACAGGAGGTGGCAAAGCCAGAAGAGCTTTGGAATTCTCGGCCTCCTCTGAAGTTGTTTTCATGCTGAAAAAATGGTGTACTTTTCAAAAGAGCTCCTTAGGTATTTTTTTTTAGCGGATGTCCTCATGAGGTGCCTTAAGACTGCAAATCTTGTGTGAAAATTTATTACTATGGCATTAACTTTCAGCAACACCCCCCTTCCCACCCCAGCTGGATTTACAATGATCCTTGGAGCTTGAAAACCAATAATAAGAAACAACCTTGCACCCCAATTCACTTAAATTTTCTTACCTCCAAAAAGGGTAGAGAGTTGGATGTGAATAAGAAATTCCAAACAAGCAAACCAAACAAATTCCAATTTCAAGATGGATCGTCTCTGTCGTACTCCTCACATCTAATACAACAAAGGCATGGCATTCTAACCTTAACTTTTGCCTCCCTGTATTTGCAATGTTAATTTAGCACTTATATTCTTCCTCAGAAAGTGTACATGGAGTGATCCACCTACACAGCGAAATAAGTAGTCATTTACATACCTATTAACTAAATTGCCCTGACAAAGAATTTCATACATCCATAGTTACTATTCTCTAAAAATAATACGACTTTCATACTGTCAAGAGCAAGAGTACTTTTTGTTTTCCTGGTGCTCTTATATTAGCCAAAGTAAAGCAAAAGCTAAACCCCTCTAAAGCTTTCATGTTTCATTTTTCAGTCTGTTCCCAAATCCTTGCTTAAAACCCATCTATACTAAAATATAATTTCAGAGCACACTTTGCTTTTTGACATATTTTGTAATCCTCCTCATCTTAAGGAGATATGTTTTTATAGCTATGGGCTAAAGCCTTCCTTAAAGATCTTTGGGAGTTCATCTAATATTTTGCATTGCAATCATCTTGAAAGCAGGGAGCGTGTTTTGTTCATTTTTTGACTCCCAAAAGCACTTCGTGCTTTTCACAAGTAGGAGCTCAACAGATATTTGTGGAGCAAAACAATTCAATCCTAATCAGTCGCCTGCTTTTTGATACCTGATGTTAGTTTGTGTGCAGTCTCAGAGGGCTTCAGAGGGACAGGGGAAAAGCAGACAAACCAACCCCCAGCCTCCCACTCTGATCAGCCTAGAGGTTATCTGATTCACTGCTCACCAGCCCCTCACCCCCCACACCCCCTCACCCCCCATTAGACTTTAACCAGAACTATATAACAAACTCAGGCTCAGGATGAATGTGAAAACAGTCTGTTCCCAGAACCCAGCTATGAAGACCATGTCATAATTTTAAAAGGAGTAAGGATGGGGAAAATGACCATTTTGTACAAATGATATCTTCAGATCAATAGGAAGTACAACATGCTATTAAGAAGGGGCTCCCATACGGTCAGAGACCAAGCTTATCTAATTTGCAGATAATTATCCAATGACACAAAATAGGGGTAGAATGGAATGAGTTAAAACCAGTAAGATCCGTGAGCACGTTTGGGCTAGGCTGACCAAAAACGTCTTGAAGCCACGCTGCAAAGCTGCATGTTCACAATCATGGTGGAAATGGGGGTTGCACGCAGGACAGCCCGGCTGGCCAGGAAATCTTCCTTTGTCTGGTGCAGTGAGCTGCGTGTTGGACCCTCCACGCTGCAGACAGCAGGTTTCAGGCCCCTGCTCTACAAAGACAGAGGAGGCGTGGGGAGTGGGTGGCTTGTGTAATTTAGCCAAGGGAGTTTACACAGAAATTCAAGCTGGAGAAACAAATGGGCACAAGAGAAAAACCTTTACACACAAATAGCATCATATGTTTGACTTTAAAAGGCTCAGGGAGTATCGGTACATTAAAAGCTGTCATTTTTATTACATTCAAAGAAAAACAGATGATGCCACATAAGAAAATGGCTATTGTAGAAACCCTATTCTTCTCAGCATTTTAGAACCTACTGATAACCTCTCTGCTTATTTCAAAGAAATCCCCTGATCATGCTTTCTGGTAAGTGTTCTTGCCTCTTCCTGATACCCTTTTCATTTGTGAAGAGAAGAGATTCTGGTAAAATCTAGGAGATGAGGACGTGCGTCTGTTCTTGGCAGAACTGTGAAGAGTACGTTTATCTCAGTATCCCCTGGTTGCCATAATAAAATACCATAGTCTGGGTGGCTCAAGCAGCAGAAACGTATTTTCTCACAGCTGTAGAGGTCTGAGCTCAGGGTGCCAGCCTGTGCGCCTCTTGTGGGGACCCTCTTCCTGACTGGCAGCAGGCTGCTCTATCCCCACGTTCACACACAGCAGGCAGAGAGAGAGGACGTTCTTTTTAAAAACATGTAAAAGGTATCATGTGCAGGGATATAAGTGCCTTACAGGCACTCATCTCGTCGTGCAGATCCCATCCCCATAACCTCATCTAAACCTAACCGCCTACCAAAGGCCCCACCTCCAAATACCATCGCATCGGGGCTTAGGGTTTCCACACGTGAATTTTGGGGGACACAATTCAGTCCACAGCAACGTTTCAGACCAGGTGTTGGTAAACTTTTCCTGAAAAGGGCTACGTGGCAAATACTTAAGGTTTTGTGCCATATGTGGCCTTAGTCAGGTATTCTTTTATGTTGTTTTTTTACAACCTTTTAAAAATGTAAAAACTGTCACAAAATGCAGGCTAATTTAGCCACAGGTCAACCCTGTTCTAGATCCATTTGACCCCCTGCCACTTTCCCTGTCTGTTAACCTCTACAAATATCATTCTTCAGCCTTCCTTTGGCAGACACTGTGTGTGTGTGTGTGTGTGTGTGTGTGTGTGTGTGTGTGTGTGTGTGTGTCTGTGTGTGTTGCTGGGAGGTGGGGGAGGCAATATATCTATAACCAGTGGCCACTATGGAAAAAGGAAGTACTCTTAAAAGAATAAATATAGGCAAGTTTTTCATGTTATATCATCTTAAAATCTTAGTGATCTCTTTGCGATAAAATATACATAAAATTTACCATTTTATTTTTTTTAAGATGTATTTATTTTTATTTATTTTTGGCTGTGTTGGGTCTTTGTTGCTGCACGAGCTTTCTCTAGTTGTGCTGAGTGGGGGCCACTCTTTGTTGCGGTGCGTGGGCTTCTCACTGCAGTGGCTTCTCTTGTTGCAGAGCACGGGCTCTAGCCACTCAGGCTTCAGTAGCTGCGGCTCATGGGTTCCGCAGTTGTGGTGCACGGGTTTAACTGCTCCGCAGCCTGTGGGGTCTTCCTGGACCAGGGATCGAACCCGTGTCCCCTGCATTGGCAAGTGGATCCTTAACCACTGCGCCACCAAGGAAGTCCCTACCATTTTAATCACTTTAAGTGTGTATTTCAGTGGCATTAAGTACATTCACCATGCTGCGCACCTATCACCACTATGCATTTCCAACCTTTTTCATCATCCCAAACAAACTCTGTACCCATTAAATAATCTCTCCATTTCTTCCTCCCTTTAGCCCTTGGTAACTACTATTCTACTTTCAGTCTTTAAGAACTTGCTCATTTCACAACATTGTAAGTCAACTATACTTCAATTAGAAACAAAACAAAAAACAACTTGCTCATTCTAGGTACCTCAATTAAATGGAATCATACATACAGTACGTGTCCTTTTGTGTCTGGCCTGTTTCATGCAACATAATGTTTTCAAGGTTCATTCATGTTGTAGCATGTATCAGAACTTCCCTCCTTTTAAAGGTTGAATATTATATTGTACGTAAATACCACATTGTTTACTGATGGACATTTGCATTGCTTCCCCCTTCTGGCTATTATCAATAATGCTGCTGTGAACATGCGTGTACAAATATCTATATGAGTACCTGTTGTCAATTCTTTTGGGTATACCTAGGAGTGGACCTGTTAGATCACATGGTAATTCAATGGTGAGCTTTTTGAGGAACTACCAAATTGCTTTCCACATTGGCTGCACCATTTTACACTCCCACCAACTGTGCCAAAGCTTCCAATTCCTTCACATCTTCACCAACACTTGTTATTTTCCTTCTTCCTTCCCGACAACAGCATCCTATTGAGGGTGAAGTGGTGTCTCGCCGTCTCACTGTGTGTTTGATGTGCATTTCGCCAGCCACTAGCGATGCTGAGCATTTTTTCATGTGCTTGTTGGTCATATGTGTATCTTCTTTTGAGAAATGTCTTTTGCCCATTTTTAATTTGGGGAGGGAATAATTTCCTTTTAATAATTATGATGACAATAGCAGTAAAAATAATTATACCTAGTAGTTACTGAACTCATACTATATGCCAAGCACTTTTTGATATATATTACCTCTTCGAATCCCCATTTTACAGATGAGGAAAGTGAGGCTTACAGAATTTGAATCCAGGTCTGTGCCCCAGAACTCTGAACAGTTCTGACTTGTCTTCTTGGGCTTCAGCCATACACACACCCCTGCTGCTGTGGGGAGAACATCTCTCTTGCAATTGAGGATGGGGAGGTGAGGGAGAGACATAGAGATGGCAGGTGGAAAAGATGGCTAGTGTGGTTGGAAAGTCAGTTATATGCTGTAAATAAGTAAACTGAGCAAATAAATCAATTATTTAAAAAAACAGACATCTCGCTACTGGAATAGGTATTTACAAACATGGAAGGGAGAACACTAGAAAGAACACTAAGGTGTTCAATTGTAATTGGAGGAATTGGAATGAGCTCATGATTTTACATGTGTGTGTGTACACACATATACACATGCAGCAATATAAATACTTTTTAGATATACGTGTGCATGAGTATATAGTAGCTTTCTCTGAGAGGATGAAGAAGCAATAATGTCCCAGGAGCGAGTAGCACTTCAACTATCTAGATCTTGGTTCCTGAATATACCATTCTCCACTAAAAGGAACCAGGCTCCCTGGCATGATGGCTGATTCCAGGGCTGGGTCAGGGGAAGTGCAAGATGATTCTGGAAATCTTTTTGTCAGAAAGTAAGGAAATGCTCAAACAATGATGAAGTCAAAAGGACAAGAAGAAAGGGTTCCCACTGACCAAATCACACACAATTTTAGCATCAAAGTAAATAACAGATCACAATCCACTGGATTATATAGGAATTCACGCGTCCAAACTTATATAAATAAAATAAATAAATGAATAAATACATGTGAGAAAGGGGAAGCTATTCCTTACAGCAGGACGCCAACTCATACACGTAAAAGAAATGACAGAAATAGAGAATCACCGTTTGGTAACCATCACAGCAGCGGTGCACAGAGACAGGAATCACTCTCTAAAAATACTGACCAATAAAACGGGGAAAATGGTGACTTGAAGGTGGAGAAAGCCGGCAGGCACCAACAGAAGCAGGTGATTGAGGTCCACATCACCAGGGGTGGATGGGTTGTCATGGCGCTGCCACCCCATGTGATGCCCTGAAAAGAGCACGGCACCATTTCTGTGGTACTACTGCCAAGAGTGCATGGCTTGAACTGGTTATGAGTGTTCGTGGTTGGATCTAGGTTGAGGGTTACCCTAGAGAAATAAAGGCCTGTACTCTTTTAAAACTGTCAAGGACATGAGAGACAGAGCAGGACTTCTTCGTCTTAGACTGAGGGGTCTGAAGAGACCTGACGACTCAATGTATACACAACAACAGCCATGTTTCGCCTTGCCCTGTGTATCCTGGTGCTCAGCACAATACCTGGAGCATAGAAGACACTTTGTAAATATCTGCCATCCAGAAAGGAAAAAAAAGGACACTGTTTAGACAGTTAGTGAAATCTGAGTGTAGCACTGTATCAGTTTTGGATTCCAGATTGGAGCTTTGCATGCACATGATGTAGGAGAGTGTCTGAAACAGGTACTTCAGTATTTAGGGGCAACAGGACATCATGTACGGCTTGCTCTCAAGGTTCAGAGAAAAACAAATGATAACGGGTATATAAATACAGAGGAGTAGCTGATGGAACAAATGTAGTAAAATGTCAATAGTCAGGGAATCTGAATGAAGGAAACATAAGAGTTCTTTGTACTATTCTAGTTCAAATTTTCTGTAAATTTGAAAGTATTTCGAAAGAAATTATTTTAAAATACCACCTGAGTACTAAGCAACCACTTTGGGGACATAATTAGAAGCAAACAATATCATCTGCTTTCTATAAATTGCTTTTGATATGAAACCTCTGAATCTGCTGGAAGCGGGCTACATGACCATAAAAGAAGATATAAGAACACTTATAACAAAAACTATCAATAAGAGCACACTTGAGAAGGTTTAATGCTGACCCTAAATCCATATCCGCATCACTATCGTCTTACACTGTAAGTACCCCCAGGGCAGGTCCAAAAACTCGCTTTGAAAAGGGGCTAGCTTACTTAAAAGGCAAAATCACATTTTCAATAAATGCTTTAGATTAGGATAATAATGATGACTCCCATCAGCAGGGCTAATTATTCCTGAAGTACGGTAAAAGTCATTACGTGTAAATTTTCACCCACTAACTGCGAAACTATTTTAATAAGTATAAAAGAATCCATTCCTATGTGAACAGTCAATTGTATCTGTTTTAAAAGTCTCTGCTTCAGGACATAGAAAGAAGTCAACACAGTTGCACAGAAATTTGTCACTAAAAATTTGGGAAGAGATTAGGTTACATTATAGCTAATATGTAGCTAACATTTATTTAGCACCTACTAAGTGCCAGGCACTGTTCTAAATGCTTTATATGCACTGCATATACACACTGCATCCCTAAGACCACCACATGAGGAGGAACAACAGGGCCTGGGACACTGGAGCAGCTCCCTTGAGCGCTGAAACAGCTGGGCAGCCGAAGCATGGCTTGTGGTGCCGGCACCCTGTCTTTCCTGCCTTGTCCGTTATCCCACTCTACAGCACTGCTTGATTCTGCTTCTCAGCAAGCCCTGTGCGGGCAGCACCTGTCATCTCTTCTTTCCATGCATCCTAGTGCTTAGCACAATACTGGAGCAGAGAAGGTACTGAGTAAGTATTTGCTGACCCATCTGCAGCCTGGCCTGCATGTTCTCCGCCTCGGCTGGAACAACCCTGGGTGGGGAGGGCAGCTCCCCAGGGAGAGTGAGGCCACAGGGCTGCTGCCTGGACGGTGACGTCAGCAGAAGGTTTGGGCTGGGACACAGGACAATTCTGATGACAATGCTGGTTCTTTCCATAACTTGCTGAAGCTTTTTTGAACAAAAATGTAACTCAGTTATCTACTTAAAAAGAACGTCATCCTTGATTAGAAATTGAAATGTAATAAATATTGACACGTGGTGGTTTAAAAAAAAGATGTCTGGACTAGCATTAGTCTTTTCCCATGGCAATTTCCTGTGTAAAGTGTCCTTCACGTTTTAGTGTTCTTTAAAAATCCTACAGCTGATTCACTTTGTTGTACAGCAAAAACTGGCACAACAGTGTAAAGCAATTATATTCCAATAAAGAGCTTAAAAAAAAAAATCCATGAAAGGATACATGGTAAACAAACCAGAAAATAATATTGCTTTTCTATTCTATGGCAAATGTGAGTTATATTAATATTCTTCCCCTTTAAATGAGAAAACAAATGTGCATCTACATAGATTTTTCTTAACCTGCAATGATTTCCATTATAACACAATAACTAAGGGCTAATTTTTGATATGGATGACGGCCTAGTTAAATGCTTTGGCCTATGAAAATAAGTCTTGGTCAGGAAATTAACTTCTGAACATGCAATGAGAAAAATGTATAAGCATGCAGTCAGCAAGCAATGCACAACCAATTTTGTATTTATGACAAAGTCAGATATGCAGGTCCGAATGCTAACATGTTCCCATTAGTCCAACTTTAATGCTACTTATCTGCTCAGCCCATTTCCCGGGAAACATGAAGGAAGAGGGGCAGGTGCCTACAACTAGCCTCTTCTCCAATCACTGCAACTCTTGAATCAAACAGACCTCCAGGCTTCCAGGCTGCATGTCCTTATCCTCTCCCAGCCTCAGCTTCTGCATATGGAAACTGAGGTACTATCTGCCTTCGCATGGTTCACAGGAGGTTAGAAAAACCTATCAAGTGCTTCGTAAAATGTTAGCCATTTAATATATAGCAGTTATTATTATTATTCCATGAAAGAAAGATTCAGTTCAACAAATACTTATTAAGTTTCTACTACCTGTGCTAGCCACTGCTGGGACCCATACAGCCTGCTGGCTGCCTCTTAGGCTTAATTACCAAGATAACACTTTGTTTCGTTGTTGTTTTGCTTTTTGTGGTTTAAGTGTTAAAGGCATTGGCTGTACCAGCTCTGGGATGTCTAAGGATCTCCCCAGCTGCTAGCCTTTCCCAATGCTCTTCCTGAGTTCTGTTTGATTTTCTCACCTCCAAAGAGCATGTTATTAACTGAAAAGTTTTCATGCAACTATTTCCTTCAACCAAACTCAAGCACGAGGACCGCCTCAGAATGGGGTCATAATTAGTCCCACCTTGATCATATACATTCAATACAGTCTAAGTATTCTATGAAGCAACAGTCCTTTAACTATAGCAAGACAGCCTGAAAACAATACTCCCAGCAGGAGGTTACTGTGGCTGCATGGGGAGAGCTGGGGGATGCCACCCTCCGTCTGCCCCCCGACCTCTAACTGCTTCATTCCCGTGTGCCCACCCGGCATTCTAGAGGGGACAGGCCTGATCGCTGTCAGAGATGTAACTGACATGATCAAAAGAACATGAAATTGGCAATATACACTGTGAAATGTCACGGTTCTTTAGTTCTATGAGGGTTTAAGAATTGCAAAAATGTCAGTAAGACAGAAAATAAAAACAAAGGCCCCAATAAAAACAAAACAAACAAAAAACCAAAACAACAAAAAACCCCACCAAAGGCTATGAATACCATCTCCTGGAGCATAAATATTAAAACAATGGCCCATGATCCTGGTCCACAGATATTCTGTTTGAGTTTGCACAGTGCTTTAAAAAATATTTGAGCCAGTTTTTTAAGTTACAGATTTTTAAAAAAATATGAAACCTCTATTTCTGCTTTTTCTTAAAAAAGTGACTGCATAACACTCGATGGATTTGCCTGCCAATCACTAGCTGAGGTGAGCACTGCCTTTCTTCTGAGATGACATACACCCTTTAGTAATCATATTCTCCTTGAACTTTCTTTTAACACCCACCTGTGGGACAGACATCTGGTGTCAGCTGATAAGCTCTGCTACAGATGGCAAAGTGCTACACAAATGTAATATGAGTATCTGAAAAACTCTAACATTTTAAAAACTATCAAGGAGCGTATAAAAACTTGGTTAATTTGATTATCAAGTTTTTGGTTATCCTGGTAATTTTTTTGCCAGAGCAAAATATAGTAAAGGGGAGAAGATGACAAACCTCATCCTGTTAAAAACAAACAATTATGGCGGCAATTTAAAGACAAGTTAAAAGTCTTTAATGCATCAAGCCTAGTAATTAGCCCTCTCCCTCCCTTCCAAATGCAAGCATACCTTCAGCATGCTTCCACACACATCCACACATGTATATCAAGTCACGTCTTACAAATTCCCGAAGCGCACCAGGGTTTCACTTCCGACTTGAAAAGGGTCCTCTCTCTGGAAAATGCAGACGACTTAGTAATGCACTTTATTTTATCCGTGATGCATCACAGCTTTTAATGAGAGCTTCCTGATTATACACGGTTTCTTGATATGGACAGGTAAAAAAGGTTATTGAACCTTCTTCCCGGAAGCTATGGAAATACACTTCACATATATTTCATGGAAGCAGGGGGATAGAGATGATTTCTTCAGGTTCCCGTCATCTTCAAGATTCTCACTGCGACCAGTTACCTGCTGCATTCACTGGGCAGGTCAACTGTCAGGAGACTGAACGTAATGGTATTCTTGGCAATTTACGTATTTTTAATTAAACTATCTGGTACTCCATATTCATGCTGAAAATACAGTTATATTAAAAAAGCTACAGTATATGTAAAGGATGATTTGGCAAAGGAGCAGATAATTTAAGAGAGTTCCTCCTCCTACATATTAAAAGTTTTCAAATGACTATTAATCAATGCTTTAAAAATGCCACTCATTGCACCGTGGAGCACACCTGTGTAAAAGCAGTTTAGAGCGAGTAATTTGTAACTTTCCCTGACTTTGCTGACATATTTCAGCAATGCTCATGATGCATGCCAGTCACCTCACTTTCACAGTGAGAAATGAGAGTCGGCGCTCCCTGGGATAACAATGTCGACTACATTTCTATGGTATCTTTGAACTCGAACGGAGAGAAAAGGCCCGTGGAACGGTTTTCAACAAAGGCAAACGTGGGACATGTTATCATGCTGAATCCACTGCAGAGGCCAATCTGAAAGATGGGGCTTGTGTGGCCTCCTGCCCCACCAGTTAATCAACTGCTACGTCTGCAACAGCTGAGTATATCACCCACACTATTTCCCACACCTGCAATTAGGATTTTTATAGCAATTTAATCTAGAGCACTAAAAAAAAAATCCCCGGATTTAAAGAACACAGCATACCAAGTATACCATGTAAATTTCCTTTGGCTACTTGTTTTTGTTTTCTTTTGTTTTGAATCATACAGTCATGCACATGAGATAAAATATATGGGACCTAACTGACTGAACTAAAGAGAATGGTAAATAATATTACACTTAACAATCACAGCTACACTGTCCAATACAGTAAACTCCACGCACATGTGGCTACTTAAAATTAAATTACATTAGAATTCAGTTCCTCAGTCACTCCAACTTCATTTCAAGGGTTCAATATGTGTTCACATACAACAAGCAGCTACTATTATCGAACAGCACGGACACAGAACACTTCTGCCATTACCAAGAGTTCCTTCGTACAGTCTTGGGATGGAGGAAATATCCAAAAGAAAAATGTTGGTAACCAACGTGTTTCTATCACTATACGGGATCAATAAGTTACCTTTTTTGGCTTGAAATAAACATCTGAATTCACTTCACTTTCAAACCATAGATGAAAGCTGGTTTGAGTGTCAGAATTCAGTTACTGGTAACTCTCCAGTGACAGTACAACTTGGCAGCACAGTTCTATGACACAGGCTTACTTCCCTGGGTTATGCTTCAACTCAAGCTCAGGACATACAACCAAAGCTGAAACCACGCAGGCTCCCAGCCTGTAAATCTCATCTCAGGTGCTTCTTTGGGAAACTACTATTTTACACCCAAGGTAACATTTTTTTTTCTCTCTTGTCACTCATTCCTTTTCCACGAGTTTCCTACTGCCAGAAGTCAAACATTTTTGTTAGTCTTAGGACTCCAAGTATCCAGATTTAGCTCTAAACAGGCTTCTTACTATTTGTAAGTAGCAGCAGTTTTATTAAGATACTACCCAATAACATGAAAATGTCTTATGCTTGAAGAGGATGCATTCCAACAATAAGCTTCTTTGTCAGAAATTTCATTATCAAAAACAGAAGGAAAGGAGGAGACACCACTGACACATCCAAAACATCAATCAAATGGGGGAGAGGGGTTCCAGAGTAATATTTTAAAAGGCTAAGTGAAATGTAAATGCACTGGGAAACCCAAGATCTGGAAGTTCTGGGGCAGAGGGAAAGAAGAAGCCAATAGTGCTCAGGTCTGAAAGGCCTGGCCACCTGCGGGACAGACTGCACTGGGCAGGCTGGGGCAGGCCTGGCTTTGGGTCCCAGAGAAACCTCGTAACAGTGGGACACTTCCTTTTGCAGCTGACAGGTCAGGCCTTGGCCCTGCCTGCCCTGCGTGACATTCCCCCGAATGAAGATAACTGTGCAGTCTTCCAGGGAGTCTGTCTGTGTCACTGCTCCCTCTCATGCCAGAATTGAGAAATGGGAATGGAGGATGTCAGATTTAGCCCTTGGGGTAAGAGAGCAAGAGAAAAGGTCCTGAGAAACTTCAAGTGTGAGGGCGTTTGTGGGGACACAGGGTCAGTAACGGAGGAGGGTGCAGTGGGGGAGAGCCCAGAGGAGAAAGAGATTAACATTAAACACCAATGACACTGATTTCCTGATGTTGTTGAGCCTGGAACCTATTCAAGTATTCACTGACAAAGGGGGCTATGTTCTTGTAGGATGTAGTGGTAACGCTGGCTTGCATGGTTTAAGATGTTTTATTTTAAACATAACTGACTTAATTACCAAAGAACAGAGTATAACACATTTTGAACAAAGGAATTCCACTGGAGTTTTCCAACGGCTACAAAAGAACTAAGACAACGGGAGAAAGATGCAACATGGGATGTCTTAAGTGAACCTACGCTGAACCCAAAAGGATGTAAATATTCTGCAATATTGTGAAACACAATTTTTATACACAGTTCAAGAAAATGTTGGAAAGGGACAGAAAAATACTGAGAGAAAAACAGACACCCTGATTTTGCCAAAATCACCTACGCTAAATATATGCAATGTCAACGTGAACCATCCAGCCTTGAGAAAAGTAACACTATCAAGTGTCCATTATTAACAGATGCGGAAGTGGCATTAAAGTACTGCCACATCTGTCTCGGGGTTGTCTGAAGTCTGACAGTGTCTGATTAAAAATCAAATAATGAGGTTTTCTACCTTTAGGAGAGGTGCTAATTTTAAAAGTGAAGGTGATGCAAATCCACCTACAGAAATATTCAAAATAGAAAGCAAGGGAGTAGATGCAGTAGGGTGGAGAACTTTACACATTTAGCACTCAAGGGGCCAAAAGATACTGAATATATCCCCATGTCCTTTGCTAACCGAGATGGAACGTCACTATGGAAGGGCCCTGGGCTAGAAGACAGTGGCGTGGCTTCTGGTCCAGGCACAGTCCCTAAGGAGGGACCTACGTGCCCCAGACGCAGCCTACTCAGCTCCTCACCGGGATGAGGATAAGAAGGCGCCCTTCCTGCCTCATCAAAAGGCCATGTTCACGGACAGCCATTACGGACAACAAGGAGCACGTGCAGCCACAGGAAATATGCTAACAAGGGAGCAACCTCAGGAGGTGGCAAGGAGTGCAAGCGTGCCGCGAACCCAGCCGGAGCGCCCAGCAGAGAAAGAAAACCTACAATGCAACGCAACAGGAAACGGAGCGTGGAGTCAGGATACCACCATGCTTCGTCCTTTAGCTTCCACAAGAGTGAAAAAGGAGAGGAAAAGAGGAAGAAAAAGAAAACTGTGCTACATCTATAAAGGAAGCATTCCTTCTGAAGTGAAACTGCTTTATAAGGGGTTTCAGAAGCTGCTCAGCAAAAAACTGCATGCTAGAGCCCTTGATTTCTAAACCCTGCTGCCTTGTTTTCATGTATTCCTCTCAGTGAATCTTCACACACACTTTGTGACATGAGCAGGGCAGATATTAGCATGACCATGTCACTGATGAGAAAAACAAGGCTCAGAAAGTGGAAGTGCTCTGTCCTAAGCCACACGGTAAGTGCTGAAGCCCACACTCACCAACCCCTCATGTAAATTATGGCTGCTGGGCCTCCGTGTTCTAGAATTCTGAGTTTGGCTTACCTAGAAAATAACAAAACTGTCCAAGGAAAGTGACATTTCTTGAGAAAACCCAAGAAGAGAGATGTTTGTGCAGTATTTCCTTGCGTGGAAATGATGTCATAAACGATCTACCTGCTGGCGTTCACCAGGCAACAAGAAGAACATGCCCAAGAGCCCTTCCCTGCAACCCACCCCCCAAACAAATGCTAGTTTAGCTTCTTTAATGCCATGGTTTCAAATCTGCCTCTGCCTTCAAGGTGGGTCCCTTAAGTGTCCTCTTATATGCAGGTGAGCCTCGGCTCTGCAGACACTGGATTTTGGGGAAGGTGCCCGAAACTCCAGTCCCTCCACTTAGCTGGGTGAGGGAACTCCAGGCTTTCATTCTCTAAGAATGAGACTGTGGCTCTCAGATCTGGGACAGAGATGGTGAGATTTGGTTAGGCCTCAAGGAGACTAAACAGAACTGGGAAGTAAAATCAAGAAAAAAGGTCAAGTAAAAATTACAGCACAACATTAGAGCACTTCTCAAACCCTAGAATTCATCAAATTATCCAAGGAACTTAATAGCTGTGATGATTCTCTGTCTCTACTCCCAAAAACCTGCATCAAATGTGGGGTGGGACGTGGAAGATGTATTTTTAAGAAGCTTTCTGGGTAATTCTGTTCCAAATAGTCCATAAACCCAAGTATGAAAAATAACCTTGGAACTTCCAAGGAGAAAGACCAATTAATTGGAGGGATCTATCTGGGTGCCCTGAAATGAGTGCTAAAAGTAGAGAAGCACACAGGCAAAGCGTTGCAGACAAGCACCCAGGGCCTACCACTGATCTGTATATGTCATGTGTAAACGATCTGACTGGAGAGTCACATCTCAACATGCACATGGTCTGACAGAACTACTGAAGAGGAAAAGTGCTTCTGGGTCTGAGATGGGGGTTTTCAACTCCACATGGGATAGAGAAAGTATGGTTAGCACACAAAAGTAAGGATGTTATTACATCATATTTCTATTGTTACATCACATTTCTAACTGGTGACAGCAAGCTCTGCTGCAGTGGGAAGGCTTTTAATTCAGAAGTCTGCTTTCAACTCTGCCATTTGACAGACAGTCATTTGTCTCGTTAGCTTCTAAACTTTAAATGTAGACTACAACCTACCTCAAGAGACACTTGTCAAGAGTGAATAATTATATTTTAATTTATAATATTTATAATACATTTATAATATAATTTATAACATTATATAAATTATATATAATTATATAAAATAATATATAGATAATATATAATAGATAATATAAAACAATATATAATAATTTAGAATATATTTTAATATATTTTAATTAGCCCTCTGTAAACTATAATGCATCAAACAACAAAAATCAGCAACATGGTAAGTAACTGGAGGGTTCTAACTTTCTTAAACCCTGATGACAAGTTTTCTGCAAGCCCTTTGCTGGAAAGTTAGCAAAGCCCAGTGGCACGCCAGAAAGAAGCGGGAAACAGCTGACTGGTGAAATCCGGAGAATTCACAGAACATTCCAGAGGAACGTGGGAAAACATCCTTTTCTCCAACGGTGGCAAAGGGTGAGGAAGAAAGGAGAGACTGCTCAGCACTCCAGGGTATAGCTCCATTTTACACAAATTAGCCCAAGTAAAGTGTCAGAGGTGTTCATTGCCCGTAGGCTAAAGTCACAGTGAGAGCCCAGCAACTTCTTACTCAACTGCCTCCCAAGGCAGTGACCTGGGACTTCTGCTCCAAGAACACTGCGATCTTATGCTAAGAACTCAGGAGAGAATGTGTGGGGGCTTCTCCAAAGAGGGCTGGGCCAGGAAAAGGCTTACCTGAGTGTCCAGGAACCTGGGGCTTGGCTTAGCTACTTTTGGACAAGGAGAAACATGTGTCCCATGGACTTGTCTGTTTCTGAAGAGGGGTCATAGTGAGGGACAGAAGGTGGCATTTCCCACTGCACTTCACTCTGAAAAATGTCAGTCTTGTTTCAGTTCAACGAGGAGACAAAGACACAGAGCCAAACAGAGGGTGAGGGGAACAGTTGCCCACAGCAGCGCGCAGCCCACGGCGGCAGCAGTGGCCAGCCTGGCCAAGAGGTGGAGAAGCAGCCAGCTCAGCTCTGGGGGTCAGGTGGGAAAGCTGGACAGCACACAGGTGAGCTAGAATTTCTGTTCCCTCCTGTGTCCCCCTTTGTCCCCTCCCCGAGCTTGTTGTCTGTTTTATCAGAAGCTTTACCTTGCTTACATAAAAAAATCCCTTTAATAGGAAGGAAGTGGGAAGGTTATTTGCTATGTTAGGTCAAGAAAAAGCTTTCGAGCATAGACACATTTTTTCTTTAGTATCCTGCTCATCAAGGTGTCCTGCTAGTGGTTCTGGATCCTTATATACCATAAAAGAAAATCACCTGATCACCTTTTAGTTCTATGATACACCTGGCAACATTTATGTGACTGGCATTCCATGCAGTAGAGAATTAAAATGACAAGGAAGGATGCATGTCCTATAGGGCCTCTTAAAAGGAAATATACTTCAAATATGAAAAATGTAGTATCTAGTCTTAGAAGGTACACAGGTTATACCTTGGTGCATCACGTACAATTACAGAAAACACAGGGAATGAGCACGGAGAATGTAAGCAGGCCAGAGGATGTGGAACGAGAGCCCAAATCCAAATGTAATGTTATGAAAATGAAGAATCTGTGTCCACTTAAGAGGAAATATGATGTAAAAAGAAACTGAGAATGAAAGCAGAGTGCTGTGAAAAGAATTTGCATATTACTATGAGAAAGTGAGATATATTTTACTAAGCAGTTATTTATGAGGTCAATTTCCCTATGCATTAGCTGTGTGGTTCCCACCATCAAAATAAATAAATCTGAACATAAGGAAAATAAAGATATTTTAAAGATGTTTCAGCAAACCGGAAAATGGCAGTTTAACAGGGAAGCCATATGTAATGCTGTATAGAACAAACTGAATTATAGCTCACATGAAACTGTGGCAGGAAAAATAGCCTTTGGCCAAGAGAAGTGGGGGAGGAACAGGTGACAGAGAGCAGGCTGGCCTCTGAGACGCCACGGCAGCAGGCTTCCAAGTGAGCTATGAGCAGCCTGGGGTGGGCCAGGAGGGAATCTGCTTCCACAAACAAAACCACCAATGGGTTCTTCTCAGAGGAAAGGGGAATGAGGAGAAAAGAAGTGTGAGCGTGCAACAGCAGAAACCATGAATCCTCTCTACATGACAAAGAAGTGAGTCAATTAATCAACAGGGTATATGTGAAAAAAAGAGGACTCAAGAGGTGGAAGAAAGACAATAAAATTTACTACATTCCTAAGAAAATGATATGTTAACAATAGTAGCAACTGGGTAAGTTTGGTTGCAGAGAAACAATTTCGAATATGCAAATATAACAAGCATATAACTTAAATTACCGTAAGGCTCAAATATGACACTACATGTAAAACCATCTGTTCAATGCCAAGTCTGCGCATCTCTCAGGCAGGTGGTTACCGAGGGCAATGGCCAAGTCCACATACCTGTAAGCCACAGAGACATTTAATGGCTTTTTAAGACAAGCTGTCTTACTGCTCTGCCCAGGAAATCCTGGAAAATGCTGGTAAGTAACAGCAATATGGTTACCATTGCTTAACTTGAATTGTAAGCATTTTTGATTTACCTGCCCACCTCCTTTGCCAGAAGTACTAAGGAGCAGAGGAGTGGTCACTGCAGCAGAGCAGAGGAGCAGAGGCCATGAAGAATCTGTCAGCTGGAGCACCAGCTCCTGGACACCTGGTATCTGACACCACTGGCAAACTGACTAAACGCTCCATAGTTGACAACAGTCCATCTTCACGTACCTAACATCTAATTGTTGAAAGTACACAATTACCTGGTTAAGAATATAAACGAGTTACTATTAGGAAGAAAGTTCAGGTCACTTAAGACTACTGGGAAATTAAAAATATGAGTTGCTGGTTAAAACAGAAAGGAAAGAGAGGATACACAAAAGTAAAGGAGGACGAAATACAGGTTAAAAATGATTTATAGAAACGACTTTAAAAGCAGTGAAGAGAGTAACTTTTCCTTACTCCAGAAATAATTGAGAATGAATACAAGGGGCAATATGCTACATTAGGACTTATGTGCCTGTTTTTGATTTTTTTTTTTTTTTTTAAGAAATGTGACCACTCTAAAAAGTGATCACGTAAAAGTCTGAGACTGTTTTACATTCTTCCTACGTAGAAAGTGTAGACAGACATCTTCAAGGAGTGAAAGAGCTTAAAAGAAAAAGTCTGTGGATCTATAACAAAAACAATAAGTCAATTTTGGTTAAAAACTCATTAACTATGTGCATGTTTCTGTATGTATATCACATGCCAGTAAAAAGGTTTAAAAAATCCTTAGTTAAAATACAAATGAAACTGTGTAAATAAATCCTGAAAAACAAAATGTTTTGATAGGGATTGGAGAGTAACAGAAGACAAAGAAAACACCAGAATAATGCTGATGGATTAGTGCATTTCATGAGGCAAAAGAACCCAACGCTAGTGATAAGTTACCTGGGCTGGAAAACTGAAAACTGAGTATTCCTGTGGCTACAGGCACTCGACCTCACAGTGACTTAGCAAGTAAAAACTGACTTTTAAAAAGCAAAAACATACTGGAAAACAACTCCCTCCCCCGATACCAGAAAACTGAAAGCTTCATTGTGGATTTACACCCATGGTGACGATGGCTTTCTCCCTCCAGTTCTTACAAGAAGCACCCCTGGGCCTACCTGGGTATCTACCACCCCAGACCCCCAGGAGAGCACTCACCTCTCAGAAGACTCAGCACACTTGGGAGTTTCATTAATCCTGGTGGGGTGGGTGGAACAAGTTTGTGTCTCCTGGTCCTACAAAGTTTTGGACTGTTCTGGGAATGAATTAATGTCCCTCACTTCCCCAACGGTCCCACTACAAGGATGAAGATGTCCAGAGTTTATGGTGTTGGAGCAAGACAGTCGCCAGAAAAATATAACTGTGGTGCAGACCACATCTACACCAGCCAAAGCTCCAAGGGATCTGCGATTTCAGGACTTTGTGTAATCAATCTTCTCTTTACAACACTACATATTTGGGGTGTGTTTCCCACTAGTAACCCAATTCCTATAGTACAAGTGAATTTTATCTGGGCTATTGTGATATGACCTGGGGTTTCATCTTCAGCCATAACACACATGTGAGAAAGAAAAGTTGACTAACGTTTGTTAATTCTGATGGTATTTTATTTTTGTCTATTGAAACGCTTACCTCTTTGACGCTATGCGTTACTGCCCATATTAGAAAAACTCTTGACATCACCTGGAAAGAAGTCAGGACAACAGAAGATGGAACAATTCCTGAAAGAAATTTTAGGATGGGTAAATAAATGTACTAAGTTTCAAAATGTAACAGATTTTCTAAAACACCCAAATTTTAAGCAGCTGAAACTTATCTACATTGCTATATAGACTATGTTTTTCAACGTAGTCAATATTAAAACTTCTTTCCTCCCTCAAAACAATACTGTTAATGGCAATTGCAAACCATGGAGTCTAGGCACCTTTCATAGGTCTTTCAAAACCACTGACAAAGCACAATATTTTTAACACTTACATGGGTAGAGAAAATAAAGCCACTGCTTAATCTTTAAAATTAGACATTGAAAGCTCATTTTATAATATGCATTTCAAAAATGAACAGGCAACTATGGAAAGAAAATCAACCGTATTTGTGTCAATGGAATATTGGAAGCTCCTGGATATCAGACTTGATATGATACACTATCTTATGATTAAGCTGGCATCTTTTATAACCCACCTGAAGATTTTGCCAACAAGTGGACAAAATCAAAGTTTATATACCATTTCTTCTCACCTTATTCATTACAGTAAGTATTGGTACAATATCTTCCCAATGTCCTCAAGTTACAACACTGGAATCATGTTTAGTTATTTTAGATGGTCAGCAAGTTCTGCTAACTACTTATCTTTGGCTTCTCCCTTCAAGTCCTACAACCACAGTCTAGAGACCAGCCACCACCACCATATAAAATTCTTCCCTCCCTTATTTCATCTTAAACCCAGCAATAAGTCATTATCTGAAAACATTCTCTTTTCTTTTAAACTTTACACTGGCAAGGAGCCGCTACAAAAATAAAATCTGGAAGCAGAATTATGGGTATGCAGTCCAGGAACCCCCCCACCCCCCCACCATTTCTCTCTGGTCTTACTGCTACCAGCAACTAGACTTACCAACTTCCTGGCCCTGTCAACTTGCACGTGGGCAACCCCACACCTGCCAAGAACCCCTCATCACGGGTTATAAATTCTTCTTCCACTTTAAAACTAACCTCATCTTCAATACATTCAGTGGACTATCCCTGATCAATTTTCATTCTTTCAAGCCCTCTAAAATACACTCAGACTTCTAGACATTTATATAGTTGGACAAACTACAACTTGCCAAAAGACCACGTGCAAATCATATAAAACTCTATTGATCTGGCTATGAAAGAAAATTGTATCTCATTAAGAAAAAAGAGACGCTGTATCCTATTACAAGGAGTTTTAAAGAAGATTTGGGCTCTGAATAGATATGGTTTGGTTCTCAAAAGCAAGTAAGATAGACACGTCAAGTACAATGCCTGGCGTGTAAAGATGTTCAATAAACCTTTGTAGAATGAATAAAAGAAAAATGTAAATGTATGGACATATAAATCAATGGAATAGAATTGAGAGTCCAGAAATAAACCCTCACATTTACAGTCACTTGATTCTCAACAAGGGTGCCAAGACAAGTCAATGGAAAAATATTTGTCTTTTCAACAGATGGTACTGGGACAACTGGATATATCCACATGCTAAAGAATGAAGCTGGGACACTTTCTTATACAAAAAATTACTCAGGATGGATCAAAGACCTAAATGTAAGAGGTAAAATTATAAAGCTCTTGGAAGAAAACATAGATGTAAACTTTTGTGACCTTGGATTAGGCAATGGTTTATTAGATATGATACCAAAAGCATAAGAAAAAAAATTGGGCTTTATTAAAATTAAAAATTTATGTGCTTCAAAGAACACCGTCAAGAAAGTGAGAAGAAAACCCAGAGATAGGAGAAAATATCTACAAATATATATAATAAGGAACATATATACGAAATATATAAAGAACTCATAATCCAATAATAAAAAAAACCCCAATTTAAAAATGGGCAAAGAATTTCAATAGACATTTTTCCAAAGAAAATAAGCAAATGGTCAATAAGCACATGAAAAGATGCTCGACATCATTAGGGAAATGCAAATTAAAGTCATAATGAGATACATTTCCCGTCCACTAGGATGCCTATCATTAAGAAGACAGATTAAGAAAAGATAATAACAAGTGTCACCAACAGGAGGTGGAGACACTGGAACCCTCATGCATTGCTGATGGGATTAGAAAATGCTGCAGACGCTCTGGAAAACAGTCTGCTTCAAAATGTTAAACACAGGATTACCCTATGACCCAGCAATTCCACTCCTAGGAATATATACACCCAAGAGAAATGAAAACATATGCCCATACAAAAACCAGTACACGAATGTTCGTAGTGGTATTCATATTAGCCAAAAAGTGGAAATGTTAAAAATGTCCATCAACAAATGAATGGATAAATAAAATGTGGCAAAGCCATTCAGTGGGACATTAGAAATAAAATAAATAAAAAGTAATGAAGTAATGATACATGCTACAATATTAATGAACCTTAAAGCATTATGCTGAGTAAAGAAGCCAGTTACAAAAGACCCCATGTTGCATGATTCAATTTACCTGAAATGTCCAGAGTAGGCAAAATTATAGAGACAGAAAGCAGATTAGCGGTAACCTGGGACTAGGCGGTTAGGAAGAAAATGGAGAGTGACTGCCAACAGGTACAGGGTTTCTTTTTCGGGTGATGAAAATGTTCTAAAATTGATTATGGTGATGGTTGCAGAACTCTGTAAATATTGAATTGTACACTCTAAAGGAATGAATTGAATGATATGTGAATAAAACTTCTATTTAAAAAAGTATGAATGAAGTACAGAGCCTGGTGATGTAATATGTAATAGTGCCAAAGAAGCCAATTAGTGAATCAAACATTAAGTGAATATACTTACCAGATCACATTTCAAATACAAAAAACTAAAAGAGATTGACAATCAAAAGTTTTCCTAAATGAGTTTTTAAGTACTTGCCACTTAAGACCACCACTCTTTCTAGCTTCTTTTTATTTTTTAACTCAAAGACCAACTCATCACATAAAACTATGATTTTTTTTTTCCTTTTATTTCTGCTCTTTCTTCTTTTACCATTGAAACAATGGCCTAGACTGCTAATGGTTTGAGCAGTGCTACAGGGTTGCTGCTATATTTGGGTGAGGATCCGAACCTCAGATTTCCAAGTTCAAAAATCTAATTTTGTGCCACTCATGAGCAAGAACTAGGCTCCTGGAAGACTGACTCATTAGTCAAATCCATAGAAGACTAGTTAACAAACCAAAATGTCAATGTATTCACTTGTAATAGAGGCACAGCCTTTGTAATAACCAAATGACTGGGATTTTAGACTCTCATCTAGGGGTGCTTTTTTGTCAAAATCAGAATGCTTTGTAAGTGTGACTTTAAACAGAGGGATCTGGGAGATCTGGAGATGAATATTGCAATTCAGCTATTTACAGCTTTATTAATTATCCCTTCTCTACTTTTATAGGCTCCCTTTTATAAGAAACATGAATATTTATATATGTTTCCCTTTCAAAAGTGCTGAACAAAAATTATCTAATTGTTTTCCTTAAAAATAAATTTTGGTAACCAAAAACAAAGATTTACTTTTCTGGTAAATTTCTCACCAGTCTTTTCTTCTAAGCATATTTTTAAATACAGTTCAATTTCTATTGTTTATACCTTTTGTGGTTTGCTTTTCTCATTTAACATTTTAAGAAATTTTCTATCTTACAACATAGTTTTCAAAATATTTTAACTTGAGTCATAATATTCCTTTGAGTGGAATATATCTGTTTATTTATTCTCCTTCTGTAAGACATTTAAATTGCTCCAATTTCTTGATACTATAAATGAAGTAATGAAGTATTACAAATAACACTTAAAATTTTTTGAGGCTTAGACCCTTTTTTTAAAAAAAAGGATTATTTTCTTGGGACAGTTCTCCCAGAAGTATAACTACTAGGTCAAATGGCATGAATGCCTTTAAAGCTCTTGAAATGCACCGCCACATTGCTTTCCACAAAGTTTGTATTGGGACTTCCCTGCTGATCCAGTGGTTAAATCCCCACACTTCCAATGCAGGGGGTGTGGGTTCGATCCCTGGTCCAGGTACTGAAATCCCACATGCCGCATGGTGTGGCCAAAAAATAATAATAAAAAAAAAAGCAAAAAGTTCGTATCAATATACACGCCCCCCAGCAGCATACAAGCATGCCTGCTTTAGCACAGCCCCAGCAGTAAATTTAAAATGAGAACACAAAAAGCCAATCGACACTTTCTAATTTGATGCAGATGCGTTTCAGGCTTTCCCTGCAGGTGCTTCTGCATTCCCTACCCAGAGAATCTGCCTAGTTAGGCACCTGAATTTTTTTCAAGTGACGCCATCCACACCAACTCTCACTTAGTTTCTATAGCATATGAACCTACCTCAACCAGTTACCCAACATATAGCACTTCTGGCCCTCCCCTGACAGCCCAATCTCAAAATCCCTTCTCTAAAAGATTAGTAAAAAAGCCAATGGGGAGAAGGAGCCCTTTCACAGAGAAGACCATCTGAAGGCCAGGGGCTCTAAGCTTATCCTTGGATTCAAGTCAGACAAACAACAGAGGGCCACACAGGTGAAACATATTACTTTAGCACTGATTAGAACTGACATCGCTGAGCCGGGTTTACTGTTATTATCAGGTGGCTTTCATAAGAACCGGTTAAAAATTATTACCTTATTTGCTGTAGGAATGGTATGCAGTACAGTATCCATCCTATCACTCAGCGTCCCTTACATAAAGCCCCAAGTGGGAAATTTGTTATAGAACTTAACGTTAAGAAGTGTTTACTCCTCTCCTCTCATCATTCCTCTCCAAAAATAAGAGTTATATAACTCAGTTGCCTTTTGCAACCTGGTAATCAGAAAGTTTCAAGCCAAATATGAAGCATACTACATTACTATATTTTGTGTTTAAGTTACCACAAATACTTGTGGAATGAGGAATACAGACAGATAAGACAGACCAGATCCTCTTTCTTCTCTCACCTTCCTGCCATCAATCCCACTGTGTTTACATCTGTTATACCATTACTCTTTATCTGAACACCATGTTCATTAATAGAGCATGTTGAAACGGCCCAAACCACACACTTGTTGATTGCTTCCATTGGCTGTTTCCAAATGACAAAGAGATTCTGCAATCTTATCAGCAAGCTAGTACTAGATCAAAATTCATTCAAAATGATTACCAGGTATCTATTATTTGCTAATTTAATTCAACAAGTATTTCTGGAGTACCTACTCTGCCCCAGGTACTGTTCTTCCTGCTGAGGGTACCACAGAGAAGGAAATGTCCCTGCCCTCATGAACTCTCACTCTCAGGCTGTAACTGATTTGCTTTGGGATAGCTTTTATTTTTAGCACGTTTTCCCTGAAGTTGATGTGAGGCTACTAAACATTTGTAAACAGGAAAATGGCATGACTGCTTCTTGGTTTCAGAAAGATCTCTCTGCCAGCAATGTAAATCTTTGGCAAGGCAGAGTTATAACTTGAGAAATAATTATGAGAATTTATGTTGAAAGGGCGATGAACTTTTTGAAGCAAAACATTGGCAGATAAAAGAAACACAGGCGCTTGTGTGTGTACATGTGGTAAGCAAAAGCTGTATAAAGGGGATCTGGCAATCCGTTTCTTGTTTCTCCAGAACCAGGGTGCTCCGAGGGCTCTGCAAACAGCTGAGCCCTGCAAAGCTGAGTAGCACTAGAAATCCTCCCTGCCTGGTGCAACCCTCACGTGGGCCAGGTTAGTGGGACTGGATGATTGGCTACATGTGACCAAGACCAGGTTGAACGTTAAGAACAGGAAAAGCAATGCAGGCTGGGAGCAAAGTAGGCCGGTGTTCAGACAGAGCCCACTAGCAAGCAAGACAGTGGACACAAAGCTGGTGCCAGAAATTAAACTGAATGATGGAAACTGAAATCAGAATCTCCCTACTGTGGGAAGACATTCTGGAACCTTTTTGAAGCATTGAAAGTGTTGAAGTATGTGGGCCGAGCGATGGGATTCAGAATGTCCTGCTTGAGCAGTGGAGGAGCTGAGGGTGCGGGGCGTGGAGACTAATATCACCCTGTTTGGTCCTGAGGGATGGCTGGTTAGCCAAAGACGGGTAAGATTCCTCAGAGGAGGAACAACCTAAGACAGGCACAGTCGCAGAGGGGCCAACACGGGTGGGGCACAGACCCTTAATCCTTTTGAGAAAGGTCTTCTGCCCCCAGGGCTGTTTTGCTCTCCACCCCCAGCTCAAATCCACACCTGCTCAACTCAGACCCAGGAAGTAAACAAAGATAATTGCCTCAGTCATGTGAGGCCTTTGATTGTTTATGAGTGTAACCTGAGAATGTTAGCCCACGAACTCAATAAAAGCAACCTGGGATAAGTCAGCAGGGCTCTTGATCCGAGAGGTCTTGAGCCCCCCGTCCCACTTTTCTCTTCAGTCTGTGTCTGTGTCTTCTTCAAGCTTGCGGCACCCGTCACTCACCTCGAGTTGCTGAGCTGGTCTCGGCACCCTACCCAAATTCCGGATGTAAAAGTAATAAACATTAAACAGCAACAACAACAATGACCAGCAGCAACCAGAAAGGAATGGGGTGCAAGTTTATGCCGTGTATTTTAAACAGTGCTAGCCAAGAAGGAAGGATTATTGCACGCCTCCTGCTCTGTCCCCATCCCCCAAAGGGGATACTGGTGAATCAACAAAATCACAGGAATGTTCACTAACAGGCTGGATTTGGAGAGAAACACAAATTTCTGACTGGAGTGTGACAGACATGGAGACTGGAAAGTGACGGGGAAGCGACTAGCTGGAAGCCACCTCATCGATGTCTAAGCCTTTCAGACCCCACACAGAGTTGGAAGACTGGTACAAAGTTCCCTATGGGGACAGAACACACTTTCTACAGGACTGAGGAATCCCTGGACGGAGCACTTAAATCTCAGAAGAGAAGGAAGAGCTCACCTGTTTTTAAATAAGTAATTCATTCACACTGTTCAAAACTTTTAAAGTATAAAAAGATACATAGAGAAAAATCTCCCTCCCAATCGCATCCTACTACCACTCAGGTGTCTTTCCTACAGGCAACCAATTAATTCTTTGTCTATCGCTCCAGAGATATATTTTAGGTATACAACAGCAAATATGTAAGTCAATGTATAAAGGCACATTTATACATACTCTTTTTCTAACTGTTTCCATAATGGCAGTCTTTTCTTGTCTTAAAAATATCCTGATGATCTTTCTATATCAATACATGCATACACTGTTTTAATTACTGAGGTTTCATGTTTAATATCTATGTACTCTCCTAAGCCCTACCCCCATACCCTCAGCATATAGAAAAATATATAAATCAGGAAAACCTCCATCCCTGAACTGTAGGTCAGAGGGGAAAACAACTGACTCTTAAATAATGTGGAAATGCAGTCACAGTGGATTCAGTAACATTTATATCAGAGCAAATAAAATGGCTGGACAGGGCTGCTTACCCTTTAGCAGGATGAAAAGGCATGGCAACCATAAGAACATAATGCAAAAAAAAAAAAAAAAAAAAAGATAAAGCACGTACTGATGGCAGGAGGAGAATTCAGATAGATCTGAAGCACAAGAAGGACCTGAGGCACCACTGCTGGCTGTGAAGGAGAGGCCACGTGCCAAGACTGGACAGTAGCATCCAATTGCTGAGAGCAACCCCAGGCCAAAAGCCAGCAAGGAAATTGGGCCTCAGCACTAGGAGCTGAAATCTGCCAACACACCTAGAAGCAGATTTCCCCCTAGAGTCTCCAGGTAAGAACCCAGCCCAGCTGATAGCTTGATTTTGGCTTTGTGAAATTCTAAGCAGAAAACACAGCTGAGCCCACCCAGACTTCTAACCTACAGAACTATGAGCTAAATAAAGAAGTGCTGTTTTAAGCCAGAAAAAAAAAAGAAAAAAAAAAAAAAAAAAAAAAGGCATGCGTTGTATTTAGGGGAAAAGTCAGAGATGAAAGCAACTGGAAGGAATATAATAATTACAAAAGACAAAGACAATCCAACACAAGGATAACTGTTATCCTTAAAGTAGAGAACCCAATATATGGAAGAGAAAACGTATTTAAGGGTATAATCCAAGAAACGAAAGAACTAAATTAGTACTGAAAGAATACATTATATCCCAGAAAACAATGATGGACAGTAAAAGAGTAAAACCAAGAACTTTCTTGGTTACAAAAATAACACTCTGGGACCCAGGAAAAAAGCAAGTTACCTACAAAGTGGCAAGAAAATCAGCCTGGCTTCAGACTTCTCCACTGCAATATTCAGTGTCAAAAGACAGTGAAGCAACACTACAAAGGTCTGAGGGAAAGAAAGTATGTTCAAGAAAATTATACTCAGCCAACACGTCATTCTAGTGTAATGGGATAAGGCAGACATCACTAAATATGAAAGAACTTGCCACATAATGCCTATATGACTGACGCTGAGAAACACATGCTGTCAGAAATTCAGCCAAATAAGATATAACTCAAAATAACGAACTCGGGAATGGAGAAGTCATGGTAAAGGGGCCCACAGGGGGCAACGAATCCATTCACATATAACACTAAGACTAAACAATTACAGTAATTATGGTCACAGAACAGAGTGTAAGTGTCTACAATTTACAATATTAAATTAGTAACATAATTTAAAAATGGGAGTCAGGGAAGAAGAGAATGAAGAAGTGACAGACAATACTAATTTCCTTAACAGAATTGAGATATTGCCTAAAATATAGCTAAATGTAATTATAATCCAAAATTTTCATAATCTGTTAAACTTTAGGGGACCTTTTAGTAAATAATATCTCTCATGGTTAAAGGTTTTATAACATTTATTTTTTATAAACAATAATTTTAATGAAAAATAGCACATACAGCAGAAACTATGTAACGATTCTTCTATCCATCTACTTTTTCTTCCTTATATTAATATATATGTGAAGCGAACACTTTCTGGAATGATGTTTATCTAATATTAATGAAGATTAGCACTATTGGTAGAATTTGGAGTCATTTTTAAACTTTATGTACTTTTTTACACATTGCTTGAACTCATAAAAAACATGTTAAAATTTTAAAATTAATAAAATCATCATTCTTAACAAGAAATTAACCATTTGGCATCAGCAAAAGATAATTCTGAAATTGAACTAATTCCAATCTTAAATATTTTCTCTGAGAGTAAGCTAATCTCAGGCAAACAAAATATTTCTGGCCAAAATGAAGAGAACGGTGGGAGGATGAAATTCAAGGAACAATGGCTTTTTGTTTTTGTTTTATACAGAAGGACTGACAGAAGGGCAATTTTCTTTTCTTTTTTTTTTCCAGAACACAGAAAACTGACCATGCCTCTTGGGCTTGCAGCACCTGACCACGCACTGCAAGCAATTTTCAATATATTTAACATAACCACACTTACTTTATTGAGCTCTGACAAAACAAATTTGTGTTTTATGCTGAAATCAATAGCAAAATTATGGTTATTTATATGATAAGCACTGGATTTGAGATTGGCATTTCAAAAAGATGTACTAAACTATAAGATGGCACCATACTTTGTGTTAAAAGGATAATGTTAGTAAGTGCTTATTTTTATTTTTTTTTTTACTAAATTGAAATAGATATAAAAGGAGAAACATAAGAAATCAGGTACAATGATACTTCATGCATCTAGCATTGGGAAGAACTATGCAGTTAGAATGAAATCTTTTCCCTTTATGTGACAAAACTTTAAATACAGAGGTGCTTCTCAAACTGGGGCATGTATACTCCAATAATGTGCACCAGGGTCCAATCCAGCGACATCTTACTAGCAGCCAACTTACTCAAACTCAACACTGCGGAACTCAACCAAAAGAAAATAAGATACGAGAAATAACTTCATGTGGGCAACTGTACCCAGGATTTCACAGTGTGAATGAGTGCACCAGAATTAGCAGTGGTCTCAGGTCTTCTGGCCATGTTGGTTGTGATTTTCCTGTTCAAAGATAATATAATATTCATCCAATGAAGCCCTAAATGCGAGCCAATTATTTTACCTGGCATTCAAATGAAGGAAGAGTAAACACTTCCAACACGGGAGGAAAAAGTGCCTGTGCTGGACTCACTGAGAGTCAACACTGAGTTGTACTGTGTTGTATGAACAATTTAAGGTATTTTTCATTGAAATGTTCCCTCTACATAAGCAATTCCCCTCGAGGAGACAAAGCCACAGGATATATGTAATGTATCTTCATGGTTCATTAATTTTCCCTGAAATTCTGGGGGGAAATCCATTTTTACATTAAAACATAAAGAAGGGGACTTCAAAACTTTCGTATTTATGGCAAGTTATTTAGTCCTTACTCTCAAACCCCCGGAGAGGAACTATACTCCTCACAGATACTAGGCAAACTTGAGAAAAGCTGGAAAAGCACTATGATACATAAGAAAAATATAAGGTAGGAAATTGAGCTTAGAGAAAATAGGGGTAGGAAAAAATATCTTGAAACCATGGGAGAAGTTAATACCTAAATGGATGTGAAGAAGGCCTGCAAACTTGCTTGGGGCAGTGCACAAACTTGGCTTAGAGCTCCTTTATGACTAACATAACGAGAGAAAACAATTCACATATAACTCAGTGTACGTGAAAAAAAACAGAACCAAGGGGCTCGGTTCTGTGAGCCATATATTGCACTTATATGTTCGATGGCTTTGATTACCGCAGTAGTTTCAAGTTTGCTGGATGTCCTTTATACTTTGTTTTTACTACTTCCTCTGTTTCAGCAGTGTCTGCACCAGCAGCTTAACTGAGGTTCTCCCATAGAAAAAGTAACAATAAATTGGCTTTAAGAGAGGGAAGGAAATGAGCTCCAGAGGGCTTTATCAAATATCCAGAGGCTTTTCATTTGTTTGTTTACTTCTGGGGGTCTCCATTTTTTAACAAAGTTACTGGAAGTCTAATCTCTGACAGAGAGCAAAATATAAACATGAAAAAAAATGACACATTTCCAACCATTCTGAAGATAACAAAAGGGTGACACATTTTGAAAAAGATGAAAACATAAAAATATTAGAAGCCTTTCTCAAAGAGGTCACAACAAGTCAATTATAAGTCATGGAAACTCACCCAAACTTCTCTATTATAGTTAGCATTCCAATAGCCAACTGCCATCCAATTAGTTTTAGTGTTCTTAGAACTGCAGGTGTTTTAGATTAGACTGTTAATTGCAGCCTTGAAATAGGGCTAATTCATATATATTTCACCAGCAAAACTACATCATAAGCTTTTCTTTAAAAAAAAGATTTATTAGTATCTCTATTTTTAAACTTAAGTTTTATCTCAATATACTTCTGAAAATTCTATTATGTAAAGCTTTTTTCAAAAGGCTGAAGCCAATCTGATCGTCACTTACTTTAAATAACACAAGAATAACAACACGTTTGAGAGTATAATCATTTCCTTACTATGTGAAAAAACCAACAATCACAGGATTTCACTTAAGCAAACCAAGAAATACACTCCTACTAAACCATGTTCTTAGAGTTTTCTACCAAACCCTGTGGGTAGGGGAGGAAGACTGAAGATAAAGTAACTTTACTATTAGTTTGTGAAAGAAGGCTTCCTTGGGAAAGGATTCTCTATTTAAAAGAGCAACTAACCACAAGGGTTATTTAAATATGGTGATCTTTAGCTAAGGAAATCTTGGCTGTCAGAGCTGGAAAGGATCTAAGAGAACAAGTTCAACTCAATACTTAATAGATGAGGAAACTGAGGTCTGAAGAGGTAAAGTGACTTGCCAAGCTTACATGATAGTTGAATACAACAAATTAATATTTATGTTTAAAATCTGGTGGTTATTCTCAAAGAGGGTTAATTATTGGTCAATATATAACTATAACAGAATTAAAGTATTTGCAACCAATATGATAAAAGGTTAACATTTGAAGCATATAAAGACACAACTGTTTTTATCTTTTAAAAAAATCAAGACCCTAATGGGCAAATAAGCAAAGGGCATAAGTAGATAATTCACATTATAAAGATCATAATAAACAAACATACGGAAGTATATACGATTTCATAATAAGCAAAAAAGTAATAAATAACAGTAACCTATGATTTTATATGATTAACTTAGTGAATATTAAAAATAATCCTTTGCAATTCGGCAATATTTTTAAGAGTTAAATGACTCTTTATACTCTTTGAATTAGTAATTCATGTGAGAATGTATGCAAAAGGCATAACTCAAAAACTAAAAAGTTCACATATCAACAGATACTGGTTGAAAAATTAATATTTAAAAATGGGAACAACCTAAACCTTCTCCACTGGGACGCATGAGGATACATCTAATTCAATGAGATATATTGTAATTAAGAAATATCAGTGAGTACAAGGTAAGCCCGTAACACCTTGTCATATCAGAAAGCAAGGACACTAAAAAGGTGACTGAGGTTCTATCATAAAGGACTGTGAAGACAATCTGAAGATGTGTCCACTGGCCAAAGATGGCCAACTTAAGCATTAAAAAGAAGAGATACAACAGGCTGAATCACATAAAATATGTTAAAATTCACAAGTTCCTGATGATAAAATAAGAAGCAAAGCCTTTCACTGTCCTTTTGACATGCTCTGATTTGTGCTGTTTGGAGGAAGGGATACGCGTGCGTGCACGTGCGTGCGCGTGCACGTGCGTGCGTGCATGCGTCCATTATTAGTGCCTGCCTGAATCAGGCAAATGACATTTCTGGTTCTGTAGGAGGACAAGAGTGTACAAAGCAGCATGAAACGCTAGCCCTCATTTTGTTTTAACTTACAGATTAATGTCACTAGTTCTCAGAACTGGATTTTTTCCTCAAAATTGACACTGCTTTTTCCTTTTGGATTTAATGAAGTATTGCTAGTTGAAACCAGTCTGACTTGGTCAGAGAGCTGTCAGACTGATGATTTAAAGCCAAACCTGAACTCTTTTAAAGAATAAAAACTACCGTATATGGGGAAAAAACCCCCACAAACTTGTAATGGTTTTCTTTAGAGGATTCTGGGAAACCAACACATTATTCTGAAAACTGGTAAACAAAGGGAAAGAACTGAACTTGGAAAAAAAAGAATATATGTATCTTGTTATGTCATAAGAAACTAAGGAAAACAGTCTGGGGAAAGGGGAAGGGAACTGGATAAGTGGAACCAGGCTGGGACAGGGGCTCACTTTTCACTGTATACCCTTTAACTCATTTAAGTATCACTATGGAGAGTATGTTAAAAAACTGAAAAAATGGCTATATTAAAGGAAAAAACTCAAGTCAGACGGTAGCCACTCTGATTATAATAATGTAAAAACTGCATATGCACGTAGACCAGGCCTGGAAGAAAACACAGAAAAACAAAATTGCTGACTAGAATCGCAGAATTTAGGGCATTTTTTCCTTTACATTAAAATTAATTCCATTGCTATATTTATAATGTTATTTGTCCAATAAATAATGTTAAGGTGGTATTTAAATGGAATACATAGTATTTTCACTCTGTTACCCATTCTAGTGGAAAGCCCAGATATTTGAACCCTGAGCCCATAATCAAGGCACTAAGAACCATTTGTAGGTAACTTGACTCATTTTAAGCAAGAGATCTAGGAAGTATAAAAGAAAGGGTCTGTTGAGGGCTGTTCATACAGTAGATGTTAAAAGTACGATGACTCTGCCCAGCTCTATTTCCCATTCCTGCACTAATGCGGGGGTGGAGGCGATGGTGGCATTCACTGAGTAGGAGGCCAGCAGAACATGGAAAGAGCCTGTCGACAGCGCATAAAAGACACATACTGAAAACACTGCTTGCAGGAGGAGTGAAGCTTGTCAAAGTACTGCAGAGGCTGGGAAAGTGAAGATAAGAGAAAGAGCAATTATAACCTGAACCTAACAATTCCTCAGCTAAATTTAACTAGAGAGGTGGAATACATCTGCAGCTTGAAAACGATAGGCAAATGAATGTTCAGGTACAAAAAGACCCAACCTACACAGAACTTTAAATGGTCACTGTAAAAAAAATTCTATTTTCACATCAATCATCTGCTATTATTCTGAATATATTTCAATTTTGAACTCCCCAAATAAATAAATGGACTTAAGCAGGAATAAGGAAATCCTAGGTTCAGAGCAAAACTGTTTTTTTCTTACAAGTCAAAATCAGTAAGGCTTTATTAATGTCAAACCTTTTCAGAAACATTACTTTAAAAATTTTCAGCTATGAATAATGAAAATTAAATAGTAACTTTCATTTACCTTTTCAAGGTTGAAATGAATTTATTTATTCAAAGTCTTCCAAATTTTTGTCAAGAGATATCTCAGTTAGTATGCTTATTTACACTAAACTATGTTCACAAATAACTCCTAGATATATTACCTAAATACTTAAAATACAAATACTTTATATGCACAAAAATGTATATCAAAAAGGTAACAATAACTATTTCTGGGTAAACTGATTTTTACTTTCTTCATGTCTTTCAGTATCAGCTGATTTTTAAAACATGCATATGTCACTTTTATATGGAAATAAGGTTATTTTAGAAATAAGCCCTTTCCACTTAAAAAAAAATCACCACCACATGATTTAATGGCCACCATATTACAAGTTCTGTTAAAAATAAAAATGGGTAGTTCAATCAAAACAATGTATAATTGTTTTCACAAACAACTAATTTACAATTATTTTAGCAAAAAAAAAAAATCACATATGATCAAAAATCTAAGTTGCAAACAGCTTTCGGAAGAGTTTGTTTCTTCAGGTGCCCCTGATCCTAAGGAAGGCTTTGCCAGGAGGAGCTAATCATGTACAAGGGCATTACTGAGATTTATGATCACGTATATTACTTAGGGATACTGAGATTTATGACCATACATATTATTTAGGGGTAAACCAATCTCTGCTTTTGCTTTTCATATCCAACTTTAAAAATATAAAGCAGATTAACTATTCACATCAAGTCCTCTAATATCACTATATTCTGTTGCCAAGTGGATGGACTCATGGATCACTCTACTGGCTCAAAACTTGAGCAACCATTCAAATCCTTTGTGGCGACCATTACTAGTTGATTATTCACTGTGCATTTTCCTCTCTTCCTTACTAACAGAGCACTGATCTTATACGGAATAGTAGTGTACCTGCTAAAACACTTCCTCCCCTGCAGTTGCAGGAAGTCACGTGGCACAGTTCTGACCAATGAAAAATAAAGAGTTTCTGGAAAGTCTTGATGTGCAGCCACTTTCTGCCTGCAATGTGACATGACATCACATAACTCATCGTAGCTATATTATACCTATGGGACCACCTGCACCAAGACAAAAGTGACACACTTCTGTGAATGGTAGAGCAGAAAGGCAGATGTCTTGTTATTCCGGAAAAAGAAACTCCTATTCGGCTAACGCACGGTAGCCAGAATTCTGGCATGTATAGCCAAATGCAATTCTACTTATATATTCTTTCCTTTACAGTTAAGAAAATGAACCCAAAATCTGAAGGGAATTTGGGTAGACTTAAGAAGGCAAAGTATACCAGAGTGCAGGACAAGGTTAAACTTTAAAAAGAAGCTATTTCAATTACACTTTCCAGTCATGAAGACTAACAGCATCTGTAAGAAAGAAGATGGTGGCAGTTTGGTGTAATATTTCCTTCTGGTTAACAATTTCCTAAATCATCTATAAACCGGAATTCCTATTTTAAAAACAAAACCACTAATATTTTATGTCCAAAAACAAAAGCAAAAAAATATCTGCTCTCTGTTGCAATTTTGACATGTGGTATTCATAAGCATCTTTTAAAACATTTTTCTGGAGCCAAGAATGTGGCAATTCAATGCCAGGTCAAGATCTACCAGATACACGTGCATTTATTGAAGTATTGAACTATCATAAATAGTTGGTTGCTTTTAAGTAAATCATTTTTCTTTAATAGTGTCGGAAATGTGATTACCCTATTCCCCCCACAGAGATTATTTTAAGGAAAAACTCCACACATAAGCACCACACTCTGTCTAAGCAAATCAGCCACAGATCTAAGATGAAAATGTTATACAAAAGGAGATAAACTCTAGAGAGCTAGAAAATATGTATTTTACTTGATTCTTCACAGTGAACAAAGTACTATGAAGAATCACTTTGAACTCCAAAGCAATTTAATAAATATCTATGGGGTGAATATGTGAATGAACCCTAAGAATAATGAACACAGATCACACATCCCTGAGAGGGTTCCTATAAATTTACAGTTTAGGAGAAACTCCTTTCAAGGTCAGAATTTCAGACTGGAGAGGGATACCATTTCCTCGCAGTGTGTCACTGTGAAGCTAAAGTCTGCAGAGGCTATTCTACTACAGGTGGAATCTACCCTGAGTGTCACCAGCTTATTTTGCTCCTACCACATATCCATGTATACCTAAAGTACTCGCCAAGATGACCAGAAACTCTGTATTAGGTGATGTCTGTTAGACCATGATTTACTTTAAATTACATGGAAGTAAAGGGAGAAACAAATTAGGCTATGCTGTTGCTCAAACTACAACGATAATATGAAACTCTATTAACTGAGAGTACTCTACGCACCAGCCACACGTCACGTAACTCCTGTGACGCAGGTACTGTTGTTTCTCTCCTTGTATAGATGAAGGGAACTGAGGTCCAGAAGGTAAGTAACTTGTGCTAAATCACACAACGGGTAGGTGGTAGAAGCAGACTCAAACCCAGTCAGTCTGGCTTCGGAGTCCATGCTCTTAACCACGAAGCTATACTACCTCCAACCATAGGAAGGAGAAAATCAAGCAAAACAGGCCTGTGGATGGTTTTAAAATATGCCGACAAATTCTTTGATACTCCTCCCTTTAAGAGGTAGCCTACTTTTCCTCCCCTTGAGTGTGGGATGGACTTAGTGCCTTGCTTTGAACAAAAAGATAAAGGTAGAAGTAAGAGTGTGTGATGTTAGGGACTAGATCATAAAAAGCACTGTGGCTTCCTCTTTGCCCTCTCTCTCAGATCATTCACTCTGGCGGGCACTAGCTGCCGTATCATAAAGGACTTTCCAGCAGCCCTGTGTGGAGAGGACCAAGTGGCGAGGAACTGAGATCTCCTGCCAATAGCCATGTGAGTGAGTTATCTTAGAAGCACACCTTCTGTTCCAGTTAAGCCTTCAGCTGACTGCAACCCTGGCTGGCATTTGACTGCGACTAGGAGAGACTGAGCCAGAACCACCTGACTAAGTTGCCTCTAAATTCTAGACCCCTAGAGACTATGAGATAGGAAATGTTTGTGATTTTCAGTCACTCAGTTTTGGGGTAATTTTAATGTATCAACAAAACACAAAACCTTTCACATGAACCATATTTTCAATTTAAAGTTATATTTTAATATTTTGTGTTAAATATATAAAAATTTGTGTAATATCTGTAATTACATAATTACATAAATTGTATAATTATAACTACTAATTATATGTAACAATATGTATACACATGTATAATGTACATGTTATATATAACATACATACATGTGTGTAACCACACACACACATACACATGTAACTACATGTAATATGTAATTATATAATTATATGTCACTGTAAATTAAGTAAATAATGATTTAGAGTGTCGGCTCATTCCCTGGAAGCAGTAACCATTTTAATCACTGCAGAGGGGTAGAACAACATACCCCCAATGACCCTTCAAAAGCTACCCTACTTACTTAATAAAAAATTAAACAACATATATTAAACATGTAGAAAGATTATTCCTGCCTTAAATTGTCACATACTCCTTACTTTTTCTCTTTTCTTATAAGTCAATAAAGAAATAATGCATTCCAGCTCCAAAAATCTATCATAAGAACAAGCTATTTGATTCCTAACAGTCTATTCAAGGTGCTAATCTGTAATTATTTATAGACTCTTGATTCCTTTCTAAGCAGCTGTCATTAACAGAATAACTTAGGAGTTCAAAACATTCTTTATTCAACTCAACTGCCTCCTGGAATTGTTAGTCATGCATCTCAAGGTTACAACTGTGATAAAAGGTAAAGATTAATCAAGTCTCAAGAAGGCTGTGAAAAAGAGCCACCATCACATACACCAAGATTAGCTGATGCTCACTGATTGATATTCCTAATCATTTAGGTCTCTTTTACCAGATTGGAGGCCTTCTGGAGGTGTTTCCTGCACCAGCGTTTTAACTGTTTGTGGCTTGCGATGCACTCCAGAGCTGTCATTTGGAAATCCATGTAAGCCCAGAAGACAAGCACTAGACTACCTCTTGGTGTAGAAGAAAATGGGAGCAAGTGGTGAGTTGGCTTCTAGTCTAGGAGTGATTGATACTTTGCCCACACCACTCTCCCCTGCCTCAGGCTTTAGAAATGGTACTCTGGTCTCAAGCTGTCTCATCCTAACTTAAATTCTTTAAAGGAAAAAGAGCAGAGGCATGGACATACCTGGGCAATAAGAGCTGAGGAGAAGCTGAGAACAAGAAATGCAGGGGGAACAAACGAGGAAGAAAGAGAAAAAGAGAAATGTAGAAAATGAGCAAAAATGAAGAGGTAGGAAAAGTAGAGGGGAGGAAGAAAACGCAGGGAGGAAGAGAAAGAGGAGCAGGGAGAGTTTGGAGTAAGACATGAGAGAACAGAGAGAATAAAAACATGGAAAGGCAGAGCAACAATGTTCCTTCAAGGAAAAGAGAGCAAGAGAGAGAGGCGGGTGGAGGTGTTAAGTGATGAAAAAGGGAAAGAGGGGAGGAATCTTGGCTTACCTCTAGGTTTCTGATTAGGCAACAAGTAGAAACTGGGAATGCCACTAATGGATTCAGAAAATAGGAGAAAAAACAGGTCTGAGATAAAATGATGAATTAAGCTTCATACATGTTAAATTTGTGGTGTATACAGAGTAACCAAGTGTCGATGTTCAGTTGGGCAGCTGGGTTGGAAACTCAGAAGATGGGTGTGACCCAGAAAAGAATATGTGGGAGCCAGTGAAGCTATGGGGAAGGTATGGTGAGGTCAAACAGGGAAGCTGCACAAGGGAAGAAGACGACGACTAAGGACCAAAGCTCAAGGAACACTTGAGCACTCGAGGGACACAGAAAGAGAAAGAAGAGCCCATGAAAGAATCTAAGGACAGGTGCAGGTGACCTAAGGCATAGGAAGAGAGCTAGGAGAGGGAATGGACAGGTGGAAGAGTGAACAGCCCCACTTCGAGGAGCAGCAAGGGGAGTGCTGTTCTTAGGGAGAGTGAGGTTTCCCATTAAGGTAAGAAAGCTGAGGAATTATTCTGTAAAGACACAGGTGAATCTGCTTCCAATGGAAAAGGGTTCCAAAAAGCACTCTCCTTCTGTGCTCCCATACCACTTTGAACTTACTCTTTTGGGCAAAATTTTCGTCACATTGTGCTTCATATGTTTGCGTCCTTGGCTCGAGAGCAGCACAGGGTCTGCTTACATTTGTATTCTTGGTGCTTAGTCAGTGCAGTGCCTCTCACCCAGCAGAAACTCAATAAATGCTTGGAGGTTTTCCAAAGGGCAATGAAAAGTATGCATTAGTAAAAGCCTTAAAATATGATACTACCTTTGACCTATTTCTATAAATTTATCCATAGAGACTAGTAACAGCTGTGCATAGATTCAGCTACAAATGCAGTTATTTACACATTTTAAATAGTCAACAAATAAAGCATTGATTAAAGCTCACAATATGTCTATATAATGTATACATCCTCCAAAAATTTATAAGGACCATCAATAACAAATTAAGCTATACAAAACCTACACCCTCAGCACAAGTAAAAGATATAGATGACTACAGACTCAAATAACACGCAAGTAGAAATATAAACAAATTCCAGCAGAGCCATGTCTTGAGCCTCCACTGCAAATCTTTATGGAAAGTGAGAGTCTGGAAAAATGGCATGTTAGCAAGAAGACAGGAAGAGTGGGTTTAAATTTGAGCAAAAGTTCTCCCAGGCAGAGGCAGTCTACCCTAAGTACAAAAACACTGAGAAAACCACTTTGTCAATCAGAGCACTAATGACAGAGAAGGGAATTACTTAAGTCTGTGGGACTCAAGTGGCAATCTCAAAAAGGCATTACTTCTGGGGAAGAAATGAGTAACAGGGAAGGAAGAGATGCCTTCTGGTGAGTGGATGGTGAAGAAGGAAAGAGACAGGAGGAAATCTGCACTCCTATAACACAAATGAGAACTCAAAACAACTGATAGGCATACAATTCCTATTCCTACTGACCTCCTCAAACAAAAAGCCATTCTTTGAAGAGACTACACTTCACTATGCTTACAGATAAAAGTGTCCTCAAGATAATAATCTTATAAATCAAACAAAACTTCCAACACTATTCACAAAATGAATACATGAAAGCAACTTACAACTGTACAAAACTACTATCAGAAGAAAACAAAAAAAGAGGATCAAACATTTTAGCTAATGAAAATGCATTCAAAAAAAAATCACAAAGGAAACTTTAACACAACACTCCAAATTGAACATCCTTAAATAAGCATTTGAGTATATGAAAAATTAATTTTAATCAGAAGCTCAAAAACTAAGTACAGAAATGGACCAAACCAGGCAGAAATGAAACAAAAGTTGAACTCAGGACAGAAATGGAAGAGAAAGACAAAATGATATCTGAACTACAGACTACTTAAATTTCAAGGTGATTAAAAGAGAATAGATTCAAATGAAAATTTAACAAAGGACATTGAAGAAAGGAAGCAAAACAACCAAGCGAATAAAAGTGAAATTAAATAAAGTAAAAGGGATCAGAGAGAAAGTGGCTGAAAAAGAAGGCAGGCAAACAAGATCTAACATACATATATTTGGAGTCTCTGGAAAAGAAAAACAGAATAATGAAACAGAACTAAAATTTAAAACTATAATCCAGTAAAGCTTTCCAGAAATAAAAGAAGGCCTGAATTACATATCAAAAGAGGCTACTAGGTACTTGGGAAATTGCCTTGCAACAGTCAACTCTAAGGCATATCCTAGTAAAACTATTAGACTTTAAATACAAAGAAAAAAATCTTCAGCGATATCAGCAAGATGGCAGAATAGGATTTTCCAGCGTTCATCCCCTTATAGAAACATCAATTTGAACAACTATCCATGCATGAAAGTGCTTTCACAACAGCTACAGATTCGAGGTGAGAGACTACAGTGCCTGGGTGAAGCACAGAAACAAGGAAAGACTCACTGAAGATCAGAGTAGGAAGGATAATTCCACATGACCTGCATCACCTCTCCCCATCAAGCCTGGGCAGCATAGCACAGAGGGGAATTCCCCCCACTGGGGGAAGCAGAGTGAAGTAAACACCCAATATCACCATGAACTCCAGCACCAAGCCCACCCTTGCAGCCCCTGGCTCCAATCCAGCCCTCAGGGCCCCAGGCTCCAGGCTGGCCCTAGTACCAGGGAAACCTCCATGGTTACCAGCTCCAGACTGGCCTCCAAGGACCCAGGACCCAGGCCCATGATCATAGACCCAGGCTCACTGCAGTGCCAGATTGGCCCTTGTGGACCCAGTCTTTAGGGCCGATACATAGTCGCAGGTGCGAAGTCCACCACTGTGGACTCAAGTGCCAGGCTGGCCCCTATGGACCCAGGATTCAGACACACCCCAGTGGGCTTAGGCACCAGGTCCACCAATCTACGGACCCAAGCACAAGGCGCACTCACCTGATAACTATAGCAGCAAGCGACCCACAGAACTCACCAGATAGCCTGCCCAGAATTTCTGGCCAGGTCAACTGTTGAAGAGCTTTCCAAGTTGAAGCCAGTTTATAAGACTAGAAGAGGTGTCTATTTCTTCAAATGTGCAGATAGCAATGCAAGGCCATGAGGCCAAGAATAAACAGGGAAACATGACACCACCAAAGGAATGAATAAAGTACTTGTAATTGATACTAAAGAAATGGAGATCTACAAACTGCCTGACAAAGAATTCAAAATAATCATCAAAGAAGCTCAGTGAGCTACAAGAAAATGAAATCAGATGACAAAATGAAACAGGAAAAACAAAATGTGAACAAAACGAGAAGTTCAACAAAGAAACAGATATCATAAAAAAGAACTAAGTAGAAAGTCTGAAGCTGAAGAACACAACGACTGAACTGGAAAACGCCAGAGAACTTCAGCATCACACCTGATCAAGCAGAAGAAAGAATCAGTGAGCTTCAAGACAGGTCATTTGAAATTCGTCAGTGGAACAAAAAGAAAAAGGATGAAGAAGTGTGACGAATGCCTACAGGACACCATAAACCAACTGATATATACATTATGGGAGTCCCAGAGAAGTGAGAGAGAAAGGGGCAGGAAGAGAAAGAAATTAGGTCACTATTTATTTAAAGAAATGATGATAGAAAACTTCCCTAATATGGAGAAGCAAACAAATATCCACATCGATGGACCCCAAAGAAATTAAACATAAAGAGATCCTCACTGAGATATAGTATAATCAAATTATCAAAAGTCAAAGACAGAGAATTTTGAAAGCAGCAAGAAAAAAGCAACGCATCACGTTCAAGGGAATCCCTATAAGACTAACAGCAGATTTCTCAGCAGAAAAATTGTAGGTGAGCAGACAGTACAATGATATATTTAAAGTGCTGAAAGAAAAAAAAAACAAAACTGCCAACCAAGAATACCATACCCAGAAAGTTTCTCCTTCAGAAATGATGGAGAAATAAAGACTTTCCCAGACAAACAAAAGCTGTGGGAGTTCAATATACTAGACATGCCTTATAAAAAATCCTAAAAAGAGTTCTTTAACTTGAAAGAACACTAATAACACAAAAACATATGAAAGTAAAAAAACTTACTGTAAAGGTAAGAATAGTGTCAAATTCAGAATATTCTAATACTGGAATGATGGTATGTGAATCACTTTTAACTCTGATATGTAACTTAAAAGACAAAAGTATTAAAAATAACAATGGCTACAATAATTTGTTAAAGGCTACACAACACATAAAAGATGTAAATTGTTACATCAGTAACAAAAAACGTGGGGAGAGAAGAAGTTAAAGTGTAGCTTTTGTATGTGGTCAATGTTAAGTGGTTATCAGCTTAAAAGAGACTATTTTAACTACAAGATGTTTGATGTAAGTTCTCATGGTAACTACAAAGAAAAAAAAACTACAGTAAATACACAAAAGATAAAGAGAAAGAAATCAAAGATACCACTATAAAAAAAATCAAATCACAAAGCAAGACACTGAGAGAGGCAGAAAGGAACAAAAGAACTACAAAACAGTCAGAAGTCAACTAACAAAATGGCAATAGAAATAGTACCAATGATTATTTTAAATTTAAATGGATTAAATTCTCCAATCAAAAGACACAGAATGACTGAATAGCTAAAACAACATGATTCAACAATATGCTGCCTACAAGAGAAACATTTTAGCCTCAAGGACACAGGCTGAAAGTGAGGTGATGGAAAAAGATAGTCCAAGCAAATGGTAACCAAAAGAGATCAGAGGTGGCTAAATTACATCAGACAAAAGGGACTTTAGGTCAAAAACTGTCACAAGAGACAAAGAAGATCATTATATAATGACAAAGGAGTCAATTCATCAAGAGGATATAACAATTTTGAATATACACCCACCCAACATTGAAGCACCTACATATATAAAGCTAATAACAAAACTGAAGAAAGAAATAGTCAGCAGTAAAAAATTAGTAGGGTTCTTCAATATCTGATTTCCAACAATGGATAGCTCATCTAAGACACATCATCAATAAGGAAACAGCACACTAGAACAACACTACAGATCCAAAGGGCATAACAGACATATACAGAACTTTCCATCCCACAATAGCAGAATACACATTCTTTTTCAAGTGCGCATGGAACGTTCTCTAGGATAGATCATATGTTAGGCCACAAGACAAGTCTTAAATTTAAGAAGACTAAAATCATATAAAGTATCTTTTCCAACCACAATGGTATGAAGCTAGAAACCAATAACAGGAATAAAATTGGAAAATTAGAAATCAAAAGGAAAATCAAAATATATCTTGAGACAAATGAAAATGAAAACACAACATACCAAAACTTACGGGATGCAGCAAAAGTAGTTCTAAGAGGGAAGTTTTAGCAACAATGCTTACGTTAAGAAAGATTTCAAACAACCTAACTTTATACTTCAAGAAACTAGGAAAAGAAGAACAAACTAAGCCCAAAGTTAGCAGAAGGAAGGAAATAATAAAGATCAAAGCAGAAATAGAGATTAGAAAAACAACAGAAAAGATGAATGAAACTAAGAGTTCGGGTTTTTTTAAAAGATAAAGTTGACAAATCTTTAGCTAGACTTAGAAAAAAAGTATAAAAAAAAACAAGTAAAATTATAAATGAAAAAAGAGACCCTGGCTGATTGAGGATCAAGATGGTGGAGTAGGAGGACGTGCGCTCACTCCCTCTTGCAAGAACACCGGAATTACAACTAACTGCAGAACAATCAGTGACAGAAAGACACTGGAACTCACCAAAAAAGACACCCCACATCCAGAGACAAAGGAGAAACCACAATGAGACCATAGAAGGGGTGCAATCGCGTTAAAATCAAATCCCATAAATGCTGGGTGGGTGACTCACAACTGGAGAACAGTTATACTGCAGAAGTCCACCCGCTAAAGTGAGGGTTCTGAGCCCCACATCAGGCTTCCCAACCTGGGAGTCCAGCAACAGGAGGAGGAATCCCCAGAGAATCAGACTTTGAAAGCCAGTGGGATTTGATTGCAGGACCTCCATAGGACTGGGGGAAACAGAGACTCCATTCTTGGAGGGCACATAAAAAAGTGTGCTCACCAGGACCCAGGGGGAAGGGGCAGTGACCCCATAGGAGACTGAACCAGACCTACCTTATGGTGTTTGAAGGTTGTTGGCAGAGGTTGGGGGCAGCTGTGGCTCACCAAGGAGACAGGAGCACTGGCAGCAGGGGTTCTGGGAAGTGCTCATTGGTATGAGCCCTCCCAGAGTCCACCATTAGCCCCACCAAAGAGCCTGTAAGCTCCAGTGCTATGTAGCCTCAGACCAAACGACCAACAAGATGGGAACACAGCCCCACCCATTTGCAGACAAGTAGATTAAAGTTTTACTGAGCTCCACCCACCAAATCAGATTAAAGTCTTACTGAGCTCTGCCCACCCAGGCCTCAGTCCCTCCCATCAGGAAGCACACAGCCTCCTAGATAGCTTCTTCCACAAGAGGGCAGACAGCAGAATCAAGCAGTAGCAGCAGTATTACATCTTGTGGAACTGAAAACCACAGCCACAGAAAGATAGAGAAAATGAAAAAGCAGAGGACTTTGTACCAGATGAAGGGACAGGATAAAAGCCCCAGAAAAACAACTAAATGAAGAGGAGACAGGTACCCTTACAGAAAAAGAATTCAGAATAATGATGGTGAAGATGATCCAGAACTTTGAAAAAAGACTGGATGCAAAGACTGAAAAGTTTACCAAAGACCTAGAAGAATTAAAGAGCAAACAAACAGAGATATGCAACACAATAACTGAAATGAAAAATACACTAGAAGGAACCAATAGCAGATTCACTGAGGCAGAAGGGCGAATAAGTGACCTGGAAGACAGAATGGTGAAAATCACTGATGCGGAAAAGAATAAGGAAAAAAGAATGAAAAGAACTGAAGACAGCCTAAGAGACCTCTGGGACAATGTTAAACACACCAACATTCGCATTATAGGGGTCCCAGAAGGAGAAAAGAGAGAGAAAGGACCTGAGAAAATATGGGAAGAGATTCTAGTTGAAAACTTCCCTAACATGGGAAAGGAAATTGCTACCCAACTCCAGGAAGCGCAGAGAGTCCCTGGCAGGAGAAACTCAAGGAGAAACATGCCAAGACATATAGTAGTCAAACTGACAAAAATTAAAGACAGAGAAAAGTTATTAAAAGCAACAAGGGAAAAACAACAAATAACATACAAGGGAACTCCCATAAGGGTAACAGCTGATTTTTCAGCAGAAACTCTTCAAGCCAGAAGGGAGTGGCATGATATATTTAAAATGATGAAAGGGAAGAACCTACAACCAAGAATACTCTACCCAGCAAGGATCTCATTCAGATTCAACAGAGAAATCAAAAGCTTTACAGACAAGCAACAACTAAAAGAATTCAGTACCACCAAACCAGCCCTACAACAAATGCTAAAGGAACTTCTCTAAGCAGGAAACACAAGAGAAGAAAAGGACCTACAAAAACAAAAACAAACAATTAAGAAAATAGTAATAAATAGGAACATACATATCAATAATTACCTTGAATGTAAATGGACTAAATGCACCAACCAAAAGACAAAGACTGGCTGAATGGATACAAAAACAAGACCCATATATATGCTGTCTATAAGAGACCCACTTCAGACCTAGGGACACATCCAGACTGAAAGTGAGGGGATGGAAAAAGATATTCCATGCAAATGGAAATCAAAAGAAAGCTGGAGTAGCAATAGTCATATCAGATAAAATAGACTTTAAAATAAAAAATATTACAAGAGACAAGAAAGGACATTACATAAAGATCAAGGGATCAATCCAAGAAGAGGAGATAACAATTATAAATATATATGCACCCAATGCAGGAGCATTTCAATACATAAGGCAAATGCTAACAACTATGAAAGAGGAAATGCAAGGCAGAAATAGAGACACAGATGTAGAGAACAAACATATGGACACCAAGTGGGGAAAGCGGGGATGGTTGGGGGGGAATAAATTGGGAGACTGGGATACCAAATTGTACACTCTAAATATATGCTGTTTATTGTCTGTTAACTGTATCTCAATAAAAGTTGTTAAAAAAAAATCAAATTGCCATGATGTACTCCTTAAATATTTTATAATTTTATATGTTAATTATGCCTCAATAAATCTGAAGAAAAGAAATACATGTCTGACATATATATATGTCACATGTAAAGGCAGGAGAGGAACACTCATCTGTTATGAGCAGGTGGAAAAAAAAAAGAGACCTTATAACTGATACCACAGAAATACAAAGGATCATAAGAGGCTACTACAAACATTTATATGCCAACAACTAGATATCCTAGAAGAAATGGATAAATTCCTAAAAATACAATCTATCAAGACAATTGAGAAATAGAAAATCTGAGCAGACCAATGATGAGTAAGGAATTGCATCAATATCAAAAACCTCCCAACAAGAAAAGCCCAAGACCTGACGGCTTTACTAGTGAATTCTAACAAACATTTAAGGAAGAATTAATGTTAATATTTCTCAAACTCTTCCAAAAATTGAAGAGGAGAGAACACTTCTAAACTCAGAAAACAAAATAATAGGCCAGTATCTCTGATGAACACAAATGCAAAAATCATCAATAAATACTAGCAAACCAAATTCAACAGTACATTAAAAGGATCATATATCATGATCAAGTGGGATTTATCCCTGGAAAGCAAGAATGGTTCAACATATGCCAATCAATAAATGTGATACACCACATTAGCAAAATGAAAGATAAAAATCATATGGTTATCTCAATAGATGCAAAAAAGCATTGGACAAAACTCAAAACTTTTTCATGACAAAAACTCTCAACAAATCAGGTAGAGAAGGAATGTATCTCAACAACATAAAGGTCATATATGACAAACCAACAGCTAACATCATATACCATGTTCCTCTAAGATAAGGAACAAGACAAAGATGCCAACTTTTACCACTTCTATTCAATAGAGTACTGGAAGTCCTAGCCAGAGCAACTGTGCAAGAAAAAGAAATAAAAGGCACCCAAATCAGAAAGGAAGAAGGAAAATTGTTTTTGTTTGCCAATGACATGATCTTAAATATAGAAAACTCTAAACTTCACCAAGAAAAAACAAAAACCAAAACAAAACTGTTCAGTAAAGTTGCAGGACACAAAATTGACAGAAAAATCAGTTCTGTTTCTACACATTAATAATGAACTATCCAAAAAAGAAACTGAGAAACCAATACCATTTATAATACCATCAAAAAATATATAAATACTTTGGAATATATTTAACCAAGGGGATAAAAAATCTGTACACTAAAAATTATAAAATACTGATAAAAGAAATTGAAGACACAAATAAATGGAAAGGTATCCTGTGTTCATGGATTGGAAGAATTAATGTTGTTAAAATGTCCATACTACCCAAAGTTGCAATTCCTTTCAGCATTCCAATGGCATTTTTTACAGAAAGAGAAAAAAAAAATCCTAAAATTCACATGGAACCACAAAGCACCCTGAAAAGCCAAAGCAATCTTGAGCCAAAAACCCCCTAAACAAACAAATAAACAAAATACAATGCTGGAAGCAGCACACTACCTGATTTCAAAACACCATAAAGCTTTGGTAATTAAGACAACATGCTACTGGCATAAAAACAAACATATAGACCAATGGAACGAAGAGAGAATCCAGAAATAAATCCACACATTTATGGTCAACAGATCTTTGAAAAAGTTGTCCACAACACATCATGGGGAAAGGATAGTCTTCCCAATGATGGTGCTGGGAAAACTGTATATTCACATGTAGAAGAATGAAATTGGACTCATCTCATTCCATGTAAAAAAATCAACTCAAGGTAGATTAAAGACTTAAAACATAAGGTCTGAAACCATAAAGTTAATATAAGAGAACATAGGGGAAAAGCTTCTTAACATTGGTCTGGGCAATTCTTTTTGGATATAACCCTCAAAGTACAGGCAACAAAATAAAAAACAGACAAATGGGATTTCATCAAACTAAAAAGTTCCTATGCAGCAAAAGAAACAATCAACAGAGTGAAAAGACAACCTACCTAATAGAAGAAAATATCTGCAAATAATATATTTGAAAAGGAGTTAACATCCAAAATATACAAGGAACTCAACTCAACAGCAAGAAAACAAATATCCAAACAGAAAATGGACAAAGGATCTGAATAGGTATTTCTCAAAAGAAGACGTACAAACGGCCAATAGGTATGTGAAAAAAGCTCATCACTAATCATCAGGGAAATGAAAATCAAAACCATAATGAGATACCACCTCACACCTATTAGAATAGCTACCATAAAAAAGCCAAAAGATAACAAGTATTGGCAAGGATGTGGAGAAAAGGGAACTCTTATATACTGTTGGCAGGACTATAAACTGGTATAGCCATTAGAGAAGATAGTATGGAGTTTCCTCAAAAATTTTACAATGGAATTACCATATAATCTAGTAATGCCACTTCTGGGTATACATCCAAAGGAAATGAAATCAGTATCTCAAAGAGATGTCTGTACTCCTTGTTCATTGCAGCATCACTCACAACAGCTAAGATATTTAATCAACCTAAGTGTTTACCAATGGATAAATGGATAAAGAGAATGTGATACACACACATGTATTATCCAGCCTTGAAAAAGAAGGCTGTCGTTTGTGACAACGCGCACAAACTTGAAGGACATTATACGTGAAGTAAGCCAGGCAAGAAAGAGAAATACTCCATGACCTCACTGGTAGGTAGAATCTAAAAAAAGTCAAAATCATAGGAGCAAAAAACAATGCTGGTTGCTGAGAGCTGTGGGATGGGGGAAAAGGGGAGATGTTGGTCAAAGAATACAAAGATTCAGTTGTGCAGGATGAATAAGTCTGGAGAACTAATGTACAATATGGTGACTGTAGTTAATAATATTATATTGTATACCTGAAATTTGCTAAAAGAATAACCTTAACTGTTCTCACTATAAACAAAAAAGAAAAAAAGAAAAAAAGATAACTGTGAGGTAATAGACATGTTAATTTGCTTGAGTGTGGCAAACATTTAACAATGTATATTTATACTGAAACATCACACTGTGTCCTGTAAATATATATAATTTTTATATCTCAATAAAGGTGAAAAAAAGAAAAAATTCTTATGGTTTTCAGGTAAAAAGGCAAAATATCTTAAAAGGGCAAGATAATTAGGTTGATAGCAGACTTCCCAGGAGAAACATATAAGCAAGGCAACAATGGAACAACATTTTCAAGAAATTTAAGGGAAGAAATTTTGAACTAGGGATTTTATACCTAGTAAATCAGCCTTTTAAATATCAAGGGTATATAAAAAGTCTTAAACATGTATGAACTAGGGAAACACTGTGTCCACAAGCTCTTCTTGAGAATCTACTTTTTGGGAAAGGCAATCTGCCATAGGCCCTGAGCATCCCTATATATTTCTGCCAAAAGGGCAAGGCCTGATTGCTTTTTACCCATCATTTCTTAAGGTTGTGTTTGCATGGAGTAACCTTGAAGGATGAAGTAGCATCTACCCTCAAAACAAAGAGCAAGTTTGCTTCCACTTACCATAAAAGCAATGGGTTTGGGACTTCCTAGGTGGCGCAGTGGAAGAATCCGCCTGCCAAGGCAGGAGACATGGGTTCGAGCCCTGCTCTGGGAAGATTCCACATGCCACGGAGCAACTAAGCCCGTGCGCCATAAAAAAAATAATAAATAAATAAAAGCAATGGGTTCTCCAAGCTCCATGTTCCTCTCCTATAACACAAACCACCACATGCTGCCAGCATCCATGAAACAGTAACCAGCTAACTTGTTAACTTAAAAGTAGGGTAAAATCTCAAACCCTTCATAGTCCCTGACACTATAAGAGGGTGAGTTTGCATCCAACTAAAAGGTAACAGGAAACTTTGGTAAAACGACTGACAATAAATATTTAATATTTTAAAGTATGAACTAAAACAAAGATTGGGACAGGGGAAAAGAGGACTATGTAAATCTTATATGTTCTGAAAAAGCAGAAATAATGCAGGTACAAAAATGGGAGGAGAAGGGAATGGGAAGAAAAAGGTAGATAAGCTCACTGATTGTATAGGCATCAGGTGAGAGTCAAAAGAAACCTTTAAAACCTGACAAACTAGACAGTAACAGGTTAAATAAGAAAACATAGGACTAAGGGCCTTTAAAAAGGGTATAAATACAAAGGTAACCATTAGAACAATTACAAAACCTTCTAAATACAAAAATAAATATTTTAAAAAGCAAAGAAAACATATCGTACATAAAGGTAGTAATAACAGCATATGTAGCAATTATAACAAAAAATGCAACAAAGTGAGACCAAATATATTGTTGTATCAATAACTGCAAATGGGCTTAATTCACCTTCTAAAGGAAAGAGATTTTCAAATTGGATCACAAAAGACCCAACTCTATGCTAATACAAAAGTGATTCAGAAAGGCCACAAATAAAAGACTTTTTTAAAAGTGCTAAAAGCCACAATTCACAGTGAAGATATAACAGTTACAAATATCTATCACCAAATAATAAAGCAGAAGCTACAGAAGGAAGGAAAACTGGAAACATTCATTAGAGACTTTAACATTATCACTCTCAGTGCAAGATGGATTCTGCAGACAAAACGCAAGTAAGGATATAAAAGATTCAAAAAAATCTAGAACAATCTTATGGATAAATATTAAATTTCATACCCTGATAGTAAATATGAAGTAGGAAGTGTGTATCCCTTCAAAACTGGCTGGGGAGAACTGATTTGGGAACAACTTTATCATACTGACTAAAGAACATAATGAATGTCAAAGTGGAAGTTCTTACTACTAGTGCAGTAAGACAAGAAAAAGAAATACAGTATACAAATTGAAAAGGAAGAAATAAACTATCTTTATTCACAGATGGCATGATTATCTATATAGAAAATTCCACAGAAACTATGAAAAATTCTCCTGGAACTAATAAGCAAGTAGAGCAGGGTTGCAGGATACAATGTTACTATATAAAAAGTCAACTGCTTCCTTATATGCTATCAATGAACAACTAGAATTTGAAATTTTAAAAAAATTGTAGTAATTCAAAAAAAGGAAATACTTGGGTTAAATCTAACAAAATAGGTATAGGATTTTAATGTGGAAAATTTCAAAACGATGAAAGAAATCAAGGAAGATCTAAATATATATAGAAATCAAAGGTCTAATTTATTTTAAATATATGAAAGAAATCAAGTAAGATCTAAATATATGAAGATCTAAATATATGGAAGATCTAAAAAGAGATTCAATATTGTTAAGATGTCAATTCTTCCCAACCTGATTTAACACAATCTCAATGAAAATCCTAGGAATCCTATTTTGTAGACATTAACAAACTGATCCTAAAGTTTCTATGGAAAGTCAAAAGACGCATACAATACTGAAGAAAAAGAATAAAGTTGGAGGCCTTATATTTATTATAATCAAGACAGTATGGTATTTGTAAAATAACTGGCATTTAGATCAACAGAACAGAATAGAGAGCCCAGAAATAAACCCATGCAAATATATCAACTGATCTTAAACAAAGGCACAAAAACAATTCAATGGAGAAAAGGCTAGTCTTTCTAATAAATGGTGCGGGGACAACTAGATTTCCACGTGCAAAAAAGTGAGTCTAGACACAGAGTAGACACAGTTTTCACAAAAATTAACTTAAAATGGATCACAGACCTATTTGTAAAGTGTAAAGCTATAAAACTTCTGGAAGAAAACACAGGAGAAAATCTATGTGACCTCAGGTTTGGTAATGAGTTTTTAGATACAACACCAAAAGCATAATCCATGAAAGAAAAAAATTCCTTCATAAAAACAATTTTTTGGTTTGAAGCTGGTTAAGTGTTAAGTTGGTTGGTTTTAACTTAAACTTTGGTTAAGTTGGTTAAACTGGACTTCATTAAAATTAAAAACTTCTGCTTTAGGAAAGGGACTATTAAAAGAATGAAAAGACAAGTCACAGACTGGGAAAAGACATTTGCTAAAATACATCTCTGATAAAGGATTTGTATCCAAAATATTGTTAGAATTTAAAAATCTCAACAGGAAAACAAACAACTCAATTAAAAATTGGGCAAAAGACCTGAACAGAAATCTCATCAAAGAAGGTATACAAATGGCAAATAAGAATATGAAAATATGTGCACACCATTTGTCGTTTGAGAAATGAAATTACAATAATGGAAACCACTGCACACATATTACAATGGCTAAAACCCAAGTTACCAGCTCCCAGTGAGGATGCAGAGCAACAGCAACTCGACAGGAATGCAAAATGGTACAGCTACTTGGGACAGCTTGGCAGTTTCTTACAAAGGTAAACAGTCTTGCTACATGACCCAATTATTGTGCTACTAGGTACATAATCAACTGATCTGAAAATGCAAAAAAAAAATTTTTTTTTATCCACACAAAACCAGCAGACAAATATTTACAGTACCTTTATCCATAACCATCCCAAACTGGAAGCAACCAAGATGTCCTTCGATAGGTGAATGGATAAACAAACTGTACATCGATACAGTGGAATACTATTCAGAAATAAAAAAAGAATGAACTTTCAAATCATGTGAATCTCAGAGGCAGATTGCTAACTGAAAGAACATAGGTAGGAACTGTTATTAAAAGAAAAATCCTAGTGGAAAGAGGGTCACTATTGAATGAAGAGGGAAAAATTCCTTTCCTAGGAAAGCTGTACAAAACTATAAAAGACATACTACATCATACAGATATCCCAAAGTGTTCCTGTTTCCTGCATTAATACACTATTTACCATTCAACTCCTGCCACAGAATCATAAATCAAAGAATTCTTTTGTGGAACTTTCACTTTTTGGTTCAATGGAATTAACCCAGTCACTAGATGGTGCTTCCAGGTTTGCTGGACTAACCTTGCTTTTGAAGCTGAGAACATAAGTGGAAGGTTTATTGACTTCGGACTATCACAAACCATCCAACCAGAGATCTTCTGAAATACTTTCTTTGCCTCTAGCTTTTTAATTAAGCAAATTAAGGTAATTTTTAATTTTAAAGATACCTGTACCTATAATTAAGAAATATTTATAAGATAATCTCCTGGGCAATGCAGGAGGTTTCAGCTTTTTGTTACCTAAAATATTAATGATCAAGTCATGAGATAGTGAGGTAAGAACATCCATTTCTCTTTTCTCTGGTTAACTTGCTCATTCCTCAGTTTCAGTATTGATTCATTACTGTCTATTTTTATTAGACGTCCTCCAGAAGTCCTTAACTTCCGAGTATCTTCTTACTAATACAAGGGTGCCATCTAGTGATGATCACGGGTAAACGTATGCCACAGAACGTGTGTGACTGTCCATCTCCCATCCCAATTCTGCTTTCTGATGGGGCTTTCAAAATGCATTGAGAAAGCAAAATAAACAAATGAGACCTAATTAAACTTAAAACCCTTTGCACAGCAAAGGAAACCACTGACAAAACGAAAAGAGAACCTACTGAAGGGGAGAAAATATTTGCAAATAATATGACTGATAGGGGTTAATATCAAAAGTATATAAACAGCTCATACAACTCAACATCAAAAAACCACAACAACCTGATTAAAAAATGGGCAGAAAAACTCAACAGACATTTTTCCGAAGAGGACATGCAAATGGCCAACAGACACATGAGAAGATGCTCAACATCGTTAATCATCAGGAAAATGCAGACCAAAACCACGAGATATCACCTCAAACCTGTCAGACGGCTATCATCAAAAAGAACACAAATAACACATGTTGGTGAGGATGTGGAGAAAAGGGAACCCTTGTACCCCATTGGTGGGAATGTAAATTGGTGCAGCCACTGTGGAAAACAGTATGGAGGTTTCTCAAAAAACTAAAAATAGACCTACCATATATGACTCCTGGGTATATATTCAAAAAAACCCCAAAACACTAATCTGAAAAGATATGTGCATGTCAGTGTTCACAGCCCCATTATTAACAATTGCTAAGATATGGAAGCTACCTAAGTGTCCCTCAACAGATGAATGGATAAAGAAGATGCGGTATACATATACAGTAGAACACTACTTGGCCATAAAAAAGAATGAAATTGCGCCATTTGCAGCAACATGGATGGACCTGGAGGGCATTATGCTAAGTGAAATAAGTCAGACAAAGACAAATACTGTATGACATCAGTTATATGTGGAATCTAAAAAATGCAACAAACTAGTGAATTTAACAAAAAAGAAACAGATTCACAGATACAGAGAATAAACTAGTGGTTACCAGTAGGGAGAGAGAAGCGGGGAGGGACAGGATTGGGGTAGGGGATTAAGAGGTACAAACTACTATGTATAAAATAAATAAGCTATATGGATATACTGTACAGCACAGGGAATACAGCCAATATTTTAAAATAACTATAAATGGAGTATAACCTTTAAACTGTGAATCACTATACTGTATATCTGTAACATATAATATTGTACATCAACTATACTTCAATAACAAAATGCACTGAGGGAAAATGTATTCAATACTAAAACTACTATACTTGAAACAAGTTCCCTAATACTCATACATAAGTATATTTAAACATCTAGCGCATCCTCCTTTTATATCACTGCTCAGATAACTGACCTTCATCTCTGACCATCATCTAACTTCATAGTTGGTTTCCCTTTTTGTCCTTCCTCACTTTTGGTAAAGTTCATTTTAAAAATGTCAACTAAGCTAGAAGGAACCAAAGAAAGCAGTTTTGTTTCTGTGCTCAGCCATATCCAATGAGGGCTGGGTGCAGGGGTGAAAGCAGAATTCGAGGTGAGCAAATCTGGGAGAATTACCTACCCCTTCCCTCCACAATGCCTTCCTTCCAGAGTTCTCTTCTGCTGCAACATGGAGGGTTCTGGGTCTGACTTTAGTAATACGTGAGGGCGGTTCCTTCACAATACTGCATGGTAAATGACTGATAAAAGCTTGAACCTCTGGGGGGATGTTGGGGAGAGTGACCGGGGGAGATGGGAGGAGATGTTGCAGTCTGGAGAGGATTTAGTTCACTCACACTGGTGGGAAGGATAAGATTTCTGGTAGGAGGAGATTGGGTCTTCTGGTGCTTGTCTCTCTGGCAGCTGCTCCTTTCCTCCCTGGCATCATTTGTTACTTAATAAAATAAGTCTGAAGCCATATGCAACCTACTAATATTAAGGTGATTACAAATTTCTTAAAATTCATTTTTTAAAAATAACTAAATAAAAGGTATCATCAGTTTACAAGATGAGTGCAAGCTGGAACATACAGCAAATATTTGAAACCACAAATCTGGGATACCTAAGTGAAAGGGCTTCTGTCCTTGTCTGTCTCTGATGTCAGAGTGCTAATACTCAACTTCAGACATAATACCCTCTGGGCTATGACTGAGCTCCTGTTCTAGTTTTCAATCGAGAGAACTTCCAAAGTTATTTATATTGACAGTAAAATTTCCAACACAAAGTTTCACCAAACACACAACGTCACATCTTACTAAGAGTATCATCAGTTCTAGTCCCTCTGTTTCTAATTTCTACCCCAGCAAAATGGGGTAACCATACTCTGGAGTTAGCTGAGAACCCTCCACATTCAATATGCCTCTTCTACAATCTAATTTTGAGCACAACAGAGACAATACTTCTTTCAATACAAACTGTACCATGTGATTAAAGAAAACCACAACTCCTCTTTGTAGTCTTGTAAATGACATGTCCCAACTGGGTTTTTAAATTCTCATTTCCCAAAAGAAAAACATTGCATAAATAAAAGCACTACAAATCTTGGTCTGAGGATTGCGACCACAGTATTTTAAGAAATCTTATTCCAGAAAAAGACAAATACTGTTTGATCTCACGTGTATGTGAAATCTAGAGAAAAAAAAACCACACACACAGACACCAAACTCATAGATACAGAGAACAGACTGCTAGTTGCCAAAGGCAGGGGGTGAGGGTGGGAGGAACGGGTGAAGGTCATCAAAAGCTACAAACTTCTAGCTATAACATAAATGAGTCCTGGGGATGTAATCACAGCATGGCAACTATAGTTAATAATACTGTATTGCACATTTGAAAGTGGCTAAGAGAGTAGACCTTAAAAGTCCTTATCACAAGAAAAAAAATTATAACTATATGAGGTGACAGACATCAACGAAACTTATTTTGGTGATTATTTCACAACATATACATATATCAAATCCTTATGTTGTACACCTGAAACTAACACAATGCTATATGTTAATTATATCTTAATTTTAAAAAATATGTCCCCAACATGTGTTCAAAAGGGCTATCACTTGTTCCCTTTCCTCCCTGCAAAAGAAATCTTGTTCCTGCGTTATCAGTGGAAAGCAAACAACCCACTTCAAAGAAGTTGGGGCATGGAAATCCATTTGGAAGGACAGAGGCTTGAATTTCTCACAGAAATGAATTTTAGTTTACTGTTTCTGGAGGCTATTTTTGCGAAGTTGCATTGTCACAACGATGAACAAGAAGCAACTGCAACCCATACTAAGAACAGGCAGCCCTAAAGCACTCATTTACAAAGAAATTGCAATTTAGGAAAAATAAGAATATGGAAGAGTTACACTTCTATAAATCTAAACATGGAACATACATTAGGACAGAATAAAACTTTTAACAGTCTATGACATTATTATTGTTAACAGTAAGAGCTACCATTTCACTGGGCAATTTTCAACACTGCCATGTCTCAGACATTAAGCTAAGTATTTCTCATGCATGTCCTATTTCATTTCCACAACAACCATACAGGTAGGTAATATTCTTTTTCTTTTATTGATGAAGAAATGAAGGCACACAGATGAGTTACATCCTGAAAGTAACAGCTAGTAAGTAACCCAGCTCTGACTGAGGTCTAGACTTATCAATAATATGTAAACTAAAGACAACTCAAGGTTCTAAAACAGATTTCTAAAAGACCATGCTGCTATAGTGAAAAGTTTCAGAAAGCCACAGGAAAACAAGCCATCATTCCAAAAGTAAACTTACGTTGTATGAGTAAAAAAAATAAAGGATTGCCTTTAGGCTAATGCTAGAAACAGCCTATTTATTATTATTCTTACTGATTTTTTTTAAGGAACTGAAAACATTTTGAAACAAGTTTCAGAAAATTTCACCAGAATTTGGTTAAGATTATGATCAACTGTTCACTGGGCTCCCACTAGGAGCCACGAACTGTTAGGTGCTGGGACAGAGAAATCAATAGGAAACACCTCTCGTTCTCGGAAAATTTCAGTGCTGTTGGTGAGAAATATAGGTATAGTGGCAGACAATACATTGTGGACATTGTGATAACAGAGTGAGTTGCAGGGTATTACAGAAAAGTGAGGAATGGTATGTGATCTAGCCCGAGGGTGGCAGGAGAGCTTACTGGGGGAAGCTGCCAGCTGCAGCGGATGGGCTACCGCTCCAGGCAGCGCACGAAGCCTGGACACAGACCAGAGGCAGGGAGTAGTGCAGTAGTGTGGTATGTGGGGTGGGGTGGGAGGGGATGCATGAAAAGACCAGGGTTGCTGAAGCAAGGAGCAGGAGGCAGGGAATGGACACAGTCAGGCCAGGGAGGTGGGCAGGGTCCAAATCATGAAGATCTTTAAACCAGTGAAGGGTTTTAAGCACGGAAGTTATATGCGCAGAATTATCCTTTAACGAAATCCCTCAAGGATTGTAAACATGGACTTGGAGCCACACAGCCAGAGGTTCAACTTCTAGTTCTAGGGCTTATTAACTAATTGAACTTTGGCAAGATATAAAACCTTCTAAGCCTCAGTCCTGTCAACTGTAAAATGGAAAGTAAGTAGATAATGAATGCAAAGCACTGGAACACAGTAAATGCTCTTATCATAATGATTGCTCTTATTGTTACTAATATTAATATTGTAAGCCTACAAGTTCAGGGAGACCCATACAGGAGTCCAGATGAGACATACTCAGGCCCCAAACAGGGCTGGAAAAGAACAGGACAATCTGAGAACCATTTAGGAAACAGAACTGAGAAAACCTGATGACCAGCTGGCTATGGGAGTGTACAGAAAGGACAGGAGGCACCATCCACAAGCCCTAGACCTAGGGTGGGTGACTGAATGAATGGTGGCTGGAAGCTGGCAGAGCGCCCGACAGGAAGGAGGAGGCTGATCAAGTGCGGGAGCGCCAGTCATGCTGAGGAGGAGGTGGACATCCAGCAGTGGACACCTAGGAGGTCATGGATGAGTCTGGAGTCTGGGGTGCAGGTATGGCTTGGAGTTAAAGAATTGAGTGTCGTAGTATCTCAACCCACGAGAAGGGAAGAGATCACCCAGAGGGCCTGTTCAGTCAGAAGAGCAGTGAGCTAGGCCAGGTACTGGGAACACCCACAATTAAGGGGCAAGGAGAGAAAGAAATGCCCCCAAAGAACCACAGAGGACCAGCAAAGCCAGGAGGGCTCAGTATGATGTAAGATAAAAGAACAGGATATCACAGAGGTGGTCATCACTGGTATCCAGCGTAGTTGAGAAGTTCAGTAAATTCCAAACACGTCCTCGAAATTTAACAGAAACTGGTGCTGATTTTAGATGAGAGGGCACTTTTAGTGGGATAAGGGGGACAGAAGCATAACTGCTAGGTTAAGGTATAAATGAGAGTGCAGAAGTGGAAGCAGTGTACCAGAAATCTGGTAAAAGGGATGAAGAGGACTTATGCAGTAATAAGGGAGGAAAGTAGGGTCAAAGGTTAGATTAAAAATTATTTTTAGGACGGGGTATTCTGAGCATTTTGTGAGCTGAGAAGGAAAAGGCAGATGACAAAGCGTGATGATGCAAGAGAGAATCACTGACAGAACAAGGTTCTTGAGAAAATAAGAAGGAATTTTAAAGTATCTCCTGTGGTGTCAGGCACCACACTAAGACCTAGGGACACCTGTCAACGAACCATCCGAGCAGAGAGTGACCCAGATGCTAGTCCTTGGCGCACATCCCGCCAGAGGGGCGCCCATCTGACTGTGGGTTTCCTGAGCCTAAGCCTGTGTCTGTTCACCTCTCAACGGCCACTACACACCAGTGTCTGGCCCCACCTGGGTGGCGTTCAATCATGTTCTTGGTATGAATGAATATACTTGTCAGAAGCTCTACTTCCAGGGGTAGAACTTTTATAAAGAGGTGTGAGAATATATTCTAAGACAGATAAAAGAAATTTGGGTATTAAAGGACAATGCGATATTAACTAAAATAATATACATGCTTGGAAAACACGCATCTAAGAGCTCTGTACAGAGACAACTGGAGGTTAAGAGAGTGAGGGAGACTGGGGGCACAGGGTTCAGTCATATGGAGAAGGCCTGAAGTGGTTCCAGAACTCTCTCTGGCTGAATATATCTCCCAATCTGCAAATTTAAGCACTTAAGACGCAATAAATTTTTCACCTCAAAACTATAGATAAAGGACTAAAAAGGAAATGTACGTACGATTATACACTAGCTGAAACCCATTCACCACAAAGTCAGTCAGGCGGGCTCTGGCTGAGACTAGCCAGGTCCCAAGCGAGGCTGCACCATTTACTGGCTATGGGACCCAGTCCAGGTCCCTCAACCTTCTCTGGGAAAGCAGACCACCTGATAAATGAGTCTTCTCACTCCTTTCAAATCTCTTGCTTAATGGTGCTAAAGCAGTTTCCTAACCTTCTGAATCTCACACTCCCCTGACAATCTATAAAAGCTATGAATTCTACCCACCTTCCCAAATAAACAGACACGTCCATACAAAATTCTGCAAATTACTTGAGAAATCGTGATTGCATACCTCCTCCTAGTGAGTAAACAGCAATTCTTTATAAGGAAGATGTCTGTCTTCCTTAAAAGTAATGAAGCCCAGGTATCATAGTGTCCCTTTAAGGCCCATGGTGGAGACTCTGCTGTCTGTCCACCTGCACTGTCAATCTCCTCATCTCTGAGTTCCCCAGTGCCCCAAATATAGTAAGTACCCACTTAATTGACCCATCACGCTGATCAGGGCCATAACCGTCTGAATGCACAGTTCTGGCGTTTTCATACTTTTGGTGCTTCTCAGTGAGTATCAACTTCAAATCCTCCCTTGGAGAGACAAGTCCAGATGCACAGCCACCGCTATGGGCTTATTCCACAGGGTCTGTCAACTTTCCAAAACTGATTTCTGCTCAGGGGAGTACAGCCGCCCCAGACTGGAAGTTGTGCCTCAGTTTCAGAGCAGAATTTGATGACCCTTCCCATTCCGCAAAAAAAGAAATACACTGTATCTGCTTTTAGTAGAAATCTCTCACATCTGTATAACCCTTTGTACTTGTACTTTCCAATCCCTCTCACAAACATTAAATATTCATCTGAGAGGTAGGCGATATACGCAGTACTCCATTTTAAAAAATAAGGAAAGAGAATATAACACTGAAGTAATCAGAGAGGGCTTTCAACATAGCCGAGCACTCCAAGTCACATTTTTATAAATATGCTTGGTGTTTCTCTATTTACCCTTGTACTGAGAAGGTAGGAGAGGCCTCTTTAAATTGACAGAGAAAAACAGCCTTGGCATTTAATAAAGTGCTCAGTGATAATATCTAAATAGTACTTATGATTTCAGAAACCAAAAGCCTAAGCAATTTAATATATAATGATTAGTTTAGTTTTTTCAATGTTCCGTAAGAATCTATCTAATCAACCTATCATTTATGATTTAAAGAAAAAGCAGAATCCACTGTACATAAGTAGGCGGGGAATTCCATACTCACCTACTGCACAGTGTAAAATCTAGAGAGAAAAAGGGGGGAAAAGAGAATTAGTAGAGATCAATAATATCATTAGCTTCATTTCATACAAACTAGCCTTTCAGTAAGAATAGAGCAGTGTCTGCCAGCAGTACTCAATTTGAAAAATGAACATTCCAGTTTTAAACTTGGCTACAGACTATTTAACAAAATTCAAAATTTGTCCATTTTTAGTTTGTGTAACTATGGAAGATGTCCTAAGGAGTAAATCTTACCCAATAGTTTAGCAGATGTCAAGGACCTTTTTTATAACTAGTAAGAGCAGTAGGTATACAACCACTCCCATGTCCCATCTGTACAGAACAGAAGTGTCACAGACGAAGGAACACGGGATCAGAAGAGCCTTTTCTTGCCCGGCAGGCCCTTCAAGGCAGACATTCATTCCACCAGCTCCACCCTTGGACCCCACCTTATCTCATTCTACGATTTCATTATACGGGTATGCCTAGTCTAATCTCTAACCCCAGATCTCTTTGAGCTCCAGGCCCACATTCCTTTGGACATCTCCATCTAGGTGTACCAACAGCAATTCAAAGATGGCATGCTTCAATAGAAAGCTCACCCCTCCTTTCCTTCATACTTACCATACCTCTTGACCACCAACCCCCAACTCTCAGATTCAACTGCTCTTTCCTTCCCCTCACCCCCAAGTCAAACAGGTTTCCAAGTCCTGTCAATGCTTCTGGCATGTCTTCCCCAGTCTTTTATTTCCAGTGCAGGGGTGAGAATGCTATCTCCTCTCCATCTCAATGGCCATCTAACCAGCCAATTAGATTCTTCCAAATCCCCTTCCAAGTCACCCTGTATCTGGCACTGCTTTAACCTGGTGGTGATAGTAAAGAAGTAATTCGAAGACATCTACAAGATTGATTTAATAACCAAAGCTTTTCTGGATGATAAGACCTAACGACTACTGCAGCGCATCTTGGAATTTACATTTCTCTAGCCATCACTGTATTGTTTGAAACTAACAATAACCCTGGCAGATGGGCAGGACTGATATCTCTACTTGCAGATGACAAAACGAAGGCTTAGAAAAGCTGCTTACTTTAACCAAGGTAGTAAGTGATGTACAGGATCAAGAACCTAGATTTTATTTCACTCTGCTTTTTCTGTCATTTCACTGTACATTAGTTATATCTGCAAGAGCCATAATTTGACAAGACTCAGCTTTATCTAAAACATGCCTGATAAGACTATGTGCTCAAGTCTATTATTATTTCACTGTTTTTTTTTGAAGGGAGGGGGAAAGGGGGTAGCTTGGATTAAAAAAAAAATCAAGCTGCACAAATTTGTTGATAACTGATAAGAGAACAAAAGAATTACTAGACTGCAAATCTTATATTTTTCAAAAGAAAACACTGCTAAGAATCTCAAATGTTTGAATATTACAAGGTAAGCCGAACCTTCTGTTGCAAAGTTGAGGAAAACTAGGATACGTGCTAATTGAAATGAAATGAAATGAAAGATGAGTGATGAGCACCCTTTGAGACAAAACAGACGATAGTGCCGAGACAGAAAACCTATTCTATTCATGTATGTGGCAAGACATCCAGGCTGCTGATTTACAATAGGACACTGCAGTAAAGGATGTATAACGCTTAAGGCCTAGCATGTCTTCTTTGTGTGAAAGGACAGATCGTAGTCCTGTAAGACCCAATCTCCCCTTTCTAATCACATATTTTATAATGCCTCCTTTATTAAATATAAAATTCACAGATGATATAACCTACCTACACAAGGATGAAAACAAACAACATCCTAACCAATATGTAAAGAAGAAATAAAAAGTTGTTTATTTTAAAAAATACTTATTTCCACATATAAATGCTTGGGGACACAATGACATAGTGAAGCAGTCAGATACAGGTATTGGGACTTCCCTGGTAGCACAGTGGATAAGACTCTGTGCTCCCAACGCAGAGAGACCAGGTTTGATCCCTGGTCAGGGAACTAGATCCCACATGCATATCACAACTAAGGAGCTGGCAAGCTGCAACTAAGGAGCTAGGGGGCTACAACTAAGCAGCCCATATGCCGCAACTAAGACCCAGCACAGCCAAGTAAATAAATATTTTTAAAAAAATATAGGTATCAATTTATGATGAATAAGTTTGTACTTAAAAATAAGAATATCAGAAAGCACTTTGGACAAGAATAGGAAAATAAAAGAGCAGAGGTACAGACCAACACTAGAATAAAAACAGTATTAATAATGGATATAGGGAAGTAATCTTAACCGAAGTTAAAACAATATGGCAAGTAAATAACAAAGTAGAGAAAAAAAAGGAAGTACAACATTAGCACAAATGAAGCCAGGTCTTATTTATTTGTAAGTATGGTGTCAAAATAATCCCCTAGATTATGTCATGGTATAAGGTAGGAAGAAAGTACCACAGAAAACTTATCCTTCTGCCTTGAAATTCCATTGAGACATACAATCTGTGGCTGGTCTGTTAAAAGAATTTGGAGACAATATTCTTCGAATGCATGCAACAAGGAAAAGAAGATGGATTAGACAAAAAATAGTAATGCAAGATGTGATAAAGTAGTTGTGTGACAGACAGGATAGTTTTAGGATAAACCTGAAAACCTGTAGTGAGTCAAAAAAAGGCAATATAAAATATTATTAAAATAGTTATATTAAAGAAACCAAATGAGATCCCTGCATTTCACGAGTCTCCATTAACTTCAAGTCTGAACAGAAATCTCAATCTGTTTCGTATTTTCAATCAGTTTCATTGCTTTTGCAGTTATAACACTATTGCACTGAAACCCTTTTCAACAAAATATGCAGGCTGGAAATGTGGTAATGCTTCCAGAACAGAATGTGCAGAGTGAACAAATTATTCGATTATTTTCAGCTGATAGCTTTATTTCACTTAAGTTCCCTATTCATACCAATTGTGCTAGGCAGAATCCTAAAGATGATTCCCTAGGATTCTTGTTCCTTGGTTATCCAATCAAACACTAAACAAGGTACCAAAGGGTAGGAATTTTGCAAATGTAATTAAAGTCCAAAGTCAACTGACTTTAAGGTACACAGATTACCTGGGTAGGCCTGATCCAACCAGGGCAGTCTTTCAAAAGCAGTTTTCTCCAGCAGGTGGCAGAAGAGGAAGTCAAGGATATCCAAGGAACAAAAGATATTCAACATGCCACTTCAGGCTTAGAAGATGGAGGAGGCCATGTTCAGGGACTAGAGAGCAGCCTCTAAGAGCTAGGAGTGACCTCCAGCTGACAGTTAGCAAGGAAATGGGACCTCAGACCTACATCCACAGGTAAGTGGATTCTGCCAACAGCTGAGTAAGCTCAGAAGCAGATTCTTCCCCAGACCCCCCAGACAGCAGCCAGCCCAACTGACACCTTGATTTCAGTCTTGTGAGACCCTGAGCAGAGAACCCAGCCAACCCCCGTTTCTGACTTCTAGAGCTGTGAGCTAATAAATTGAGTGTGGTTTTAAGCTGCTAAGTTAGTGGTATTTTGTCATGCAGCAAGAGAAAACTAAGACAACAACTTTCTTCTAACTTAATAAGCCTTTTGTTCAATTTCTTGTGGAGATTTTTTAGTATGAATATGTACTACAAAACTATCAATTTATATTTTGAGAGGGGTGAGCCCATGGTATATACAAAAGTCAGGGGGGATACAGACCTCCTGCATCCTGAGTAGGACTGACAGACATCATAGGACATCTACTTATAGTACCCCCATTCATTGTGGCAATCAAAATACCCTCACAATTTTCTAAACTGCACTCGATAGGGGTCATACAGCTCTCGTTAAGATCTACTGAGAATCACTGGACTGAAATAAGCATACCTCATTAGAAAACATTTAGAAGACTTGCCACAAACCTCCCTTGAAAATATGTCACAGTGCTAATGATGCAATGTCAGCTGCTGCGAGCATTCACTCTGCTGAACGTTCTCCAGTGGGTCTGCCACCAGTGTCCGTGTCCCCGGGTGAAGGCACCCCCCTCCCCACTCCCACCCCTCCGCCGCCTCCCCAGGAGACTCCACATGACCAGTAGGAGGCTGGGGCATAAATGGAACCGGCAGAATTTGCACACAGGCAGCCAGGCCCCAGAGCAGTTGCTCTTAACCACTATACACATTATTGATTTTGAGACCTGCGCCTTACAAACCGTAAGTATTCAGAACTTTGAACAGTACATTTGGTTCTCCCTGTGTGTGGAGTGAGAGATAAGCAGAAGCACAGACTTAGACTCCTTCAGGAGCAGTTTGTAACGGTTAGCTGGATGGTCAGGGACTTGGAAGACAGTGACAAGGAAAGTTGGAGACGTATGTGACAGACCTCTTAGAATGGGCATAGACTTTGAAACTATTTGTCTCGTGTGAATGCTCACCAAACGGCATCCACTGTAAAGCAGACTCAATAATGGTGGACAAAATGACACGCTATTAAGGTCAGTTAGTCTCTTTTCCCAGCCATCCCAGTGTTTCCTCGATAAAGCCATTAACAAATTGGCCATGTTAGCAAGAATGGAGGCTACACATGGGCTCAACAACATGAACTTCCCTCTAGCAAGGCAGACCTGGTTCACCCTACTGCTGAGAGCCTAATCCGCCGACAGCAGAGATCAACAGTAAGTGCCCTAAAAGCGTCACTTCCCAGGGGATAGCACACGACCCGATGTGTGTAGGTAGATTACACTGGACTTCCTCCATCAAGGAGGGCGCAGATATTTGTCCTCACTGGAATGAATGCATAGTCTAGATACGGATTTGCCTTCCTTGCCCACAGTACCTCTGCCAGCATCACCATCTATGAACTCACAGAGTGCCTTATCTGCCACCATGGCATTCTACACAGTATTGTGTCTGATCAAAGAGCTACTTCACAGCAAAAGAAATACATACATCAACGGGCTCAGGCCCACTGAATCATCTTGTCTTACCACATACACCATCACCCAGAAATGCCTGGCTTAGCTGAAAGGTAGAATGATTTACTGAAGACTCAGTTATGATGCCAATTGGGAGACCGCACCTTGAAAGAATAAGGTTCTCCCTTACAGGATGTAGTGTATACTTTGAATCACAGATGCTGTATTCCTCATAATCAGATTACGCAGGTCCAAGAATCAAGGGGAGTAAGTAGAAATGGCTACTCTCACAACTATACCTATTAACCCACTTAAAGAATTTCTGCTTTCCATCCTGGCAACTTTGAGCTCTACTTGTTTCGAGATCTTAGTCTCCACAAGGTTACTGGTTGTACCAGGTGACAAAAAATGGTTCTACTGAACTGGAAGATTAGAGGTTTATCTATGGATGGAGGTTTCTCTGTGGATGGAGTGAGTGGTCAATCCTGATTCCCAAGGGGATATCATGTTGCCACACACAATGGAGGCGAAGTGGACTCTGTATGGAAGCCACGGGATCTGAGGCACCTCCTAGCATTTCCAGCAGTAAAGGTTAACAGAAAACTACAGCAGCCAAAAAGAGGCAGGATGACTAAGAACTCAGATCCCTTGGGAATGCAGGTCTGGGTCATTGCACCCTTATTGCCAATGGTAAGGCAAATATGGAATGGGTAGTGCAAGCCACAGATATCAACTATAACCTCATGACCAATTACAGAAACAAAAACTGCAAAAAAAAAAAAAAAGCTGTAAACGTCTCTCTCCTCTTGAACCCTTTCCATTTCCACCCACTAGCAATAAGCTCACTTTAGTTTAAAAGTTCAACCTCAATGCTGAACGACATTTTTCACAATAGGTTACTTGGAAACATCTTTTCTGAAAAAGTTTCTAAGATTTGCACTAAAATTATTTTTATAAGCTACCAACAAATTTGTTGAGTTTCATTTTTCAAAAAAGACTTCAACTTCTAAAGAATAATCTTAGGTTCACAGCAAAATGGAGAGGAAGGTACAGAGATTTCTCATGTACTCCCTGCCCCCACTCAAGCACAGCCTCCCCCACTATCAACAACCCTTACCAGAGTGGCATGTTTGTTACAACTGATGAACCGACACTGACACATCATCACCACTCAAAGTCCACAGCTGAGGGTTCAATGTTGCTGTTATACCTTCTACGGGCTCGGACAAATGCATAATGACATGTACCCATACATTACAGTATCATACGGAGTAGTTTCACTGCCCTAAAAATCCTCTGTGCTGTCTATTCACCCTTCAGTTTCATTTTTAATCCAAGGAAAAACAACAACAACAAAGTCCAAAAAAGAGCAGCAAGTCTCAAGAGGAGCAGCAACCCAAGCAGCTTTAGTTCATGGATTTAATGTCATTCAGCTATAGTAAAGCCCCAATTTCTGTCTTTCAATTCAAAATTCCAAATTCTTGGAGAAAAATCTGAGCAGCCCAGTTTGGGCCAGGTGTGCACCCCTGGATCGGCCAGCTATGGCCGGAGAGGCAGAGTCAGGAGTGGAGATGCAGTTGGTATGGGTTTAGTGGTAGAACTGGGAAAATTTCCAGAGAGGATAAAATCCCCTGTGCTGAGCAGCTCCACAAAGCATGTCTACTATACTCACGCTATGGGGAGGTCCAGAACTAATTTGGATTATGTTTACCAGTATTTAATTAGTTTTGAAAATTATCACGATATGTATTTATGATTTCATCTTTTTTTCTTAAAACTTACCTATACAATAACTTGTAGTCCTGAAAGACAGACATCAATACGTTAGCAGTGTTATTAGCTTATGACTAAAATATTTTTTCTTCTTTGTGCTTATCTGGATTTTGCTACAGTGAATATCTAGCACTTATGATTATAGCTGACTATGATCAGAGGGAAACACCTTTCCCCTCTCCTCTGGCTTCATGAGAACACTTTTCTCCCGATATTTCTTGGTCTCTCTCCACCCATTAATCACTCTACTTGGGTAAGGAAGGATGAGTCCTCTGGGCAGTAAATCTGGGAAGAATGGGGCGTGCTCACCTCAGCTCCACCCTAGGGTTTCCTCAGAGAACCCCACGTTCTCTGGTTTCCTCTGTGATGCCCTGGCTTCTGCTGCGTGGGGCAGGCAGAGTCTAATTCTGCAGTTCAGTTAGCAAACCTGTTTGACTTGCACACTAACACACAGCCTCCCACTAGGCCTTTGTCCCTAATAAAGGATAATTTTTGGATCCTTATGCAATTTGAGTTATTGCTCAATGTTCAGAACATAAGCAAGAAAAAGAGAGTATTTACTGGGCTCCCTCAAAGGTTTCAATCCAAACAGATTTTCAAAATCCTTTCACAGAGACTTCCCTGGTGGTGCAGTGGTGAACAATCCACCTGCCAATGCAGGGGACACGGGTTCGAGGAAGATCCCACATGCCTCGGAGCAACTAAGCCCGTGTACCACAACTATTGAGCCCATGTGCTGCAACTACTGAAGCCCGCATGCCTAGGGCCCGTGCTCTGCAACAAGAGAAGCCACCAAAATGAGGAGCCCATGCATCACAATGAAGAGTAGCCCCTGCTCGCTGCAACTAGAGAAAGCCTGTGTACAGCAATGAAGACCCAATGCAGCCAATAAATAAATAAATAAGTAAATAAATTTATATATAAAAAATCCTTTTACATCCATTTTTAAAGGAGGAAATACGTGGTTTCCTTAATTACCATTACTTTTTCTCTGTCACTTAATCTTACCTTTTTTGCTATATTTGGCTCCATAATTTATTAATTCATTATCTGCTTTATTTCATATTCTGATTGTGAAATGTTGAAGCCCCGCAGCACTTAAAACTGGAAAAAAATGTTAAAGTCATCTAATCCAGAATATTTCATTACAGAGAGATTGAGACCAAGTGGCAAAACCAAGTCTTAGTACCAAATTTCTTGTCTCCGGTGTTCTTTTACACACACTGTGACACTGCTCAAGTACAATTCTATTTTTACTTCTTTAGCCACTTCTGCCAGCTTTTCTATGATAATCATCCAGCCATTAACAAATTCCACCAACATGTGTCTACCCTGTTCCTTCTGCATGACAAACTGTAAACACGGTAAGTTTCTCTTTGGCTTCTGCTCTGAAATCAACTTTATCTTAAGCATGTTGGTCCTGCTTTTCTTATATGCGTGGTCATGGGAGGATGGTTTGTCCTTAAGTCGGGCTTTTATAGGTAATTTTGCTTTTTAAACCAGTAAACACCATCCTACCTTTTTTTTTAATAAATGTATCTATCTATCTATCTATCTATCTATCTATCTATCTATCTATCTATTTATTTTTGGCTGCATTGGGTCTTTGTTGCTGCACATGGGCTTTCTCTAGTTGTGAGAGGGGGCTACTCTTTGTTGCGGTGCCTGGGCTTCTCAGTGCGGTGGCTTCTCTTGCTGCGGAGACCGGGCTCTAGGCGTGCGAGCTTCAGTCGTTATGGCTCATGGGCTCTAAAGCGCAGGCTCAGCAGTTGTGGTGCACGGGTTTAGCTGCTCCTCGGCGTGTGGGATTTTCCCAGACGAGGGATTGAACCCGTGTCCCCTGCACTGGCAGGTGGATTCTTAACCACTGCGCCACCGGGCGAGTCCCTACCTTTTCATTTTGATAAAATTAATGAGTCTGTTTGCAAAGAGATTAGAAACAATGCATTTGTGTATACTCAATCATCCTATACGTTTATTGTTATTGCTACTGTCTGTCTTTTTTTAATTTAACAGATGTAAAATTCTGTACTTCACTTTAGATCAAAAGATAACCTATCTAAGCTGCCTATCTTCTTCCTTTTTCAAAGAACTTTTAAATCTTATTTTCCTCATTCATTTTTGTTTTCTGTTATACTTTATTACATATGTATTATAGATATTTATTACATCTTTCCTGTTTAATTTAAAGATTCACAAAGTGACCTGTAAATGCATACTGAAGCATATAGAATAAAAAGCAGAAATTCCTTTGTATTCCCCCCAAATACCACATCCCTCCTCAGAGGTAAACACTAGTAACAGTTTGATATGGACCCTTCCATACCTATTCCAATATCTGCAATTTGCTTTTTTTGATTTTACTAACCTGAAAACATCACCATATTTTAATAATTATTCTCATTATTTCCATCTTATGAATTAAAAAGTTTATAAACTCTGTTGTCACCTAAAATTTACATCACAAGGTTTGTCTTCCTTTGCATTCCCTCCCTTGCACTTCATTCTAAGAAAATCTGAAATATTTTATGAAATTACACGTGGACACCCTGCAATCTGTATCATGGTCTAAAGCTACGCTGTCAATGCAGTAGTCACTAGCCACAGGAGCCTACTTAAATTTAAGTTAAAAGTAAATATATCAAAACTCAGATTCTGCTTTTTTCCGGTTATCACGGCGTGAGGCACCATGAGCAGCCAAGTGTCCCGCTGACACCCTTGACGAGGCGGTGCGGGAAGCTCTGCATGGGAACCAGCGCAAGCGCTGGACGTTTCTGGAGACGGTGGAGCTTCAGATCAGCCTGAAGAACTACGATCCTCAGAGGGACAAACGCTTCTCGGGCACCGTCAGGCGTAAGTCTACTCCCCGCCCCAAGTTCTCCGTGTGTGTTCTGGGGGACCAGCAGCACTGTGAGGAGGCCAAGGCCGTGGATATCCCCCACGTGGACATCGAAGCGCTGAAGAAACTCAACAAGAATAAGAAACTGGTCAAGAAGCTGGCCAAGACGTATGATGCCTTTTTGGCTTCAGAGTCCCTGATCAAGCAGATCCCACGAATCCTGGGCCCAGGCCTGAATAAGGCTGGCAAATTCCCTTCTTTGTTGACCCACAATGAGAACATGGTGGCCAAAGTTGATGAAGTGAAATCCACAATCAAGTTCCAGATGAGAAAGGTGTTGTGTCTGGCAGTGGCTGTTGGCCATGTGAAGATGACAGATGATGAGCTTGTGTACAACATCCACTTAGCTGTCAACTTTCTGGTGTCATTGCTCAAGAAAAGTTGGCAGAACGTCCGGGCTTTGTACATTAAGAGCACCATGGGCAAGCCCCAGCACCTGTACTAAGGCACAGCTTAATAAACCAAACTCCCACCATTAAAAAAAAAAAAAAAAAAACAAACTCAGATTCTCAGTCTCACCTGCCCCCATGGGCTCAACAGCGGCTAGTGTATCAGACAACACAGATTTGGAATATTATCACTGCAGAAAGTTCTACTGGACAGTGCTAGTCTAAAGAACTGGTTCATTTTATTTACTTATACATGAGTTAAAAACTCTGTGATAAGGTTCTTTCCAAGTTTTATTATTTTGGTAGGTGTTTTCAAAACATCTCCATCTGTACAAAATTGCATGGTCTGTTATTCAGGAACCTAATGCCTTCTCCTAGCTTCATGTGAATCTTCTTATTTTTCAAAGTCAAAGGTCCCAAGCTGTTTTACTATTACATTTTAAGATCTTCTCTTTTCTGTCAGAAATCACGTATCTTTCAAGTTTAAAAATTTAACAGGTAGGTGCCCAGGGAGGAAAGGGATTTTTTTCTTGAAAAATAGATCCTATGTACAACTCCATATACTCTCAACAACCACGCTGAGAGGAGCTTTCCATTCCAAGTAGTTTTCTAGAATTTTTCCTGGTTGTCTTTGAGCTATATGTTCCAAACTTTTCTACTTCTGGTGGCCGTACTTTTTGACAGGATGTACACTCTCAATCTGTTTTCTAGATACCTTGGTTCTACTATACTATTAGTCTGTTAAGTTTCACCACTTTCCTGTATATTTTCTTTTTCTGTGGTATTAATAATCATTCATGCGTTAGCTAGTCCCCCAACACGTAATATCTCTGATGTGCTTGGCACTACGTATTCTGTAATGTTCTTTCTGACATTCAACCGGTACACTCGGAGCAGTCCCGATGTTTCCGCCTTGTAATCCGTTTTGCTTGAGACCATAACCAGGAGCTCCTGCCTTTCTCGAATCTTCAGTATCACCTGTTTCTCTGCGCTAGGGCCTGCTTCCCGCCCTGAACTGCCACCACTGACATTTCTAGTTTTCTTGAAAAAAAAAAAAAAAATTTCAGCACTCTTCCCTACAGCCATTACCTACCTTCTCTGAATACCATAGCACTTTGCTTCTATTTGCTTAAGTTGTTAAGCAGTGAGGCCTGTGTGGGTGGACTCCTGTTTCCCACAGTCTCCTCTTCCCTTCTAATGTTGTGACACCCATTAATTATACCCAAGTTCTATTTCCCTCTGGTTTTCACACTGTTTCTGAAGCTGGTTTGTCTGGGCTTGTTGTCATTCCTGTTTGTGTCAGATAGCTCCGCTATGACTTGCTCTGCTAGCTTTTCAGAAGTCTCTTTTAGAGGTCTAGTATCTCAAAACAAGTCCTCAGAATAAAGGTAGTCTAAAATGTGCATATAGCCTGTGTTTCAGAAGTTCCTTTTTAAAATTATTGAGAAATCAGCATGTTTCCACAAGGAAGAAAAATATTACAGATGATGGTTATGTCCCTAGATGAGTTCAGAAAAGCAAAATTAACATATCATGTGCCTAAAGTATTAGTAACATCACAGAATCCAACCACCTAGCATCTCTGTGGAAAAAAAAATCATCCAATAGTTGAGGCACAAAGACAAAAACTGGCAGGGAGACAAGATGGGAGCCCTCTTCCTAAGGACACTACAAATCTTAAGATTTTGCTATATTTTAGAGAAATATCTAAAATCAGTTTCCTAAGGGACTTCCCTGGTGGCGCAGTGGTTAAGAATCCACTTGCCAATGCAGGGGACACAGGTTCGAGCCCTGGTCAGGGAAGATCTCACATGCCAAGGAGTAACTAAGCCCGTGTGCCACAACGACTGAGACCACGCACCGCAACTACTGAAGCCCACGCGCCTAGAACCCGTGCTCCACAACAAGAGAAGCCACCACAATAAGAAGCCTGCGCACTGCAGTGAAGAGCAGCCCCCACTCTCCACAACTATAGAAAGCCCGCGCACAGCAACGAAGACCCAACACAGCCAATAAATTAAAAAAAAAATTTTTTTAATAAAAATAAAAAAATAAACAAACAAAACAAAAAAAAGAATCTGACTGCTGATGCAAGGGACACATGGGTTCGATCCCTGGGCCAGGAAGATCTCACATGCTACAGAGAAACTAAGCCCATGTGCCACGACTACTAAGCCTGTGCCCTAGAGCCTGTGAGCCAAAACTATTGCACCTATGTGCCACAACTACTGGAGCCCTTGTGCCTAGAGCCCGTGATCCACAACAAGAGAAGCCACCACAATGAGAAGCCCCCGCACCACAACAAAGAGTACCCCCTGCTTGCTGCAACCAGAGAAAAGCCTGCTGCAGCAATGAAGACCCAAGGCAACAAATAAGTAAATTAAAAACAAAACAAAACAAAACAAATCAGTTTCCTAAATATTTCATTAAAGGATCTGAGGAGCGTTGTGAGGTGAGGCACCAAGAACTGGACCAGAATACAGAGATGGGGCTTAGAAAACAACAAAAGCTGTCTTCTCTCCTTCACTGCTTCTCTAGAACCAGTTCTGCCATTTCAGACCCAGTCCTAAACCAACTCTAGGAAACTCTTCCTTTCTTTTCTGGTAGATAAGAGGGTTCCAAGCATTAGAAGGAGCTGGAAGAGAATAAGAAGGAGAGGGAGTGCCTGTGGTCCATTAGAGATTCCAGGATGGACACTGGCAGGTAAACAATGCTGAATGTATGCTCTGATGTGCACGTGCTGAAGACCGTCTGCACGAGTCTCGGCAACTCCTGTCTCTGCAGAAGGCTGTCCTTTACCTACTGGAATCCTCACTGTCAATCACAGAGGCACATCCAATTACAAGTATTTGAAAGTGTCTTTTTAACTAAACATATTTAGAAATCCAAATTCTCTTAGAAATAATTTTTTTTTTAATTTATTTATTGGCTGCGTCAAGTCTTCATTGCTGCACACAGGGTTTCTCTAGCTGCGGCAAGCGGGAGCCACTCTTCACCGTGGTGCACAGGCTCCTCACTGCAATGGCCTCTTCCGCTGCAGAGCACGGGCCCTAGGCACGTGGGCCTCAGTAGCTGTGGCACATGGGCTCAACAGTTGTGGTTCATGGGCTCTAGAGCTCAGGCTCAGTTGTTGTGGTGCATGGGCCTAGTTACTCTATGGTATGTGGATCTTCCTGCAGCAGGGATCGAACCCGTGTCCCCTCCATTGGCAGGCAGATTCTTAACCACTGCGCCACCTAGGAAGCCCTAGAAATAATTTTAAAGCACAATAATGTTGGATCAATCTACTAACTTCTAATCTTTAACTCAATTCTTAACAGAGCTGGAGAGATAGTCTGTCCTTATCCATGAATATCATGCCCCCCCCCAAAAAAGAATAAAGTAAAAAGAAAATTTATCGACAATTCATTACAGATGAATGGCATTAAAAAAAAAATTGGGATATAATTCACGTATCACAAAATTCACTTATTTAAAGTACACAGTTCAGTGATTTTTAGTTCTGTTCCCAGGGTTGTGCAACCACAGTGGTATCTAATTCAAGAATATTTTCATCACCTTAAAAGTAATCGTGGGGCTTCCTAGGTGGCGCAGTGGTTAAGAATCCGCCTGCAAATGCAGGGGACACAGGTTCGATCCCTGCTCCAGGAAGATCCCACATGCTGTGGAGCAAATAAGCCTGTGTCCCACAACTATTGAGCCTGTGCTTTAGAGCCCGTGAGCCACAACTATTGAGCCTATGTGCTGCAACTACTGAAGCCCACGTGCCTAGAGCCTGTGCTCCACAACAAGAGAAGCCACGGCAATGAGAAGCCTGCGCACCACAACGAAGAGTAGCCCCCACTCACCGCAACTAAAGAAAGCCCGTGCACAGCCAAAAAAGACCCAACACAGCCAATAAAAATAAATAAATAAATAAATTTATAAAAAAAAAAAAAGTAATCCTGTACTCATTAGCAGTCACCCCCCATTCTCTCCTCCCCACAGCCTCTGGCAACCATTAATCTACTTTCTGTCTCTATGAATTTGCCTATTCTGGACATTTCATATAAATGGAATCAAACAACACATGGCTTTTTGTTTCTGGCTTCTTTCACAAAGCATGTTTTCAAGATTCATCCATGTTTTAACAAGTACTAGTAATTCATTCATTTTAGGGTATGGAGATATCATATTTTATTTATCTATGGATGGCACTTTAAAAATATATTTTTGCTACCTATGTTAATTAGCTCTCAGGATTACTCAAGATTCAACTCAAGATGTACTGTATTTATTCACACACTAATCTCTTGGCCCACAAAGTTATCAGTATTTTAGTTTCTATCAATTTATAAATCATCTCATACCTTATCGTCTTCATTGTACTGTGTCTCATTTTCGTAAATACTTCCTGGGCTTGGTGCCTAGCACCACTTTTCTAGAAGTTTTCCCTTCCCTCCAATTTCTATATGGTTAATGTGACCCTGCTCTTGTCTACAGGTGAGAAGTCCAGGAATAAGCACCTGATTCAAGCTGGACATACCAGGCCCTTCACCAGGAATATGGAAATGGAACTAAGATTGTTTTCCATTAGCTGCTCTCTTGATTGCAGAAACTACAATCTCAAGAGTTTCCTATTATCACTGTCTGTCATACAGACTACGAAACCAAAACAAACAAAGTAAACCCCAGTCTGCAAGAAGAGAAGAATCAGAGAAAAAGAGAGACAATAGTAGAGATACGAGACAGAGCAAGAACCCTGGGTTCCCTATGGTGCTCCAGTCCCAGATTCCAGGCCATTCTTAAGGCCCAGCTGCATCCCCACCCCTGGATTCCATGGGACATACTATACACTTATACTAAATTCCCCTTACAGTTTAAGTCAGTCAAGGAGGTTTCTATAATCTCCAGCCAAGAGTCCTAACGTAATCATCTACCCAATAAGATTAATGTCTTTATCAGCAAGGGCTCAACCTCCACAGCACCCATTACAGTGAGTCAAACACATACTTATTTAACTATCACCTGTGGAATATTTTGAGAAACTATCTATAAAAATTACTCAAGACATTCTTGGATAAATATGTGAAAAAAATTAGGATTTCTGTCTACTTTATTAAAAAGCTATATTATTGGGACTTCCCTGATGGTCCAAGGGCTAAGACTCCACGCTCCCAATGCAGGGGGCCGAGTTCGATCCCTGGTCAGTGGACTAGATTCCACATGCTACAACTAAGAGTTTGAATGCTGCAACTAAAGATGCCACACACTGCAACAAAAATCCTGCCTGCCTGCCACAACTAAGACCTGGCAGAGCCAAATAAATAAATAAATATTTTTAAAAAAAAGCTATATTATTGTATCACAAACAATACATCTTTGCACCCGTTTTGCAAAAAAATCATTTAATTTCCTCAGAAAATCTTTCTGTATTACACTACTACATGACCATTTACACTTGATTAGTAAATGTTTTATATTTTTAAAAAGCAAAGTGTTATATTTTCCTAAGAAGATTTAAAGTTTCTTGAGAACAAGTAATCTCTATTTCCTCTTAAAGCAAACTCCCACAGAACCTACTAAAGAATAATCAATTATTATTCAGAATATTCATACAGAGATATAAGTGAGTAGCTGACCTCCCTGGACCCATTTTTTCCCTCCTATAAACAGGGTTTATTGTCAAGCACTAATAATTTCCATAAGGACAACTTATCTGTAATTAAACAATACTAAGCACATGTAATTATTACACTACGTAGGCTGAGCAGGCAATAAAACAATTCCTTAACGAACAGCTCAGGAGATACAGTTCTGGCAAGCCTGCTCTCATCCCAGGTCGAGGGGTCTACTGCCATCACTGCCATCTGCAAAGCTAATTCCCTGAACATTCTGGGGAGTCTTCATTCATTTTACAGAGTTCTTTTTTTTTTTTTTTTTTTTTTTAACAGCAGAGGAAGTTTAATAGTGTAAGTCAATTCTATCAATATTTTTATTAACATTATTAACTTACCACTGAAGCATATACATTAGCACCCTGTTGAAAGCAGTACTCAATTTTGGCAAAATTTAGGAGATTCTTTGAGGAATCAGCCATCTGCATTTTCAACAGCTCTAAGGAGCGAATTATTACTATGCAGTCTGTTAACATTCTGCTACATTAGAATCTTCAACACTGGAGTTGCCACTGCCTTTCTAGATGTCAGCTGTACTTAAGAGTCTACCAGAAAGAGGTAAGGATATGAGGAATACTTTAGTCCAAAAGCCTTTAAACCATCAGACCATATATATACTGTCTACTTTTAAAGTAAATTACATTTTGCAGAGTTCTTTTCCCAAAATCAAAGCCAGGATTTGTCACCTAATTGGTTCTTAGTGGGGATAACAGAGATAAAACCAAAAGTCCAAAATATTTTCTTAAATCCCTCTTAAAAATCTTAAACTTGGAGGGATAAATGAGCTAATCCCTCCAAGTCTAAGATTTGGTGTCTGAGTGGATTTTGTATCACACTATTTAATGTCACAAACTTCCCTAAGATATCCCTAAATTTAAAAAATTATACCTCTAATATTATCAAGCTTTACAGACAAAGAATCTCCTTTAAATTAGTAAATTATTGAAGTATTCCAATTGGGTACAACTTCTTACTGCATTAAGCACTGAGGGAGTTTCTGATGGTCTTGACTCCAAACTTGCTTCTCTGTAGCTTGAGAGAACTGTGTTGGCCAAAGCTCCGAGAGACAAGTGCTACTTATTCACTCCTGCCCCTTTCCAACAAAAACCTAAGCCTTTGAGTTTAAAATATGGCCCACACAGGGATTTGCTAGTTTCCTCAAACTCAAACTGTTAGGGCAGGAAGGAACTTTACAAATCTACTTCAAACTAATTATCTTACACGTGAGAAAATGAGGTGGACAAGAGAGAAATGGCTCGCCCAAACTCACGAAGTAAGTTGGTAAAACCAGCATGCTTAGAATAAGGGCACTCGGCCTCCAGCTGTAGGCTCATTTCATCATACCATCTGCTGTGCACGGTATTAAAATCTCTCTGCTTTCTGAGAGAAAAAGGCCAAAAACAACAACTTTTTGCTTTCAGAAATGAGGGTGAGAGGTTGAGGTAACATCTCATTCGATGGGAGTTAAATGGTCTTTTCTTAAACAGCCTTCCAAATATCATGATGGGCTTGGCCTAAAGGCTAGGTGAAATGAAACTGAATACCAGACCTTCTCTGCAGCCTGAAAAATCTTCACCCATAATGAACTATGGCAGCTACTGTGTGCCCAAAGCTATCTCATTCCCCCTTTTCCATTAACAAAGTCTACAGTCCCTTAGCCAGAAGAATGGGCACGTGTGCTAGATCCGACTAATGAAGTATTTCACAGCACTGGCAAAAGTCACTGGTCTAAGCAAGGCCAACTCGAATCCTTTCCTGATGCTGAGAAAAATAAGCTCCCTCCCACCAGGTGAAGGGAATCTACAGCAGAAGAGCCTAAGACTAATATTCGAAGAGCAACAGCAAGAAGCAGAGATGAGAGGTGGAAAGAGAGTTCGGCAACATCAAATCCTAGGTTCTCATTCCTGAGCTGGTTCCTTTGATTTTGTAAGTTAACCCTATATCTTTATCAGCTACAGAAGCCAATAAATTTCCTTTTGCTTAAAATAATTTGAATTGGGTTTCTGTTGCAACTCAAAAATCTTAACATATACTTAACCCAGAATACAGGACTGGATATATATATTACCCTTAATACAGAGAAATTAATAAACTATTGTTTAAAAAAAATTTTGGAGGCTTTTAGACAGACTCTACTATTTCTTATATCTATCACTCCTAACATCCTGCACTCATCAGCTTCCATCATACACCCAGCCCCTGGGAATATGTGAGTTTGCTAACACTTACCTAGGATGTCCCTAGAATTTTTTTTAATCCTAATATAAGCTAGTTTCATTTGATTACCAATAAAAGTTGAATGTAAAATATATTCCAGGTAATACAAGCTCAATGAGATTACTTTATGTAGAATGTCAAAGAGATAAACCAGGTATCGACATTACACATAGCACTTTATGAGGCAAGTTTTCAACATTTAAAGCAAATTCAACAAACATGGCTACTTCAAAATCATTTAGTAGCTTGTTTCAGTTTTACAACAACAGAAATCAACAACAACAAATCTCAGGACCCACCTCCAATAAGGCTCCAGTTTGGAAGAATTTCAAAGGCTTTTCAATGGAATAATAAAGGCTATGATAGCTACCCTTAGCCAGGTATGCTCTGACCAGACCAACTGCTATAACAAGCCACCTAAGAAAAAGAGCAATCAGGAAAAAAAAAAAAAGAGTAAGATTATAATAGAAACATGTGGCAATCATAGATATTACCAAAGGTGACCTCAAGAATCTGTGTCCTGGGGGAATGAATTGGGAGATTGGGATTGCCATATATACATTACTAATAAGAAAGAAAATACCAAATTGTACACTCTAAATATATGCAGTTTGTCTGTTAACTGTATCTCAATAACAGTTCTTAAAAAAAAAAAATGTGTCCTGGATTTATCGATCATCACTCTCAAATGCCAAGCTGTATGTAATGCACAGAAATGTCACACCACCAGCAGCACCCTCCAAGACTGGTTTTTGCAAAAGCACAGTGGCACCTCACCCATCTGGAGCTCAGCTTTTTGGCAAACTTGTCTGTTGAGAACAAGGCCAAAAGGAAGGGAATAAGCTACATTGGTCCTTAAGCGGCTAAATTAGGTGCCAAAAAGCCCATGACAAGAGGAAAAAAACTATTAAAGGAAAATTTTAAATGGCCTGTTCAGTTAAAGCGTCTATAATAAAAACTGGGTGGAGAGATGTTTTAAACTATATACAAGTATCTCACTGGAACATATCCATATCTTAAAATCTATTCTCTTAAAAGACTGCAAATGACATATGAATAAATGGTTTGTTTTTTAAAAAGAATAAAAGGTTTTTAAGCTGAGATTCCCAAAATCAATTCAGTAAAGAAAGCCAGATCAATCTAAAACAAGGAAGCACTTAGGTACACGGCTCTGAGCACTATATTTCTGTTCTACTACCCTCCAAAATAAATTTCTCAGGCCTTGTAGTTTTTTATTTGCTCAGTTCCATAATGACATGAGGCATATCTTTATTAAGGTGTGTCTCCTTGAAGGTGCTAACAGACTTATTTACCTGTACAATCTCAACTGAACAATGGGGTATGTGGTCTATGTTATTTCCAGAAACTATCATACAAAGACATCAAACAAGAGTTTGTAAAAAAAGAAATGAATTCCTTAATGGTGTAACTGGTTCAGCAGTAGTGGCCTAGAAAAAAAGCTCACTTTACTCTCATATCCCCAACTTTTCTTCCTGGTTTAAAATGTTACTCCTTACCCTCCACCCCATTCCCTATGTTCATGGTTCAGGAATAAAAACCTGCTTTCATCATCCCCAATGTATCTTAAAATCCCTCTTCAGCACAATGCTCTCATCAATGCCCTTGCTAAAATGACAAGAATTTTTATATACAAATATCAATACACACACATACGCACTCCCTAATATTCTTTTAAAATCATCCTATGACCATTTATGTGATAAAGAACACTTGCATCTTTAACATTCCTTCACTGGTCTTTGACTCAGAGACATGGGTTCTAGACCCAGAGCTACTACTAACAAGTTCTGCGACCTCAAACAAGTCAAGAAAGTCATAACTTCTCTGAGCCTATGTGTCAGTACTGGCTATTTCTAACACTAGCCATAAAGCCTATACTCCTCTCAAGATGTGTTGTGTGTGCCTGTGCGAAAAAAGCAAGATGCTGCAGTGCTAATACACCAGCATTTGTATTTCTAAAATACGTATACACATATTTGCTTGTATCAGTATCTGAAAGATACACAACATTATCTGCTCTCCCGGGAGGAAATCTGGGTGGGACGGAAGGTAGGAGGGAAGATTTTCACTGTACGCCCTTGCATACATTTTCAATTTTGCACCTGGCCAATGTATTATCTATTTTAAAAAATAAATAAAACTGGATGTTCATTATACAGTTCCTTCAACTTTTCTGTATGTTTGAAAATTTTCATAATAAAATGTTGAGAAAAATTTTCTTCACAAATGAATACAATTTAAAAATACACAAGTCTGATCCTGTGATCTCATCATTAAAAATCATGGGATCAAAGAATTAGAGGAATCTTGGAGATCACCTAGCTCAACTCTTTAGTTTTCGCACATGAAAAAAGCCGGGGTCTAGAGAAATAAAATGACTGATCCAAAGTCGCACAGTTACTCAGTGTCATAACTAGAACTAAAAACTCGCAGTGACAAGGGATGGACTGAAATAAAGGAGAAACAAGAGGCGGTAAAATTTGTTTCCAGGGTCTATTCCCCTCCTCCCCAGTAACTCTGCCTTCCATCTCTAGAGTCTTCCCCATCCATCCTAAAAAGCCTAAACTCGCCTAAAGCACAGCACTGCTCGTGTCACTGGGCAAAAACTTTGGACGCTCTTCCACTACCTTTCACATTAAAGCTCATCCTGGGTTTTGAAAACCGCCGCCGAAATAAATGGTCCCTCTGCAGCCACAGCTCCCTCCACTCCCCTTGGGGGCACAGCTCGCCATTCGTGACTGGTCGCCCGGGCTCTCCGCGCTGCGGGATCGCCCGGCACACCGCCCCCCAGACCTGGACGCGCGGCCAGCCCGCCCGGTCTCCCACGGCCCTCCGGACCAGCGCCTGGGCAGCCTTCCCGAGCCCCCTCGGAGCCCTGGCGCTCCAGCTCGGGGCACACCCGGTGCCCGGGAACTTGCTCGGCCCCCGGCCCCGGTGAAAGTCCCAGGCAGGCGCCCGTGCGGATCCAGCCTCGGCTGCCCTCAGCGCCCCGGCGCCGGGACTCGGGCTCCCGTCGCTGGGGCTGCGCTGCGCGCGGCGGGCCGAGCCGCGCCGCTCCTCCGGCCGCAGAGCCCCATCCCCGGCCAGGCTCTCTCCCCGCCTTCCCGAGCCCCAGCCTCACCCCGCGGTCATCACCACATTGTAGATGACCAGGTACGCCGTGGCCAGAGGCCCCGGGCCCTTTTTCTTCCGCGAGCCGCTGGCTTCGCCGGCCCCGGCCCGGCCCCCGCCGCCCCCATTCCCCTTCGTCGCTGCAGTCGCCGCGCCTGCCGCCATGTCAAGCGCGTGGAGACCGTTTTCCTCGTGCGAACACCTCCGCCCAGACTGGGCCCTGCGAGGTGGGGCGGAGGGAAGGACGGAGAGGCGGGGCCGAGGCCGCGGGGCGGAGCCAGAGACAGCGCCCACGGCGGCCGCCATTTTGGAGGAGGGCAAGACGCCTTGGGCCCTTCCCGCCCCTCTGCTCGCCACAGTCGCCACCGCCATCTTGGAACAGGGTAATCACCGCCCCTTTTGCGCTCTGGGTCATAACCTCCGGCGCCATCTTGGATGAGGGCAATGCTGCCTTTGGCCTTACTCGTCAGGCCCGGCCTTTCTGCTCTTTGGATGCCTCATCGGCCCTGGTTATTCTCCCTCTATAATTTCCGGCTCTATATTGGAATAAGAAAATGATGCTTCAATTCTCCCTTCTCATCGTGACTTGTCCTAGTGGTCGTATCTTCACCCCTAGACACGTGGTTCGAGTAACCCGCCATTTTGGGTCAGGGCAGTTGAGGCGGATTTCGCTTCCCATCTACCCCAGAGGTCTGCGAGCACCGCCCTTTATCAGAATTGCTAGCCAGGTTGAAGCTTTGGTCTCTGAAGGTGTATTCCCTGCCTTTTGATTTTACATTACTAGTACAGTGGAGAAGGTCAACGAGAAATATGCCCATTTCCCTACCCAAGTGAAGTCACCCGTGTGGCCTAGGATCCAGTGTCATTCTTGAGGGCCTGGAGGATGCCCAAATGCATCTTCCAGACCAAAGTCGCATCGGTTTGCCTGTCACCAAAGCAGGACAAGGATGAGGCAATTAGGTGGTCAGCTGGGGTGACATGCGCTGTGGAGCGAGAACGCTTTCCACCCACAGTGTTGCAGAATAGAGGGATATTGGCTTATATGGAAAACATGTCTGCTTAAGAAAACCGGGGCAGCTTGTGGAAACTGCTTCGACCATCAGAGGCCACTTTCCATTCACTGTGTTGTTCTGGGGGTTTGGTGTGTATAGACATCTCCTAACCGTCAATTTTGTCATGCCCTTACTGTCGTGGTCTGAGCACGGGTTGGAAAAGAATTTCCAGACACAAGACAGAATGTGAGGAAGATAGAGTTTATTAGAGAGAAGGGACACTGCAAGAAAAGTGGGCCAGTTTCCTGGTAGCCAGGGAAAGTCGACCCTGTGCATGGGTTGCTTGCCTGTGTTTATAGCTGGGGAACCTGCAGTTATCTGCTGACTGGGCAAAGTATGTATACTTTTAGTGTGCTGAGCAGGAGAAAAATGGGGCAAATATCTTTCCTTATAAGGGATGGGCAAGGGAAGTGACATGCTGCTTGGGAAAGTTTTGGGACATTGCAATTGTTGCATTGTACAGAGTGATAGGAGTCCTGTAGCTCTTTGTTCTGGCAATATTGGCCCTATGAGTCTATCTTGTTCTTTGTCCTTGGAGCACACCACGCAAACCTCTCTTTAATTACTGTACGTGTGGTGGTATATAGTACTTATTTATTCCTTCCCTAAAGTATTTATTTTATGAAGCGTCTGCAAGATTGCCCGGAGGTTCATGGCACTAAGTGAAAGACAAGTCCTCCATCTCACAGACATTATATAGAGGCAGCCAGGGGAAGTGACTATGTGTTAGTTGGTGAAAAGTGTTGTCAGTTAGAAAGTAGTTGCAGCAATCCAGGCCATAGCGAATAGCGGTTTGGGCCAGAGTGGTCGCAGTTGAGGTGATGAATACTGAATTGAATTCTGGATATGTTTTAGAAGTAGAGCTGATAAGATTTGTTGATATGTTAGTTGTGGAGTATGAGGTAAATGACATTAGGAGTAGCTTGGAATAATTGAGTTGCAGTAGGAACTATTTTCAAGACAGAAATCTGGAATTTTGTCTTTTACTGGAGCTTGAAGTCTATCAGATATCCAAGTAGAGAGGTTGAGTAGACAATGAGATTTAGACACTGAGGTTCCAGGAAGAAGTGTGGACTAGAGGTATAAATATGACAGTCATCACGGTGGTGGTAGTATTTAGAGCCATGAGACATAACAACTAAACAGTTGTCAGAGTCCCATCCTTACAACCCTACAGACTGTGTGGAATCCTGTTGTCTGGTTTTCCTGATTTCTTTAAAGAGCAGTTGGTGTACTCACACTGCAGACTGTGATCAGAGGGAAAAATTTTTGCAAAGGAAATAAAGAAGTGAGTCATTTTGCAGAGCAAATAAGCATTATCTAAAAGCTTCTTTCATTCATTTTACTGATGTTTTTCCCCCAGTGTAACGTGCTTAGTGGGAAAGTAGGAGGCAGGAATGCATAAAGCTCTATCTGCTGGAAATCAATTTAAAACTCAACGTATCTTCTTACACTCAATTAGACTCCAGTCCGTTCTCTCCAGTCACAGTGATCTTTTCCAAATATAAACTTGTTCATGTCTACCACCGTCCCCCTCCACCCTCTTATGACATTTAAATGGCTTTTAATGGCAGTTACAAAAAAGTGTAAAATATTTAATGTGACCTACAATAATGTGCACGGTCCTGTCCCTACCTGCTTCTTCAGTCTCATGTCACACCATGCTCTCTCCCTAGACATACTGGCTTTCTCTTAGTTCCTCCAATGCGTGATGAGCCTTTCTGCCACAGGGGCTTTGAACATGTCATTCCCTCTGCCTAGAATCTCCTTCCCTACCTTCCTCCTTCTGATCTAAATTTGCCGTCACTTTCTCTGAGCTTTTGGAATGAATCATTCTCCTTTCTATGGTCTCCATGTACTCCTCTCATGACACACAGTAATTTTATATTTACTCGTGTGATTTCTCTCCCCAACTAGACTACAAGTATTATAGATAGGAATAGTGGTATTTTCTTGGTAGTAGTGGTTTGTTTGAGTTGTTTGTGTTTGTGTTTTCCTTCTCGTTGCCTGACATATTGCCTAGCGACATGATTCAGTCTGGATCAAACATGGTTTCTCTAGCAAAAGTAATTATTTCAAGACTCTCCTGACACAAGCAGAGTTCATTAGAGTCCTTCTGTGAAACTGATATAAGGATGCTGGGGTGTGGTGTTCAGTCTTTTTGTCAGGATTGTTAAAAATAAGAGGTTGTGCTCCTGCCTCCAGACAATCATCTTCCCTTCCATGTGGAGAGAGAAGAAACCAAGTAAACAAGAGGGGGTCTGTGTTTTGAGGGCTTTGGGTCTTGGTTCCAGTCCCTGAGGCCTGGTATTTGATGCTTGTCCTTCAATTTTGTGGCTTTCCACATTAATCTTCCCAGCGAGGGAGTCAATATATTTTTGCTTAATCTAACAGTCCCAGAACAACAACAACCAAAAACCATGGCTTTATCCCATTTGTTCCAATAAAAGCCCTGGAAAGTAATTTCTGTAGTTTGCATCACTGAGCCAATCATTGCAGCCAAAGGGAATAGAATATGCTGATTGGCCAGGTCTTTGTCATATATCCATAGTGAGAGGAGGGAGGCTTCACCCAAACTGTATAAACTGAGTTTATACATCCCCCGCACTTGGGCGATATAGTTCCCCAAGAAGTAATAAGAGAGTTGTCACCAGAAGAAGAGAATAGATGTTGAGCAGGTATGGTAGGCTGAAAAATGCGCCCCCCCCCCCCCCAAATTGATGTCAAATATCTGTGAATATTACCGTATTTGGGAAAAGGATCTTTACAAATACATTTAAATTAAAGATCTCAAGATGAGAAGATAATCTTAGATTATCCAGTGGGCCCTAAATGCAATCACATATCCTTATAGAATAGACACACAGAGAAAAAGGGACACACAGGCAGAGGAGGAGGCAGTGTGATCACAGAGGCAGAGGTGGGAGTGACGAACCACAAATCGAGGTATGTTGACAGCCACCAGAATCTGAAAGATGCAAAGAATGGATTCTCCTTTAGAGCCTCCAGAGGCAGTACAGACTTGCCTTGCAATACCTTGATCTCACTTCAGAGAATTGTAAGAGAACAAATTTGCCTTAAGGCACCCGGTTTGTGATAATTTGTTACTGCAACAACAGAAAACTAATACAGCAGGTAAAAACAGCAGATACTGAATGCATATTATCTGCCTCCAAGTATCTCACAGTCTAGTGTTGGGAGAATTGTTACATTCAAGAATAATTGAGATTGTTAACCAGGTTAGAGAGATCTAAGTAAACATTGTTTCTGAGGACTACAAAGCAGTATTGTTGTGAGGAGAGAGAAGTCAGGAAAAGCTTCTCGAAGGCATATCTTAAACATAACCATGAAGTAAGGGATGTGTTATGAAAAGGTTGAAAGTCATTAAAGTGAGAGAAGATAAAAGGTAAGAAATGTATTAGGACACAGCCAGGTGCCTACAGAAGGCTAACCAGGGTGAAGTGACAAAAGTGAGTGTAAATAAATAGCTGAGGCTTGAGTGCTGGCCGGGGGAATTTAAATTTGAACTGAGACATGATAAGGAATCAGGTTCTTAAACAGTTATAGGTTGAAAGTATTATCCAAAAAGAAAAATCAAATCCCACTTATTAGCTTCCTTTTGCCACTGTAAAAAATGACCACAGACTTAGTGATTTGAAACATCAGGAATTTATTCTCTTAAAGTTCTGTAGATCAGAAGTCCAAAATGATTCTTTCAGGGATAAAGTCAAGGTGTTGGCAGGGCTGGTTCCTTCTGGAGGCTCCAAGGGAGAATCCATTCTTTACCTCTTCTAGCTGCTAGAAGTTGCTGGCATTCCTTGGTTCACAGTCACGTCTCTCCAGTCTCTCCAGTCTCTGGTTCTGTTGTTGGAATACCTTCTCTGATTTTGATCCTCCTGCTTCCCTCTCATAACAACTTTTGGGATTACATTGGGCCCAACCAGACAGTCAGGGATAACCTCCCCATCTCAAGATTAATTAATTAATTATTTATTTATTGGCTGCATTGGGTCTTCATTGCCGCGCATGGGCTTTCTCCAGGTGCGGCAAGCAGGGCCTACTCTTCGTTGCGGTGCATGGGCTTCTCATTGTGGTGGCTTCTCGTATTGTGGAGCACGAGCTCTGGGCTTGAGGGCTTCTGTAATTGTGGCACTCAGGCTCAGTAGTTGTGGCGCACTGGCTTAGTTTCTCCATGGCATGTGGGATCTTCCTGGACCAGGGCTCGAACCTGTGTCCTCTATATTGGCAGGCCAATTCTTAACCACTGAGCCACCAGTGAAGTCCCCCTAATTAATTTATAAATTGCATGCAATCTCAATCAAAATTTCATCTCGTAGTTTTTGTTTGTTTTGATTTTTGTGGAATTTGAGAAGCAGATCATTTTATATGGGAATTTTAATGGTCCAAAAATTGCCAATATATTGGGAGAATTTGCTCTACAAAATAACAATATTTATTATAAATTATAGTAATTAAGACAGTATAGTATTAGCATAGGGATGGCACATAGACTGACAGAACAGAATAGAGAGCCCAGGAACAAACCCACACATATATAGTCACTTTATGTATGACAGAGATACAGTAGTGAAAAGATAGACATTCCAATTAATGATGCTGGGATAAGTGGATATTCATATGGGAAAAAAAATTCCCTACCTCACACTACACACAAAAGTCATTTCTAGACTTAAAGTTTGAAAGTCAAGATTTAAAGCTTTTAGCATTAGTATAGGAGAATATCTTATGATGTCAAAGGCAAGGAAAGAATTTTAAAACAAGATATAGAAAGTACCAACTATAAATGAAAATTTTGCTACTTTGACTATATTAAAATAAAGGATTTTTGTTCATCAAAGATAGCATAAAACAAAAAAGAGCAAGGTACAGAGTGGGAGAAGATATTTGCCACACACTTATTTAATAAAGAACTAGTCTCTACAATGTGTGAAAACTCCTTCGCATCTCTAAGAGATAATCACATTGAAAAAGTGGGCAAAAGACTTGAATAGGAACTTTACCAAAGAAAAAATATGAATACCAGTAAACATATGCAAACACTCTCAACCTCTTATTAATCAGGGAAATGAAAATTATAACCACAGTGAGATACCATTAGCCATCCTCCAGCATGGCTAAAATGAAACTGTTTGATAACACCAGTTGTTGGTGAGGGTGTAGTGCAGCAGAAACTCCTAAACACCATAGGTGGTGGGTTGGCACATTCATTTTGGAAAACAGTGTAGCACTATCTAGGAAAGTCAAAGATACACATATCCCATGACTACCAATGCAGGGGACACGGGTTCAATCCCTGGTCTGGGAAGATCCCACATGCCATGGAGCAACTAAGCCCGTGTGCCACAACTACTGAGCCTGTGTTATGGCCTGCGAGCTACAACTACTGAGCCCAACGGCCACAACTACTGAAGCCCACATGCCTAGAGCCTGTGCTCCGCAACAGAAGCCACCGCAATGAGAAGCCCAAGCACCACAACAGAGTAGCCTCCAGCTCTCTGCAACTGGAGAAATCTCATGCAGCAACAAAGACCCAACACAGCCAATAAATAATAAAGAAATAAATTTATTAAAAAAAAGAATATTCAAAGCAGTATTGTTCGTTATAGAACCACACTGAATACAACACATCTATCTACAGTAGAATAAATAAATAAATTGTGGTATACCTTATGATGGGATACTTTACAGCCATGCAAGGGAACAAATTGAAGCTCTATTCAATTATAATATAGAGGAATCTCATAAACAATATTGAGTGAAGGAAGTAAGGCACCGAAGAATATATACAGCGTGAGTCATTCATCTAAATTTAAAAACCAGGCTAAATGAAATTATATTGTTTCAGGGATTCATATACAGGTGGTAAAACTATAAAGAAAAGCAAAGAAATTATTACCACAAAAGTCTGGATAGTGGATACTTACCCAGGATAGTGGATATCGGGGAGGGAGGAATTTATGACCAAGAGGGGACGAGAGGCAGGGATTGGGAGAGTGGCAGGGGGAGGAGTTCTGGGAGTAACGGAAATACTTTATATCTTGACCTGGAGGGTGGTTATACAGGTTTTCCCTCAGTGATAATTCATTAAGATGTGTATTTGTGTTTTGGGTGCTTTTGTTTATATTTTATATGTTAGATATGTTTTATATGTTAAATATATGCAATTGATATATAATAAAAATAAAGAGGAACCCTGACAGTGGGGAATACTGCATGCGGATGACCATCCAAGAAGCTATTTCAGTTAATCTGGGTGTAACAAAGAAGTTAAGGGGCCAGCATCACTGGCACCTCTTTTTTAAGGGAAGCTGCTGAGGCAAAGCCCTGGTGACAGATCATGGCATATTTTGTACTCTATGATCCTCACGTGTATAGATGGTAGACTATACAACAAAGCGATGCAGTGTTTACCACACACTCAGGACAGTGGATAGTTCTGGACTCAAGCTGGGCACCTGACCCAAGAGCAATCGATA